>NC_074695.1:2767921-3090421 GCF_029448725.1 Salvelinus fontinalis | reverse complement strand
AGTAGGTAGTTAGTGTTACACATCAGCATGGCTAGTTAAATAATACAGTAGGTAGTTAGTGTTACACATCAGCATGGCTAGTTAAATAATACAGTAGGTAGTTAGTGTTACACATCAGCATGGCTAGTTAAATAATACAGTAGGTAGTTAGTGTTACACATCAGCATGGCTAGTTAAATAATACAGTAGGTAGTTAGTTAGTGTTACACATCAGCATGGCTAGTTAAATAATACAGTAGGTGCATTTGAAAAAGCGGACTCAACTACTACAACACCGTGTGTGTATATTTGACCGACGGGCTCGATTTGGTCTTACGTAGCAACATTTGAAATTGTGTTTTTTACGTTGGATAGAAGTAGAGACTCTGAGCTAGAAAATGGTATATCATACACTACAGTTGAGGAACAATGCGCAAGTAATTCTGCTTTGAAAGTTGATAAACTTTTGAGAAAATGGCCCTTGAGTGTTTTGGTACACCTACTGGAGAGCTCTTCTTTGTCTCCACCCATTCAGCATCGTTCACGCCTTCTTAAGCTTTAGCCCCGCCCATCTCTTTAAGGATTCACATGTGAGGCTATGTACTAAACAACCAAAAATGTCAAGACTAAAGGCTGGTTTATACTACGAGTGTGTTTGTAAATTGAATCTGAAATGGCAGAGTGTACTCTGACTGTTTGTAAACTCAGAGAGTTGTCAAATTGTCCATTCGTAAATTCAGAGTGATTCGCTCTCGGAGCGTTTAGAAAGCACACTGGACGCTCTGGCCGAGGAGTAGGGTTGATCAGAGAGGACACTGGACACTCTGGTTGAGGAGTAGGGTTGATCTGAGAGCACACTGGACACTCTAGAGGAGGAGTAGGGTTGATCAGAGAGGACACTGGACACTGGCTGAGGAGTAGGGTTGATCTGAGAACACACTGGACGCTCTGGTTGAGGAGTAGGGTTGATCAGAGAGCACACTGGACACTCTGAGAGCACACTGGACACTCTGGAGGAGGAGTAGGGTTGATCTGAGAGCACACTGGACACTCTGGTTGAGGAGTAGGGTTGATCTGAGAGGACACTGGACACTCTGGTTGAGGAGTAGGGTTGATCAGAGAGCACACTGGACGCGCTGGCCGAGGAGGAGGGTTGATCAGAGAGCACACTGGACACTCTGGTTGAGGAGTAGGGTTGATCTGAGAGCACACTGGACACTCTAGAGGAGGAGTAGGGTTGATCTGAGAGCACACTGGACACTCTGGTTGAGGAGTAGGGTTGATCAGAGAGCACACTGGACACTCTGGTTGAGGAGTAGGGTTGATCAGAGAGCACACTGGACACTGGCTGAGGAGTAGGGTTGATCTGAGAGCACACTGGACACTCTGGTTGAGGAGTAGGGTTGATCAGAGAGCACACTGGCTGAGGAGTAGGGTTGATCTGAGAACACACTGGACACTCTGGTTGAGGAGTAGGGTTGATCAGAGAGGACACTGGACACTCTGGTTGAGGAGTAGGGTTGATCAGAGAGCACACTGGACACTCTGGTTGAGGAGTAGGGTTGATCAGAGAGGACACTGGACACTCTGGTTGAGGAGTAGGGTTGATCAGAGAGCACACTGGACACTCTGGTTGAGGAGTAGGGTTGATCAGAGAGCACACTGGACACTCTGGTTGAGGAGTAGGGTTGATCAGAGAGCACACTGGACACTCTGGCTGAGGAGGAGGGTTGATCAGAGAGCACACTGGACACTCTGGTTGAGGAGTAGGGTTGATCAGAGAGCACACTGGACACTCTGGCTGAGGAGGAGGGTTGATCAGAGAGCACACTGGACACTCTGGTTGAGGAGGAGGGTTGATCAGAGAGCACACTGGACACTCTGGTTGAGGAGTAGGGTTGATCAGAGAGCACACTGGACACTCTGGCTGAGGAGGAGGGTTGATCAGAGAGCACACTGGACACTCTGGTTGAGGAGGAGGGTTGATCAGAGAGCACACTGGACACTCTGGTTGAGGAGTAGGGTTGATCAGAGAACACACTGGACACTCTGGTTGAGGAGTAGGGTTGATCAGAGAACACACTGGACACTCTGGTTGAGGAGTAGGGTTGATCAGAGAACACACTGGACCCTCTGGCTGAGGAGTAGGGTTGATCAGAGAACACACTGGACACTCTGGTTGAGGAGTAGGGTTGATCTGCGAGGACACTGGACACTGGTTGAGGAGTAGGGTTGATCAGAGAGCACACTGGACACTCTGGTTGAGGAGTAGGGTTGATCAGAGAGCACACTGGACACTCTGGTTGAGGAGGAGGGTTGATCAGAGAGCACACTGGACACTCTGGTTGAGGAGTAGGGTTGATCAGAGAGCACACTGGACACTCTGGTTGAGGAGGAGGGTTGATCAGAGAGGACACTGGACACTCTGGTTGAGGAGTAGGGTTGATCAGAGAGCACACTGGACACTCTGGTTGAGGAGGAGGGTTGATCAGAGAGCACACTGGACCCTCTGGCTGAGGAGTAGGGTTGATCAGAGAGGACACTGGACACTCTGGTTGAGGAGGAGGGTTGATCAGAGAGCACACTGGACACTCTGGTTGAGGAGGAGGGTTGATCAGAGAGCACACTGGACACTCTGGTTGAGGAGGAGGGTTGATCAGAGAGCACACTGGACCCTCTGGCTGAGGAGTAGGGTTGATCAGAGAACACACTGGACCCTCTGGCTGAGGAGTAGGGTTGATCAGAGAACACACTGGACACTGGCTGAGGAGTAGGGTTGATCAGAGAACACACTGGTTGAGGAGGAGGGTTGATCAGAGCGTTCTGACCTTACAACAGCAGTCAGCCACCCAAGCTAACTGGCTAATGTAGGCTAGCTACTTCCAGACACATATGAGAGAACAGCTCACTCTGACCATTTTATTCACCCTAGCAGAGCTGGTTAGGCTGTTTTCGTAAAATGTGTCAGTTATTCTGCCCTCTGGCACACTCAGACGAGAGTGCTGCGAAATTGGAGTAGATAGACAGAATGAACAATGTCCATTGAGACACATGAATATACCACTTCTTCCAACATAACATTACACATAACTTATTTGAAAAGTCATTACTTTATTACAAAGTCATTACTTTACTACTTTGCTCAAAAGTTTCTTAACATTTGTCATAATTAGTTAAAGCAATGATTTTGTATCCGCTGTCGTCAGACTTCGGCTGAATATTTTCCGCCATTTTCTTCACTTCTGAAAACGTTAGTGAAGTTAGAATGAGTCGTATGCCTCTCTGCGTTCCAGACCATCCCCATGACTCCCATCAGGATCAAAGTTGACCCGTCACATGACGCCAGCAAGGTCAAGGCCGAGGGACCAGGACTCAACCATAGTGGTGAGTCACACACACACGGTACACACTCACCTTTTCATCCACCAGAGATAATTAACCCTTCCCTGTTCCATGGCCTCTCTTCCCCCCTCGTCCAGGTGTGGAGTTGGCCAAGCCGACCCACTTCACAGTAAATACCAAGGCCGCAGGTAAAGCCAAGCTGGACGCTGTGTTCTCCGGCCCGGGTAAAGGAGAGACGGTCAAGGACTTTGAGATCATCAACAACCCCGATAACACCCATACGGTCAAGTACACCCCTGTCCAGCAGGGTGTTCTGGGATTGGCCCTCACCTACGGAGGAGATTCTATTCCCAAGAGTCCCTTCTCCATCCCCGTGGCACCAAGCCTTGACCTCAGCAAGATACAAGTGGCTGGACTGGGTGATAGTATGTACACTATAAAAACTAAAAATATTTAATTTTTATTTTCATTAACTAGGCAAGTCAATTAAGAACAAATTCTTATTTACAATGACAGCCTTCCATGGCCAAACACGAAAGACGCTGGGCCAATTGTGCACTTTGTGGAGTGGTTGAAAAATGAGTTTTAATGACTCCAACCTAAGTGTATGTAAACTTCCGACTTCAACTGTATATAGAATGCAGTGTATGTAGTTTTTTTTAGTACAGTATGTAGTGTAGATATATAGTATATTTAGAATGTATAGTATGTAGTTGAGATATATAGTGATATAGTATATATATAGTATTTATATAATGTAGTGTATATAGACAGAGATATAGTATATATCAGGCCCCGTGTGGCTCAGTTGGTAGAGCATGGCGCTTGCAACGCCAGGGTTGTGGGTTCGTTTCCCACGGGGGGCCAGTACAAAAAAAAGTATGAATGTATGTACTTGTAAGTCGCTCTGGATAAGAGCGTCTGCTAAATGACTTAAATGTAAATGTAAATGTATATAGTATGTAATGTAGATAGATAGTGATATAGTATATTTAGAATGTATAGTATGTATTTGAGATAGATAGTGATATAGTTATATCTAGTATTTATATAATGTAGTGTAGATAGACAGAGATATAGTATATATAGTATGTAGTGTAGATAGATAGTGATATAGTATATATATAGTATTTATATAATGTAGTGTATATAGACAGAGATATAGTATATATAGTATGTAGTGTAGATAGATAGTGATATAGTATATATATAGTATTTATATAATGTAGTGTAGATAGATAGTGATATAGTATATATAGTATGTAGTGTAGATATATAGTGATATAGTATATATATAGTATTTATATAATGTAGTGTAGATAGATAGTGATATAGTATATTTAGAATGTATAGTATGTAGTTCAGATAGATAGTGATATAGTTATATATAGTATTTATATAATGTAGTGTAGATAGATAGTGATATAGTATATATATAGTATTTATATAATGTAGTGTATATAGACAGAGATATAGTATATATAGTATGTAGTGTAGATAGATAGTGATATAGTATATATATAGTATTTATATAATGTAGTGTAGATAGATAGTGATATAGTATATATATAGTATTTATATAATGTAGTGTAGATAGACAGAGATATAGTATATATAGTATGTAGTGTAGATAGATAGTGATATAGTATATATATAGTATTTATATAATGTAGTGTAGATAGATAGTGATATAGTATATATATAGTATTTATATAATGTAGTGTAGATAGACAGAGATATAGTATATATAGTATGTAGTGTAGATAGATAGTGATATAGTATATATATAGTATTTATATAATGTAGTGTAGATAGATAGTGATATAGTATATATATAGTATTTATATAATGTAGTGTAGATAGACAGAGATATAGTATATATAGTATGTAGTGTAGATAGATAGTGATATAGTATATATATAGTATTTATATAATGTAGTGTAGATAGATAGTGATATAGTATATTTAGAACGTATAGTATGTAGTTGAGATAGATAGTGATATAGTATATATATAGTATTTATATAATGTAGTGTAGATAGACAGAGATATAGTATATATAGTATGTAGTGTAGATATATAGTATATTTAGAATGTATAGTATGTAGTTGAGATAGATAGTGATATAGTATATATATAGTATTTATATAATGTAGTGTAGATAGATAGTGATATAGTATATATAGTATGTAGTGTAGATAGATAGTGATATAGTATATTTAGAATGTATAGTATGTAGTTCAGATAGATAGTGATATAGTTATATATAGTATTTATATAATGTAGTGTAGATAGATAGTGATATAGTATATATATAGTATTTATATAATGTAGTGTAGATAGACAGAGATATAGTATATATAGTATGTAGTGTAGATAGATAGTGATATAGTATATATATAGTATTTATATAATGTAGTGTAGATAGATAGTGATATAGTATATATAGTATGTAGTGTAGATATATAGTGATATAGTATATAAAGTGGGGAGAACAAGTATTTGATACACTGCCGATTTTGCAGGTTTTCCTACTTACAAAGCATGTAGAGGTCTGTAATTTTTATCATAGGTACACTTCAACTGTGAGAGACGGAATCTAAAACAAATGTATGATTTTTAAGTAATGAATTTGCATTTTACTCACTCTACTCAGCAAACTGGATGTAATCTATCACAGCGCCATCCGTTTTGTCACCAAAGCCCCATATACCACCCACCACTGCAGGGTTTCTCAAACTCGGTCCTGGGCCCCCACCTGGGCACGCTTTTTGTTTTTGCCCTTGATGACCAGTTAGTTATTTGAATCAGCTATGTAGTCCTAGGGCAAAAACCAGCTAGCCAGTTTAGCGTAAGCTAGACTACCCAGGAAAGTCAACTTGGTAAGTATTTTCACGTGGGAAGAGGAAACATATGCCCGGGACAAATTCAAATGTTTTAGCATCACACACATAAGGGACACACACTCTTAATGCTTTATATCTGCCTCACACCTCACATTCCTCAATCTATCTCTTCTCTTCTTTATCTCTATCTCTTCTATCTCTTCTCTATCTCTTCTCTATCTGCTCTATATATCTTCATCTCTTCTCCTCTATCTCTTCATCTCTTCTATCTCTTTATATCTTATCTTCTATATATCTCTCTCCCCTCTTCTATCTCTCTCCTCTTCTATATCTCTCTCCCCCATCTTCTATATCTCTCTCTCCTCTTCCATCTCTCTCTCTACTCTTCTACATCTCTCTCTCCTCTTATATATATATATCTCTCTCTCTCCTCCTCTATATCTCTCTCTCCTCTTCTATCTCTCTCTCTCCTCTTCTATATCTCTCTCTCCTCTTCTATATATCTCTCTCCTCTTCTATCTCTCTCTCTCCTCTTCTATCTCTCTCTCTCCTCTTCTATATCTCTCTCCCCTCTTCTATATCTCTCTCCCCTCTTCTATCTCTCTCCTCTTCTATCTCTCTCTCCTCTTCTATCTCTCTCTCCTCTTCTATCTATCTCTCTCTCCTCTTCTATCTCTCTCTCTCTCCTCTTCTATCTCTCTCTCTCCTCTTCTATATCTCTCTCCTCTTCTATCTCTCTCTCCTCTTCTATCTCTCTCCTCTTCTATATCTCTCTCTCCTCTACTATATCTCTCTCTCTCCTCTTCTATCTCTCTCTCTCCTCTTCTATATCTCTCTCCTCTTCTATCTCTCTCCTCTTCTATATCTCTCTCCTCTTCTATATCTCTCTCTCCTCTTCTATCTCTCTCTCTCCTCTTCTATATATCTCTCTCCTCTTCTATCTCTCTCCTCTTCTATCTCTCTCTCCTCTTCTATATCTCTCTCTCTCCTCTTCTATCTCTCTCTCTCCTCTTCTATATATCTCTCTCTCCTCTTCTATATATCTCTCTCTCCTCTTCTATCTCTCTCCTCTTCTATCTCTCTCTCTCCTCTTCTATCTCTCTCTCTCCTCTTCTATATATCTCTCTCTCCTTTTCTATATATCTCTCTCTCCTCTTCTATCTCTCTCCTCTTCTATCTCTCTCTCCTCTTCTATATCTCTCTCTCCCTCTTCTATCTCCCTCTCCCCTCTTCTATCTCTCTCTCTCCTCTTCTATCTCTCTCTCCTCTTCTATATCTCCCTCTCCTCTTCTATCTCTCTCTCTCTCCTCTTCTATATCTCTCTCTCCTTTTCTATATCTCTCTCTCTCTCCTCTTCTATATCTCTCTCTCCTCTTCTATCTCTCTCTCCCCTCTTCTATACCTCTCTCGTCTCTTTTATCTCTCTCTCCTCTTCTATCTCTCTTTCTCTCCTCTTCTATCTCTCTCTCCCCTCTTCTATATCTCTCTCCTCTTCTATCTCTCTCTCTCCTCTTCTATATCTCGCTCTCCTCTTCTATATCTCTCTCTCTCCTCTTCTATATCTCTCTCTCTCTCCTCTTCTATATCTCTCTCTCCTCTTCTATATCTCTCTCCTCTTCTATCTCTCTCCTCTTCTATATCTCTCTCCTCTTCTATATCTCTCTCTCCTCTTCTATCTCTCTCTCTCCTCTTCTATATATCTCTCTCCTCTTCTATCTCTCTCCTCTTCTATCTCTCTCTCCTCTTCTATATCTCTCTCTCTCCTCTTCTATCTCTCTCTCTCCTCTTCTATATATCTCTCTCTCCTTTTCTATATATCTCTCTCTCCTCTTCTATCTCTCTCCTCTTCTATCTCTCTCTCTCCTCTTCTATCTCTCTCTCTCCTCTTCTATATATCTCTCTCTCCTTTTCTATATATCTCTCTCTCCTCTTCTATCTCTCTCCTCTTCTATCTCTCTCTCCTCTTCTATATCTCTCTCTCCCTCTTCTATCTCCCTCTCCCCTCTTCTATCTCTCTCTCTCCTCTTCTATCTCTCTCTCCTCTTCTATATCTCCCTCTCCTCTTCTATCTCTCTCTCTCTCCTCTTCTATATCTCTCTCTCCTTTTCTATATCTCTCTCTCTCTCCTCTTCTATATCTCTCTCTCCTCTTCTATCTCTCTCTCCCCTCTTCTATACCTCTCTCGTCTCTTTTATCTCTCTCTCCTCTTCTATCTCTCTTTCTCTCCTCTTCTATCTCTCTCTCCCCTCTTCTATATCTCTCTCCTCTTCTATCTCTCTCTCTCCTCTTCTATATCTCGCTCTCCTCTTCTATATCTCTCTCTCTCCTCTTCTATATCTCTCTCTCTCTCCTCTTCTATATCTCTCTCGTCTCTTCTATCTCTCTCTCCTCTTCTATCTCTCTCTCTCCTCTTCTATCTCTCTCTCCTCTTCTATCTCTCTCTCTCCTCTCTATATCTCTCTCTCCTCTTCTATATCTCTCTCTTCTATCTCTCTCTCTCCTCTTCTATCTCTCTCTCCTCTTCTATCTCTCTCCTCTTCTATATCTCTCTCTCCTCTTATATCTCAATTCAATTCAATTCAAGGGGCTTTATTGGCATGGGAAACATGTGTTAACATTGCCAAAGCAAATGAGGTAGACAATACACAAAAGTGAAACAAACAAAACGAATTAACAGTAAACATTACACATACAGAAGTTTCAAAACAATAAAGACATTACGAGTGTCATATTAAATATATACAGTGTTGTAACAATGTACAAATGGTTAAAGCACACAAGTTAAGTGTAAGTGTAAGTAAGCATAAATATGGGTTGTATTTACAATGGTGTTTGTTTTTCACTGGTTGCCCTTTTCTTGTATCTCTCTCTCTCCTCTTCTATATCTCTCTCTCCTCTTCTATTTCTCTCTCCCCTCTTCTATTTCTCTCTCATCTCTTCTATATCTCTCTCTCTCCTCTTCTATATCTCTCTCTTCTATATCTCTTCTGTTCCATATATATATCTCTTCTCTTTTATCTCTTCGATTTCTCTATCTCTTCCTCTATCTGTGTAGAGATGACGGTGGGTAAGGACCAGGAAGTGACCGTGAAGTCTGAAGGAGCAGGAGGCCAGGGGAAAGTCTGGGCCAATGTTACAGGGCCTTCTGGGAAGCCTGTCACCAGCAAGGTAGGGATGTAGATTGATCGTTTAAAAAAAAAAAATTATTCTCTTTTTAAAAACTGCATTACAATTATATGTTTATAAATGCTTTGTTGCATTTTTAAAAGCTTCATTACAGTTTATGTTCATTCTTAAAAATGTTGTGCTAAAACCAATGATGAAAGGTGCTTTACATGATGAAGGTTGTTATTGATTAGAGTGTTAATATTCGGATTATTCAGGTGGAGGCAGGTCTTAAACCAGAGACCAGTCAAGTGAAGTTTATCCCTTGGGAGGCGGGGCCATATCAGGTGGAGCTGACCTTTGACGGAGCTCCGATCCCAGGATCCCCCTTCAACCCCACCGCCTATCCCCCCACCGATGCCACCAAGGTAAACACGACCTCTAACCCCTGATCTCTAACCCCTGACCCTTAACCCTGTGCGTCCTGTTTCCTGTCTGTCAGGTGAAGTGTTCCGGCCCAGGGTTGGAGCGTGCCAAGGTGGGAGAGACTGGGGAGTTTGTGGTGGACTGTACCAGCGCGGGTCCAGCTGAGCTGACCATAGAGATCATCAGTGACACCGGGACAGAGGCAGAGGTCCACATCCAGGACAACGGAGACGGATCCTACACCATCACCTACATCCCCCTGTACCCCGGCTCCTACACCCTCACCATCCGCTACGGGGGGCAGGATGTACCCAACTTCCCCGCCTGCCTGACCGTGGAGCCGGCGGTCAACACCAGCGGAGTCCGCGTGTTCGGACCGGGAGTAGAGGGCAAAGGTCAGAGAGTGTTCTGTCCCCTAGGCTTGTCCTAAGCATGTGTTATATCTCGCAGGTCTATTAACTTGTCCTTTGTAGCTCAGTTGGTAGAGCATGGCACTTGTAACGCCAGGGTAGTGGGTTCGATTCCCGGGGCCACCCATACGTAAAATGTATGCACGCATGACTTTAAGTCGCTTTGGATAAAACTGTCTGCTTAATGGTCTGCACTGTGAACAAGAATGAATACATACAATATAGATATACAGTCAGAAGTTTAGACACACCTACTCATGCAAGGGTTTTTCTTTACTATGTTCTACATTGTAGAATAATTGTGAAACATCAAAACTATGAAATAACACATATGGAATCATGTAGTTCCCTAAAAATATGTCCCTTTGGTTCCTTCCCAAATTCCTTTGCACATTTGTGGCCTGCTGGAGGTCATTTTGCAGGGCTCTGGCAGTGCACCTCCTTGCACAAAGGCGGAGGTAGCGGTCCTGCTGCTGGGTTGTTGCCCTCCTACGGCCTCCTCCACGTCTCCTGATGTACTGGCCTGTCTCCTGGTAGCCCCTGCATGCTCTGGACACTACGCTGACAGACACAGCAAACCTTTTTGCCACAGTTCGCATTGATGTGCCATCCTGGATGAACTGCACTACCTGAGCCACTTGTGTGGGTTGTAGACTCCGTCTCATGCTACCACTAGAGTGAGAGCACTGCCAGCATTCAAAAGTGACCAAAACATCAGCCAGGAAGCATAGGAACTGAGAAGTGGTCTGTGGTCACCACCTGCAGAATCACTCCTGTTTTGGGGGTGTCTTGCTAATTGCCTATAATTTCCACCTTTTGTCTATCCATTTGCACAACAGCATGTGAAATTTATTGTCAATCAGTGTTGCTTCCTAAGTGGACAGTTTGATTTCACAGAAGTGTGATTGACTTGGAGTTACATTGTGTTGTTTAAGTGTTCCCTTTATTTTTTTGAGCAGTGTATTGATTTCACACGCAAATTGCACTTTACCCTAGTGTTGCTGTTGATGAGCATGCGTGTGTTTTCATTGAGGTAAATTCAAAGGGTTGTTATTCCTGATGGTTTTATATGATCATGATCATATACCAATACTTTGGATTTTCTTAAATACCAAAGTACAAAAACAGAACGGACTGTGACCCCAAAATCGCAATTCGTACTGAACTGTGGGTTTGGTGAACCGTTACACCCCAATTAAATGGCATATATTTGTATTTCTTAGTGTGTTCTGGGCCCTAGGTGTGTTCAGGGCTTTAGGTGTGATCTGGGCCCTAGGTGTGTTCTGGGCCCTAGGTGTGTACTGGGCTCTAGGTGTGTTCTGGGCCCTAGGTGTGTTCTGGGCCCTAGGTGTGTTCTGGGCCCTAGGTGTGTTCTGGGCCCTAGGTGTGTTCAGGGCCCTAGGTGTGTTCTGGGCCCTAGGTGTGTTCTGGGCTCTAGGTGTGTTCTGGGCCCTAGGTGTGTTCTGGGCCCTAGGTGTGTTCTGGGCCCTAGGTGTGATCTGGGCCCTAGGTGTGTTCTGGGCCCTAGGTGTGTACTGGGCCCTAGGTGTGTTCTGGGCCCTAGGTGTGTTCTGGGCCCTAGGTGTGTTCTGGGCCCTAGGTGTGATCTGGGCCCTAGGTGTGTTCTGGGCCCTAGGTGTGTTCTGGGCCCTAGGTGTGTTCTGGGCCCTAGGTGTGTTCTGGGCCCTAGGTGTGTTCTGGGCCCTAGGTGTCATCTGGGCCCTAGGTGTGTTCTGGGCCCTAGGTGTGATCTGGGCCCTAGGTGTGATCTGGGCCCTAGGTGTGATCTGGGCCCTAGGTGTGTTCTGGGCCCTAGGTGTGTACTGGGCTCTAGGTGTGTTCAGGGCCCTAGGTGTGTACTGGGCCCTAGGTGTGTTCTGGGCTCTAGGTGTGTTCAGGGCCCTAGGTGTGTTCTGGGCCCTAGGTGTGTTCTGGGCCCTAGGTGTGTTCAGGGCTATAGGTGTGTTCTGGGCCCTAGGTGTGTTCTGGGCTCTAGGTGTGTTCTGGGCCCTAGGTGTGTTCTGGGCCCTAGGTGTGTTCTGGGCCCTAGGTGTGTTCTGGGCTCTAGGTGTGTTCTGGGCCCTAGGTGTGATCTGGGCCCTAGGTGTGTTCAGGGCTCTAGGTGTGTGCAGGGCCCTAGGTGTGTTCAGGGCCCTAGGTGTGTTCAGGGCCCTAGGTGTGTTCAGGGCCCTAGGTGTGATCTGGGCTCTAGGTGTGTTCAGGGCTCTAGGTGTGTTCTGGGCTCTAGGTGTGTTCAGGGCTCTAGGTGTGTTCTGGGCCCTAGGTGTGATCTGGGCCCTAGGTGTGTTCTGGGCCCTAGGTGTGTACTGGGCCCTAGGTGTGTTCTGGGCCCTAGGTGTGTTCTGGGCCCTAGGTGTGATCTGGGCCCTAGGTGTGTTCTGGGCCCTAGGTGTGTTCTGGGCCCTAGGTGTGATCTGGGCCCTAGGTGTGTTCTGGGCCCTAGGTGTGTACTGGGCTCTAGGTGTGTTCAGGGCCCTAGGTGTGTTCTGGGCCCTAGGTGTGTTCTGGGCTCTAGGTGTGTTCAGGGCCCTAGGTGTGTTCTGGGCCCTAGGTGTGTTCTGGGCCCTAGGTGTGTTCAGGGCTATAGGTGTGTTCTGGGCCCTAGGTGTGTTCTGGGCTCTAGGTGTGTTCTGGGCCCTAGGGGTGTTCTGGGCCCTAGGTGTGTTCTGGGCTCTAGGTGTGTTCTGGGCCCTAGGTGTGATCTGGGCCCTAGGTGTGTTCAGGGCTCTAGGTGTGTTCAGGGCCCTAGGTGTGTTCAGGGCTCTAGGTGTGTTCAGGGCCCTAGGTGTGTTCAGGGCTCTAGGTGTGATCTGGGCTCTAGGTGTGTTCAGGGCTCTAGGTGTGTTCTGGGCTCTAGGTGTGTTCAGGGCTCTAGGTGTGTTCTGGGCCCTAGGTGTGATCTGGGCCCTAGGTGTGATCTGGGCCCTAGGTGTGTTCAGGGCCCTAGGTGTGTTCTGGGCCCTAGGTGTGTTCTGGGCTCTAGGTGTGTTCTGGGCCCTAGGTGTGATCTGGGCCCTAGGTGTGTTCAGGGCTCTAGGTGTGTTCAGGGCTCTAGGTGTGTTCTGGGCCCTAGGTGTGATCTGGGCCCTAGGTGTGTTCAGGGCTCTAGGTGTGTTCTGGGCCCTAGGTGTGTTCAGGGCTCTAGGTGTGTTCAGGGCCCTAGGTGTGTTCAGGGCCCTAGGTGTGTTCAGGGCCCTAGGTGTGTTCAGGGCTCTAGGTGTGTTCAGGGCTCTAGGTGTGATCTGGGCTCTAGGTGTGTTCTGGGCCCTAGGTGTTCAGGGCCCTAGGTGTGATCTGGGCCCTATGTGTGTTCTGGGATCTAGGTGTGTTCTGGGCCCTAGGTATGTTCTGGGCCCTAGGTGTGATCTGGGCCCTAGGTGTGATCTGGGCCCTAGGTGTGATCTGGGCCCTAGGTGTGTTCAGGGCCCTAGGTGTGATCTGGGCCCTAGGTGTGTTCTGGGCCCTAGGTGTGTACTGGGCTCTAGGTGTGTTCAGGGCCCTAGGTGTGTTCAGGGCCCTAGGTGTGTTCTGGGATCTAGGTGTGTTCTGGGCCCTAGGTGTGTTCAGGGCCCTAGGTGTGATCTGGGCCCTAGGTGTGTTCTGGGCTTTAGGTGTGTTCTGGGCCCTAGGTGTGATCTGGGCCCTAGGTGTGATCTGGGCCCTAGGTGTGTTCTGGGATCTAGGTGTGTTCAGGGCTCTAGGTGTGTTCAGGGCTTTAGGTGTGTTCTGGGCCCTAGGTGTGATCTGGGCACTAGGTGTGTTCAGGGCTCTAGGTGTGTTCTGGGCCCTAGGTGTGATCTGTTCTGTATTCTAGGCATGTTCTAAGCATGTGTTCTGTATTCTAGGCATGTTCTAATTATGTGCTGTGTGTTCTAGGCGTGTTCCGTGAGGCAACCACAGACTTCACGGTAGACGCGCGGCCTCTGACCCAGATGGGAGGGAAGCACATCAAGACAGTCATCCAGAACCCATCTGGAGCCGTTACCGACGCTGTCATCACCGACCACTGTGACGGAACCTACAGCGTAGAGTACACTCCCTACCAAGAGGGTGAGTTAGTCCATTACCTAGTACATCACCTAGTCCACTACCTAGTACACTCCCTAGTACACTACCTAGTACACTCCCTACCAAGAGGGTGAGTTAGTCCACTACCTAGTCCACTACCTAGTACACTACCTAGTACACTCCCTACCAAGAGGGTGAGTTAGTCCATTACCTAGTCCACTACCTAGTACACTCCCTACCAAGAGGGTGAGTTAGTCCATTACCTAGTCCACTACCTAGTACACTCCCTACCAAGAGGGTGAGTTAGTCCATTACCTAGTACATCACCTAGTCCACTACCTAGTCCACTATCTAGTCCACTATCTAGTCCACTACCTAGTACACTCCCTACCAAGAGGGTGAGTTAGTCCACTACCTAGTCCACTACCTATTCCACTACCTAGTCCACTACCTAGTACACTCCCTACCAAGAGGGTGAGTTAGTCCATTACCTAGTCCACTACCTAGTACACTCCCTAGTACACTCCCTACCAAGAGGGTGAGTAAGTCCATTACCTAGTCCACTACCTAGTACACTCCCTAGTACACTCCCTACCAAGAGGGTGAGTTAGTCCATTACCTAGTACATCACCTAGTCCACTACCTAGTCCACTATCTAGTCCACTACCTAGTACACTCCCTACCAAGAGGGTGAGTTAGTCCATTACCTAGTACATCACCTAGTCCACTACCTAGTACACTCCCTACCAAGAGGGTGAGTTAGTCCATTACCTAGTACATCACCTAGTCCACTACCTAGTACACTCCCTACCAAGAGGGTGAGTTAGTCAACTACCTAGTACACTACCTAGTACACTACCTAGTACACTCCCTGCCAAGAGGAAGAGTTAGTCCACTACCTAGTTCACTACCTAGTCCACCATCTAGTCCACTACCTAGTACACTCCCTACCAAGAGGGTGAGTTAGTCAACTACCTAGTACACTACCTAGTACACTACCTAGTACACTCCCTACCAAGAGGGTGAGTTAGTCCATTACCTAGTACATCACCTAGTACACTCCCTACCAAGAGGGTGAGTTAGTCCATTACCTAGTCCACTACCTAGTACACTCCCTACCAAGAGGGTGAGTTAGTCCATTACCTAGTCCACTACCTAGTACACTCCCTACCAAGAGGGTGAGTTAGTCCATTACCTAGTCCACTACCTAGTACACTCCCTACCAAGAGGGTGAGTTAGTCCATTACCTAGTACATCACCTAGTCCACTACCTAGTCCACTATCTAGTCCACTATCTAGTCCACTACCTAGTACACTCCCTACCAAGAGGGTGAGTTAGTCCACTACCTAGTCCACTACCTATTCCACTACCTAGTCCACTACCTAGTACACTCCCTACCAAGAGGGTGAGTTAGTCCATTACCTAGTCCACTACCTAGTACACTCCCTAGTACACTCCCTACCAAGAGGGTGAGTAAGTCCATTACCTAGTCCACTACCTAGTACACTCCCTAGTACACTCCCTACCAAGAGGGTGAGTTAGTCCATTACCTAGTACATCACCTAGTCCACTACCTAGTCCACTATCTAGTCCACTACCTAGTACACTCCCTACCAAGAGGGTGAGTTAGTCCATTACCTAGTACATCACCTAGTCCACTACCTAGTACACTCCCTACCAAGAGGGTGAGTTAGTCCATTACCTAGTACATCACCTAGTCCACTACCTAGTACACTCCCTACCAAGAGGGTGAGTTAGTCAACTACCTAGTACACTACCTAGTACACTACCTAGTACACTCCCTGCCAAGAGGAAGAGTTAGTCCACTACCTAGTTCACTACCTAGTCCACCATCTAGTCCACTACCTAGTACACTCCCTACCAAGAGGGTGAGTTAGTCAACTACCTAGTACACTACCTAGTACACTACCTAGTACACTCCCTACCAAGAGGGTGAGTTAGTCCATTACCTAGTCCACTACCTAGTACACTCCCTACCAAGAGGGTGAGTTAGTCCATTACCTAGTCCACTACCTAGTACACTCCCTACCAAGAGGGCGAGTTAGTCCATTACCTAGTACATCACCTAGTCCACTACCTAGTACACTCCCTACCAAGAGGGTGAGTTAGTCCACTACCTAGTCCACTACCTAGTCCACTATCTAGTACACTACCTAGTACATCACCTAGTCCACTACCTAGTACACTACCTAGTACACTCCCTACCAAGAGGTGAGTTAGTCCACTACCTAGTCCACTACCTAGTCCACTATCTAGTCCACTACCTAGTACATCACCTAGTCCACTACCTAGTCCACTACCTAGTCCACTACCTAGTACACTCCCTACCAAGAGGGTGAGTTAGTCCACTACCTAGTCCACTACCTAGTCCACTATCTAGTACACTACCTAGTACATCACCTAGTCCACTACCTAGTACACTACCTAGTACACTCCCTACCAAGAGGTGAGTTAGTCCACTACCTAGTCCACTACCTAGTCCACTATCTAGTCCACTACCTAGTACATCACCTAGTCCACTACCTAGTCCACTACCTAGTCCACTACCTAGTCCACTACCTAGTACACTCCCTACCAAGACGGTGAGTTAGTCCACTACCTAGTCCACTACCTATTCCACTATCTAGTCCACTACCTAGTACACTACCTAGTACACTCCCTACCAAGAGGGTGAGTTAGTCCACTACCTAGTCCACTACCTATTCCACTATCTAGTCCACTACCTAGTCCACTACCTAGTCCACTACCTAGTACACTCCCTACCAAGAGGGTGAGTTAGTCCACTACCTAGTCCACTACCTAGTCCACTACCTATTCCACTATCTAGTCCACTACCTAGTCCACTACCTAGTCCACTACCTAGTACACTCCCTACCAAGAGGGTGAGTTAGTCCACTACCTAGTCCACTACCTATTCCACTACCTAGTCCACTACCTATTCCACTATCTAGTCCACTACCTAGTCCACTACCTAGTACACTCCCTACCAAGAGGGTGAGTTAGTCCACTACCTAGTCCACTACCTATTCCACTACCTAGTCCACTACCTAGTACACTACCTAGTGCATCACCTATTCCACTACCTAGTCCACTACCTAGTACACTACCTAGTCCACTATCTAGTCCACTACCTAGTACACTCCCTACCAAGAGGGTGAGTTAGTCCACTACCTAGTCCACTATCTAGTCCACTACCTAGTCCACTATCTAGTCCACTACCTAGTACACTCCCTACCAAGAGGTCTAGTTAGTCCACTACCTAGTCCACTACTTAGTCCACTATCTAGTCCACTACCTAGTACACTGCCTACCAAGAGGTTGATTTAGTCCACTACCTAGTCCACTATCTAGTCCACTACCTAGTACACTCCCTACCAAGAGGGTGAGTTAGTCCACTACCTAGTCCACTACCTAGTCCACTACCTAGTACATCACCTAGTACACTCCCTACCAAGAGGGTGAGTTAGTCCACTACCTAGTCCACTACCTAGTCCACTACCTAGTCCACTACCTAGTACACTACCTAGTCCACTATCTAGTACATCACCTAGTACACTCCCTGCCAAGAGGGTGAGTTAGTCCACTACCTAGTCCACTACCTAGTCCACTATCTAGTCCACTACCTAGTACACTACCTAGTACATCACCTAGTACACTACCTAGTCCACTGCCTAGTCCACTACCTAGTCCACTATCTAGTCCACTACCTAGTACACTCCCTTCCAAGAGGGTGAGTTAGTCCACTACCTAGTACATCACCTAGTCCACTACCTAGTACACTACCTAGTACACTACCTTGTACACTACCTAGGACACTACCTAGAGTTAGTGAGTGAGTTAGTCCACTACCTAGTCCACTACCTATTCCAATATCTAGTCCACTACCTAGTACACTACCTAGTACATCACCTAGTCCACTACCTAGTACACTGCCTACCAAGAGGTTGAGTTAGTCCACTACCTAGTCCACTATCTAGTCCACTACCTAGTACACTACCTAGTACACTCCCTACCAAGAGGGTGAGTTAGTGCACTACCTAGTCCACTACCTAGTACATCACCTAGTTCACTACCTAGTCCACTACCCAGTACACTCCCTAGTACACTACCTAGTACACTATCTAGTCCACTACCTAGTACACTCCCTACCAAGAGGTTGAGTTAGTCCACTACCTAGTCCACTATCTAGTCCACTACCTAGTACACTACCTAGTACACTCCCTACCAAGAGGGTGAGTTAGTCCACTACCTAGTCCTCTACCTAGTACATCACCTAGTCCACTACCTAGTCCACTACCTAGTACATAGTTCACTACCTAGTCCACTACCTAGTCCACTACCTAGTCCACTACCTAGTCCACTACCTAGTCCACTACCTACTACATCACCTAGTTCACTACCTAGTCCACTACCTAGTACATCACCTTGTCCAGTACATAGTACATCACCAAGTTCACTACCTAGTCCTCTACCTAGTCCACTACCTAATACATCACCTAGTCCACTACCTAGTACATTACCTAGTCCACTACCTTGTACACTACCTAGTGCACTATAGTTTTCACTACCTTGTACACTACCTTGTACGCTACCTTGTCCACTACCTAGTCCACTACCTAGTCCACTACCTAGTACACTACCTAGTAGAGAAGAAATGGGAGAAACTCCCCAAATAAAGGTGTGCCAAGCCTCTAGCATCATACCCCAGAAGACTCAAGGCTGTAATCGCTGCCAAAGGTGCTTCAACAGAGTACTGAGTAAAGGGTCTGAATACTTATGGAAATGTGATATAACAATTTTAAAAAGTAATACATTTGCTAAGTTTGTCGTTATGGAGTATTGTGATGTCATTATGGGGTATTGTGATGTCATTATGGGGTATTGTGATGTCATTATAGGGTATTGTGATGTCATTATGGGGTATTGTGATGTCATTATAGGGTATTGTGATGTCATTATGGGGTATTGTGATGTCATTATAGGGTATTGTGATGTCATTATAGGGTATTGTGATGTCATTATAGGGTATTGTGATGTCATTATAGGGTATTGTGATGTCATTATAGGGTATTGTGATGTCATTATGGGGTATTGTGGTGTCATTATGGGGTATTGTGATGTCATTATGGGGTATTGTGATGTCATTATGGGGTATTGTGATGTCATTATAGGGTATTGTGATGTCATTATAGGGTATTGTGATGTCATTATGGGGTATTGTGTGTACGTTGATGAGGGGGAAACAATTTAATCCATTTTAGAATAAGAATGAAACTTAACAAAATGTGGAAAAAATCTATAATTTCCGAATGCACTTTACATGCTATATGTTCTGTCCAGGTCCCCAGTGTAGAGGTGATCTATATGATAACTCTATATGATAACTCTGTGTTCTGTCCAGGTCCCCAGTGTAGAGGTGATCTATATGATAACTCTATATGATAACTCTGTGTTCTGTCCAGGTCCCCCAGTGTAGAGGTGATCTATATGATAACTCTGTTCTGTCCAGGTCCCCCAGTGTAGAGGTGATCTATATGATAACTCTGTTCTGTCCAGGTCCCCCAGTGTAGAGGTGATCTATATGATAACTCTGTTCTGTCCAGGTCCCCCAGTGTAGAGGTGATCTATATGATAACTCTATATGATAACTCTGTGTTCTGTCCAGGTCCCCAGTGTAGAGGTGATCTATATGATAACTCTGTTCTGTCCAGGTCCCCCAGTGTAGAGGTGATCTATATGATAACTCTATATGATAACTCTGTGTTCTGTCCAGGTCCCCAGTGTAGAGGTGATCTATATGATAACTCTGTTCTGTCCAGGTCCCCCAGTGTAGAGGTGATCTATATGATAACTCTGTTCTGTCCAGGTCCCCAGTGTAGAGGTGATCTATATGATAACTCTGTTCTGTCCAGGTCCCCCAGTGTAGAGGTAATCTATATGATAACTCTGTGTTCTGTCCAGGTCCCCCAGTGTAGAGGTGATCTATATGATAACTCTGTGTTCTGTCCAGGTCCCCCAGTGTAGAGGTGATCTATATGATAACTCTGTGTTCTGTCCAGGTCCCCCAGTGTAGAGGTGATCTATATGATAACTCTGTGTTCTGTCCAGGTCCCCAGTGTAGAGGTAATCTATATGATAACTCTGTGTTCTGTCCAGGTCCCCAGTGTAGAGGTGATCTATATGATAACTCTGTTCTGTCCAGGTCCCCAGTGTAGAGGTGATCTATATGATAACTCTGTTCTGTCCAGGTCCCCAGTGTAGAGGTGATCTATATGATAACTCTGTTCTGTCCAGGTCCCCCAGTGTAGAGGTAATCTATATGATAACTCTGTGTTCTGTCCAGGTCCCCCAGTGTAGAGGTGATCTATATGATAACTCTGTTCTGTCCAGGTCCCCCAGTGTAGAGGTGATCTATATGATAACTCTATATGATAACTCTGTGTTCTGTCCAGGTCCCCAGTGTAGAGGTGATCTATATGATAACTCTGTTCTGTCCAGGTCCCCCAGTGTAGAGGTGATCTATATGATAACTCTGTTCTGTCCAGGTCCCCAGTGTAGAGGTGATCTATATGATAACTCTGTTCTGTCCAGGTCCCCCAGTGTAGAGGTAATCTATATGATAACTCTGTGTTCTGTCCAGGTCCCCCAGTGTAGAGGTGATCTATATGATAACTCTGTTCTGTCCAGGTCCCCCAGTGTAGAGGTGATCTATATGATAACTCTATATGATAACTCTGTGTTCTGTCCAGGTCCCCAGTGTAGAGGTGATCTATATGATAACTCTATATGATAACTCTGTGTTCTGTCCAGGTCCCCAGTGTAGAGGTGATCTATATGATAACTCTGTGTTCTGTCCAGGTCCCCAGTGTAGAGGTAATCTATATGATAACTGTGTGTTCTGTCCAGGTCCCCCAGTGTAGAGGTGATCTATATGATAACTCTATATGATAACTCTGTTCTGTCCAGGTCCCCAGTGTAGAGGTGATCTATATGATAACTGTGTGTTCTGTCCAGGTCCCCCAGTGTAGAGGTGATCTATATGATAACTCTGTTCTGTCCAGGTCCCCCAGTGTAGAGGTGATCTATATGATAACTCTGTGTTCTGTCCAGGTCCCCAGTGTAGAGGTGATCTATATGATAACTCTATATGATAACTCTATATGATAACTCTATATGATAACTCTGTGTTCTGTCCAGGTCCCCCAGTGTAGAGGTGATCTATATGATAACTCTGTGTTCTGTCCAGGTCCCCAGTGTAGAGGTGATCTATATGATAACTCTGTGTTCTGTCCAGGTCCCCCAGTGTAGAGGTGATCTATATGATAACTCTGTTCTGTCCAGGTCCCCCAGTGTAGAGGTGATCTATATGATAACTCTATATGATAACTCTGTGTTCTGTCCAGGTCCCCCAGTGTAGAGGTGATCTATATAATAACTCTATATGATAACTCTGTGTTCTGTCCAGGTCCCCAGTGTAGAGGTGATCTATATGATAACTCTATATGATAACTCTATATGATAACTCTATATGATAACTCTATATGATAACTCTATATGATAACTCTATATGATAACTCTGTGTTCTGTCCAGGTCCCCCAGTGTAGAGGTGATCTATATGATAACTCTATATGATAACTCTATATGATAACTCTATATGATAACTCTATATGATAACTCTATATGATAACTCTATATGATAACTCTGTGTTCTGTCCAGGTCCCCAGTGTAGAGGTGATCTATATGATAACTCTGTTCTGTCCAGGTCCCCAGTGTAGAGGTGATCTATATGATAACTCTGTGTTCTGTCCAGGTCCCCCAGTGTAGAGGTGATCTATATGATAACTCTGTGTTCTGTCCAGGTCCCCCAGTGTAGAGGTGATCTATATGATAACTCTGTTCTGTCCAGGTCCCCCAGTGTAGAGGTGATCTATATGATAACTCTGTTCTGTCCAGGTCCCCCAGTGTAGAGGTGATCTATATGATAACTCTGTTCTGTCCAGGTCCCCAGTGTAGAGGTGATCTATATGATAACTCTGTTCTGTCCAGGTCCCCCAGTGTAGAGGTGATCTATATGATAACTCTGTTCTGTCCAGGTCCCCCAGTGTAGAGGTGATCTATATGATAACTCTGTTCTGTCCAGGTCCCCCAGTGTAGAGGTGATCTATATGATAACTCTGTGTTCTGTCCAGGTCCCCAGTGTAGAGGTGATCTATATGATAACTCTCTGTTCTGTCCAGGTCCCCCAGTGTAGAGGTGATCTATATGATAACTCTCTGTTCTGTCCAGGTCCCCAGTGTAGAGGTGATCTATATGATAACTGTGTTCTGTCCAGGTCCCCCAGTGTAGAGGTGATCTATATGATAACTCTGTGTTCTGTCCAGGTCCCCCAGTGTAGAGGTGATCTATATGATAACTCTATATGATAACTCTGTTCTGTCCAGGTCCCCAGTGTAGAGGTGATCTATATGATAACTCTATATGATAACTCTATATGATAACTCTGTTCTGTCCAGGTCCCCCAGTGTAGAGGTGATCTATATGATAACTCTGTTCTGTCCAGGTCCCCCAGTGTAGAGGTGATCTATATGATAACTCTATATGATAACTCTGTTCTGTCCAGGTCCCCAGTGTAGAGGTGATCTATATGATAACTCTGTTCTGTCCAGGTCCCCCAGTGTAGAGGTGATCTATATGATAACTCTGTTCTGTCCAGGTCCCCAGTGTAGAGGTGATCTATATGATAACTCTGTTCTGTCCAGGTCCCCAGTGTAGAGGTGATCTATATAATAACTCTGTGTTCTGTCCAGGTCCCCCAGTGTAGAGGTGATCTATATGATAACTCTGTTCTGTCCAGGTCCCCAGTGTAGAGGTGATCTATATGATAACTCTGTTCTGTCCAGGTCCCCCAGTGTAGAGGTGATCTATATAATAACTCTGTGTTCTGTCCAGGTCCCCCAGTGTAGAGGTGATCTATATGATAACTCTGTTCTGTCCAGGTCCCCAGTGTAGAGGTGATCTATATGATAACTCTATATGATAACTCTATATGATAACTCTATTCTGTCCAGGTCCCCCAGTGTAGAGGTGATCTATATGATAACTCTATATGATAACTCTATATGATAACTCTATATGATAACTCTATATGATAACTCTGTTCTGTCCAGGTCCCCAGTGTAGAGGTGATCTATATGATAACTCTATATGATAACTCTATATGATAACTCTATATTATAACTCTGTTCTGTCCAGGTCCCCAGTGTAGAGGTGATCTATATGATAACTCTATATGATAACTCTATATGATAACTCTATATTATAACTCTGTTCTGTCCAGGTCCCCCAGTGTAGAGGTGATCTATATGATAACTCTATATGATAACTGTGTGTTCTGTCCAGGTCCCCAGTGTAGAGGTGATCTATATGATAACTGTGTGTTCTGTCCAGGTCCCCAGTGTAGAGGTGATCTATATGATAACTGTGTGTTCTGTCCAGGTCCCCCAGTGTAGAGGTGATCTATATGATAACTCTGTTCTGTCCAGGTCCCCAGTGTAGAGGTGATCTATATGATAACTCTGTTCTGTCCAGGTCCCCCAGTGTAGAGGTGATCTATATGATAACTCTGTTCTGTCCAGGTCCCCAGTGTAGAGGTGATCTATATGATAACTCTATATGATAACTCTGTGTTCTGTCCAGGTCCCCAGTGTAGAGGTGATCTATATGATAACTCTGTTCTGTCCAGGTCCCCAGTGTAGAGGTGATCTATATGATAACTCTGTTCTGTCCAGGTCCCCAGTGTAGAGGTGATCTATATGATAACTCTGTTCTGTCCAGGTCCCCAGTGTAGAGGTGATCTATATGATAACTCTGTTCTGTCCAGGTCCCCCAGTGTAGAGGTGATCTATATGATAACTCTGTGTTCTGTCCAGGTCCCCAGTGTAGAGGTGATCTATATGATAACTCTATATGATAACTCTGTGTTCTGTCCAGGTCCCCAGTGTAGAGGTGATCTATATGATAACTCTGTGTTCTGTCCAGGTCCCCAGTGTAGAGGTGATCTATATGATAACTCTATATAATAACTCTGTGTTCTGTCCAGGTCCCCAGTGTAGAGGTGATCTATATGATAACTCTGTTCTGTCCAGGTCCCCAGTGTAGAGGTGATCTATATGATAACTCTGTTCTGTCCAGGTCCCCCAGTGTAGAGGTGATCTATATGATAACTCTGTGTTCTGTCCAGGTCCCCAGTGTAGAGGTGATCTATATGATAACTCTATATGATAACTCTGTGTTCTGTCCAGGTCCCCAGTGTAGAGGTGATCTATATGATAACTCTGTGTTCTGTCCAGGTCCCCAGTGTAGAGGTGATCTATATGATAACTCTGTTCTGTCCAGGTCCCCAGTGTAGAGGTAATCTATATGATAACTCTGTGTTCTGTCCAGGTCCCCCAGTGTAGAGGTGATCTATATGATAACTCTGTGTTCTGTCCAGGTCCCCCAGTGTAGAGGTGATCTATATGATAACTCTGTGTTCTGTCCAGGTCCCCAGTGTAGAGGTGATCTATATGATAACTCTGTGTTCTGTCCAGGTCCCCCAGTGTAGAGGTGATCTATATGATAACTCTGTGTTCTGTCCAGGTCCCCAGTGTAGAGGTGATCTATATGATAACTCTATATGATAACTCTATATGATAACTCTATATGATAACTCTATATAATAACTCTATATGATAACTCTGTGTTCTGTCCAGGTCCCCAGTGTAGAGGTGATCTATATGATAACTCTATATGATAACTCTGTTCTGTCCAGGTCCCCAGTGTAGAGGTGATCTATATGATAACTCTATATGATAACTCTGTTCTGTCCAGGTCCCCCAGTGTAGAGGTGATCTATATGATAACTGTGTGTTCTGTCCAGGTCCCCCAGTGTAGAGGTGATCTATGTGATAACTCTATATGATAACTCTGTGTTCTGTCCAGGTCCCCAGTGTAGAGGTGATCTATATGATAACTCTATATGATAACTCTATATGATAACTCTATATGATAACTCTATATTATAACTCTATATGATAACTCTATATGATAACTCTATATGATAACTCTGTGTTCTGTCCAGGTCCCCCAGTGTAGAGGTGATCTATATGATAACTCTATATGATAACTCTATATGATAACTCTATATGATAACTCTATATGATAACTCTATATGATAACTCTATATGATAACTCTATATGATAACTCTGTGTTCTGTCCAGGTCCCCAGTGTAGAGGTGATCTATATGATAACTCTGTTCTGTCCAGGTCCCCCAGTGTAGAGGTGATCTATATGATAACTCTATATGATAACTCTGTTCTGTCCAGGTCCCCAGTGTAGAGGTGATCTATATGATAACTCTGTGTTCTGTCCAGGTCCCCCAGTGTAGAGGTGATCTATATGATAACTCTGTGTTCTGTCCAGGTCCCCAGTGTAGAGGTGATCTATATGATAACTCTGTTCTGTCCAGGTCCCCAGTGTAGAGGTGATCTATATGATAACTCTGTTCTGTCCAGGTCCCCCAGTGTAGAGGTGATCTATATGATAACTCTATATGATAACTCTGTTCTGTCCAGGTCCCCCAGTGTAGAGGTGATCTATATGATAACTCTGTGTTCTGTCCAGGTCCCCAGTGTAGAGGTGATCTATATGATAACTCTGTTCTGTCCAGGTCCCCCAGTGTAGAGGTGATCTATATGATAACTCTGTGTTCTGTCCAGGTCCCCCAGTGTAGAGGTGATCTATATGATAACTCTGTGTTCTGTCCAGGTCCCCCAGTGTAGAGGTGATCTATATGATAACTCTGTGTTCTGTCCAGGTCCCCAGTGTAGAGGTGATCTATATGATAACTCTATATGATAACTCTGTGTTCTGTCCAGGTCCCCAGTGTAGAGGTGATCTATATGATAACTCTGTTCTGTCCAGGTCCCCCAGTGTAGAGGTGATCTATATGATAACTCTGTGTTCTGTCCAGGTCCCCCAGTGTAGAGGTGATCTATATGATAACTCTGTTCTGTCCAGGTCCCCCAGTGTAGAGGTGATCTATATGATAACTCTATATAATAACTCTGTGTTCTGTCCAGGTCCCCACATTGTAGATGTGGTGTACGATGAGACACCAGTACCCAACAGTCCATTCCATGTTGGCGTGACGGAGGGGTGTGACGCGGGGCGTGTGCGTGTGCATGGACCCGGCCTGGACAGAGGCATCACTAACAAAGCCAATACATTCACAGTGGAGACCCGGTATGACACACATGCAGACACAGCAGACGCTGTTATACAGAGGGGCTAACACCTACCCCCCTCCTCTCACACAGCTTCAGGAGACTGTCTAGCCTGTCTTCCCCCCTCCTCTCTCTCTCTCTCTCTCTCTCTCTCTCTCTCTCTCTCTCTCTCTCTCTCTCTCTATAACACACAGACACACAGCTTCAGGAGACTGTCTAGCCTGTCTTCCCCCCTCTCTCCCTCTCTGTCTGTCTGTCTCTGTGTTCCCCCCTCTCTCCCTCTCTGTCTGTCTGTCTCTGTGTTCCCCCCTCTCTCCCTCTCTGTCTGTCTGTCTCTGTGTTCCCCCCTCTCTCACTCTCTGTCTGTCTGTCTCTGTGTTCCCCCCTCTCTCCCTCTCTGTCTGTCTGTCTCTGTGTTCCCCCCTCTCTCACTCTCTGTCTGTCTGTCTCTGTGTTCCCCCCTCTCTCCCTCTCTGTCTGTCTGTCTCTGTGTTCCCCCCTCTCTCACTCTCTGTCTGTCTGTCTCTGTGTTCCCCCCTCTCTCCCTCTCTGTCTGTCTGTCTCTGTGTTCCCCCCTCTCTCTCTCTCTGTCTGTCTGTCTCTGTGTTCCCCCCTCTCTCTCTCTCAATTCAATTCAAAGGGCTTTATTGACATGGGAAACTTATGTTAACATTGCCAAAGCAAGTGAAATAGATATTAAAGAAAAGTGAAATAATCTAGACAAATGAACAATAAACATTACACTCACAAAAGTTCCAAATGAATAAAGACATTTCAAATTTCATATTATGTATATATACAGTGTTGTAACGATGTGCAAGTAGTTACTGTCAACAGGTCACAAATCTTGCTGCTGTGATGGCACACTGTGGAATTTCACCCAGTAGATATGGGAGGTTATCAAAATTGATTGGTTTTTTAATTCTTTGTGTGTCTGTGCAATCTGAGGGAAATATATGTCTCTAATATGGTCATACATTTGTCTTCTCTTGAGAGCCAGGTCTGCCTACGGTGGCCTTTCTCAATAGCAAGGCTATGCTCACTGAGTCTGTACATAGTCAAACCTTTCCTTATTAAGTTTGGGTCAGTCACAGTGGTCAGGTATTCTGCCACTGTGTACTCTCTGTTTAGGGCCAAATAGCATTCTAGTTTGCTGTTTGTTGTTAATTCTTTCCAATGTGTCAAGTAATTATCTTGTTGTTTTCTCATGATTTGGTTGGATCTAATTGTGTTGCTGTCCTGGGGCTCTGTGGGGTGTGTTTGTGTTTGTGAACAGAGCCCTAGGACCAGCTTGCTTAGGGGACTCTTCTCCAGGTTCATCTCTTTTTTTGGAACACCCTTATTTTGGTCTTACTGAGATTTACTGTCAGGGCCCAGGTCTGACAGAATCTGTGCAGAAGATCTAGGTGCTGCTGTAGGCCCTCCTTGGTTGATGACAGAAGCACCAGATCATCAGCAAACAG
This sequence comes from Salvelinus fontinalis, assembly GCF_029448725.1. Classification (NCBI taxonomy): domain Eukaryota; kingdom Metazoa; phylum Chordata; class Actinopteri; order Salmoniformes; family Salmonidae; genus Salvelinus; species Salvelinus fontinalis. Next base: position 3,062,532 of record NC_074695.1, on the reverse strand, counting down.
TAGACATTTGACTTCAGATTCTAGTAGGGTGAGACGGGGTGCTGCAGACTGTTCTAGTAGGGTGAGGCCGGGTGCTGCAGACTGTTCTAGTGCCCGCGCCAATTCGTTGATATATATGTTGAAGAGGGTGGTGCTCAAGCTGCATCCCTGTCTCACCCCACGGCTTGTGGAAAGAAATGTGTGTTTTTTGCCACTTTTAACTCCACACTTGTTGTTTGTGTACATGGATTTTAGAATGTCTCTCTCTCTTTCCCTCTATCTCTCGCTCTCTCTTTCCCTCTCTGTCTCGCTCTGTCTCTCTCACCGTAGTGGTGCGGGTACGGGGGGTCTGGGTCTGGGAGTAGACGGCCCATCGGAGGCTAAGATGTCCTGCACCGACAACAAAGATGGCAGCTGCAGTGTAGAGTACATTCCCTACGAGGCTGGAACATATAACCTCAACATCACCTACGGAGGACAGCCTATTGTTGGTATGGAGACACACACATACACACACGCACAGATACACGCACTGGTACATGTGTATTGTGCCTCTAAATTGTGGTGCTGCCTCTAAATTGTGGAGGTAACTAGTGAAGTTTCCAATCTGTAAAATTAGCTAGTAAAGTTCTAGATCTGTAAAGATAGCTAGTGAAGTTCCCAACATGTAAAGATAGCTAGTGAAGTTCCCAGCATGTAAAAATAGCTAGTGAAGTTCCCAACATATAAAGATAGCTAGTGAAGTTCCCAACATATAAAGATAGCTAGTGAAGTTCCCAACATATAAAGATAGCTAGTGAAGTTCCCAACATATAAAGATAGCTAGTGAAGTTCCCAGCATGTAAAAATAGCTAGTGAAGTTCCCAACATATAAAAATAGCTAGTGAAGTTCCCAACATATAAAGATAGCTAGTGAAGTTCCCAACATGTAATGATAGATAGTGAAGTTCCCAACATGTAAAAATAGCTAGTGAAGTTCCCAACATATAAAAATAGCTAGTGAAGTTCCCAACATGTAATGATAGATAGTGAAGTTCCCAACATGTAAAGATAGCTGGTGAAGTTCCCAACATATAAAGATAGCTAGTGAAGTTCCCAACATATAAAGATAGCTAGTGAAGTTCCCAACATGTAATGATAGATAGTGAAGTTCCCAGCATGTAAAAATAGCTAGTGAAGTTCCCAACATGTAATGATAGATAGTGAAGTTCCCAACATGTAAAGATAGCTGGTGAAGTTCCCAACATATAAAGATAGCTAGTGAAGTTCCCAACATGTAATGATAGATAGTGAAGTTCCCAACATGTAAAGATAGCTGATGAAGTTCCCAACATGTAATGATAGATAGTGAAGTTCCCAACATGTAAAGATAGCTGGTGAAGTTCCCAACATGAGATAATAAGGGCTAGTACATTATACACAACGCCCACAGTTTATTAACCCCCCAATCTCTTTCCAGTTTATTACCCCCCCAATCTCTTTCCAGTTTATTAACCCCCCAATCTCTTTCCAGTTTATTAACCCCCCAATCTCTTTCCAGTTTATTAACCCCCCCAATCTCTTTCCAGTTTATTACCCCCCCAATCTCTTTCCAGTTTATTAACCCCCCCAATCTCTTTCCAGTTTATTAACCCCCCCGATCTCTTTCCAGGTTATAACAAAGTCATCTCCTGATCTTTCTCTTCACTCCCCCTCTCTCTCCCTCTTTCTCTCTCTCGCTCTCTCTCTTTCTCTCTCTCCATTCACCTCTTTTTCTTTCTCTCTCACTTCATCTCGGTCTCGTCATTCATCTCTCTCTTGCCCTTAATCTTTCTCTATTTCTCTCTCCCTCTCCCTCTCTCCCTTCATCTCTCACTCTTCATTCATCTCTCTCTTGCCCTTAATCTTTCTCTATTTCTCTCTCCCTCTCCCTCTCTCCCTTCATCTCTCACTCTTCATTCATCTCTCTCTTGCCCTTAATCTTTCTCTATTTCTCTCTCCCTCTCTCTCCCTCTCTCTCTCTCTCTTCCCGCCTTTAGGCAGTCCCTTCCAGGTGTCTGTCAGCAACACGGTGGACATTTCTAAGGTTCAGTGCATGGGGGAGGGGCTTGGAACCAACGTGCGTGCCAACATTCCACAGGCTTTCTCCGTGGACACCTCTAAAGCAGGAGTTGCCCCTCTACAAGTCAGAGTACAAGGACCCAAAGGTGTGTGTATAAGAGCCATCTATTTTAGTTACCTTTGGTTCATGTGTAGAACTCTGGTTGCTCTTTCTCTTGTGTGTCTGAGTGTGTACATTTAGTGTGTGTGTGTGTGTGTCTGAGTGTGTACATTTAGTGTGTGTGTGTGTGTCTGAGTGTGTACATTTAGTGTGTGTGTGTGTGTGTCTGAGTGTGTACATTTAGTGTGTGTGTGTGTGTCTGAGTGTGTACATTTAGTGTGTGTGTGTGTGTCTGAGTGTGTACATTTAGTGTGTGTGTGTGTGTGTCTGAGTGTGTACATTTAGTGTGTGTGTGTGTGTGTCTGAGTGTGTACATTTAGTGTGTGTGTGTATGTTTTGATGTTTTTGGTGCGTGTGTGTATGTGTGTATGTGTGTGTATGTATGTGTGTGTGTGTGTGTGTGTGTGTTTTGATGTTGTTGGTGCGTGTGTGGTGTGTAGGTGTTGTAGAGTCAGTAGATTTAGTGGATAATGGAGACCAGACTCACACAGTGAACTACATCCCGACCAGAGAGGGACCTTACTCTATCAATGTACTGTACGCTGACCAAGAGATACAAAGCAGGTAACAAACACACACACACACACTGGCAACACACACACACACACACACACACACACACACACACACACACACACACACACACACACACACACACACACACACACACACACACACACACACACACACACACACACACACAGAGGCAACACACACACACACACACACACAGGCAACACACACACACACACACAAAGGCAACACACACACACACACACACACACTGGCAACACACACTGGCAACACACACACACACACACACATAGGTAACACACACACACACGCATAGGTAATACACACACACACACACACACACACACACACACACACACACATAGGTAACACACACACACACGCATAGGTCACACACACACACACACACACACACACACACACACACACACACACACACACACACACACACACACACACACACACACACACACACACACACACGCATAGGTAACACACACACACACACACACACACACACACACACACACACTGGCAACACACACACACACAAAGGCAACACACACACACACACACACAAAGGCAACACACACACACGCACACACACACACACACACACACACACATAGGTAACACACACACACACACAGGCAACACACACACACACCAATAAACACACAAAAACAGTTCTGACACTGCACCCCCCCCCCCCCCCCCCCAGTCCCTACAAGGTCCAGGTGTTGCCTACCCATGATGCCAGTAAGGTGCGTGCCAGCGGCCCCGGTCTCAACACCACCGGAGTGCCCGCCTCTCTGCCTGTCGAGTTCACCATCGACGTCAAGGATGCAGGAGTTGGGCTGCTCGCTGTGCAGATCACTGTGAGTTTAGTCAACAAACCTACCAGCCTACCAACACTACATACATCCTGTCAACAAAGAGACCAGTCTACCAACACTACATACATACATCCTGTCATCAAAGAGGCCAGCCTACCAACACTACATATATACATCCTGTCAACAAAGAGGCCAGTCTACCAACACTACATATATACATCCTGTCAACAAAGAGACCAGTCTACCAACACTACATACATACATCCTGTCAACAAAGAGACCAGTCTACCAGTCTACCAACACTACATACATACATCCTGTCAAGAAAGAGACCAGTCTACCAGCCTACCAACACTACATACATACATCCTGTCAACAAAGAGACCAGTCTACCAGCCTACCAACACTACATACATCCTGTCAACAAAGAGACCAGCCTACCAACACTACATACATCCTGTCAACAAAGAGACCAGTCTACCAGCCTACCAACACTACATACATACATCCTGTCAACAAAGAGACCAGTCTACCAGCCTACCAACACTACATACATCCTGTCAACAAAGAGACCAGCCTACCAACACTACATACATCCTGTCAACAAAGAGACCAGCCTACCAACACTACATACATCCTGTCAACAAAGAGACCAGCCTACCAACACTACATACATCCTGTCAACAAAGAGACCAGTCTACCAGCCTACCAACACTACATACATACATCCTGTCAACAAAGAGACCAGCCTACCAACACTACATACATACATCCTGTCAACAAAGAGGCCAGCCTACCAACACTACATACATACATCCTGTCAACAAAGAGGCCAGTCTACCAACACTACATACATACATCCTGTCATCAAAGAGACCAGCCTACCAACACTACATATATACATCCTGTCAACAAAGAGACCAGCCTACCAACACTACATATATACATCCTGTCAACAAAGAGACCAGCCTACCAACACTACATATATACATCCTGTCAACAAAGAGACCAGCCTACCAACACTACATATATACATCCTGTCAACAAAGAGACCAGCCTACCAACACTACATACATACATCCTGTCAACAAAGAGACCAGCCTACTAACACTACATACATACATCCTGTCAACAAAGAGACCAGTCTACCAGCCTACCAACACTACATACATCCTGTTAACAAAGAGACCAGTCTACCAGCCTACCAACACTACATATATACATCCTGTCAACAAAGAGACCAGTCTACCAACACTACATACATACATCCTGTCAACAAAGAGACCAGTCTACCAGCCTACCAACACTACATACATACATCCTGTCAACAAAGAGACCAGTCTACCAGCCTACCAACACTACATACATCCTGTCAACAAACCTACCAGCCTACCAACACTACATACATCCTGTCATCAAAGAGGCCAGCCTACCAACACTACATACATACATCCTGTCAACAAAGAGACCAGTCTACCAGCACTACATACATACATCCTGTCAACAAAGAGACCAGTCTACCAGCCTACCAACACTACATACATCCTGTCAACAAACCTACCAGCCTACCAACACTACATACATCCTGTCAACAAACCTACCAGCCTACCAACACTACATACATCCTGTCATCAAAGAGGCCAGCCTACCAACACTACATACATACATCCTGTCAACAAAGAGACCAGTCTACCAGCCTACCAACACTACATACATACATCCTGTCAACAAAGAGACCAGTCTACCAGCCTACCAACACTACATACATCCTGTCAACAAAGAGACCAGTCTACCAGCCTACCAACACTACATACATACATCCTGTCATCAAAGTGGCCAGCCTACCAGCCTACCAACACTACATACATCCTGTCAACAAAGAGACCAGTCTACCAGCCTACCAACACTACATACATACATCCTGTCATCAAAGTGGCCAGCCTACCAACACTACATACATACATCCTGTCAACAAAGAGACCAGTCTACCAGCCTACCAAGACTACATACATACATCCTGTCATCAAAGAGACCAGCCTACCAACACTACATACATCCTGTCAACAAAGAGGCCAGCCTACCAACACTACATACATACATCCTGTCAACAAAGAGACCAGTCTACCAGCCTACCAACACTACATACATACATCCTGTCAACAAAGAGACCAGTCTACCAGCCTACCAACACTACATACATCCTGTTAACAAACCTACCAGCCTACCAACACTACATACATCCTGTCAACAAAGAGACCAGTCTACCAACACTACATACATACATCCTGTCAACAAAGAGGCCAGCCTACCAGCCTACCAACACTACATACATACATCCTGTCAACAAAGAGACCAGTCTACCAGCCTACCAACACTACATACATACATCCTGTCAACAAAGAGGCCAGCCTACCAACACTACATACATACATCCTGTCAACAAAGAGACCAGTCTACCAGCCTACCGACACTACATACATCCTGTTAACAAAGAGACCAGTCTACCAGCCTACCAACACTACATACATCCTGTTAACAAAGAGACCAGTCTACCAACACTACATACATACATCCTGTCAACAAAGAGACCAGTCTACCAGTCTACCAACACTACATACATACATCCTGTCAAGAAAGAGACCAGTCTACCAGCCTACCAACACTACATACATACATCCTGTCAACAAAGAGACCAGTCTACCAGCCTACCAACACTACATACATCCTGTCAACAAAGAGACCAGCCTACCAACACTACATACATCCTGTCAACAAAGAGACCAGTCTACCAGCCTACCAACACTACATACATACATCCTGTCAACAAAGAGACCAGTCTACCAGCCTACCAACACTACATACATCCTGTCAACAAAGAGACCAGCCTACCAACACTACATACATCCTGTCAACAAAGAGACCAGCCTACCAACACTACATACATCCTGTCAACAAAGAGACCAGCCTACCAACACTACATACATCCTGTCAACAAAGAGACCAGTCTACCAGCCTACCAACACTACATACATACATCCTGTCAACAAAGAGACCAGCCTACCAACACTACATACATACATCCTGTCAACAAAGAGGCCAGCCTACCAACACTACATACATACATCCTGTCAACAAAGAGGCCAGTCTACCAACACTACATACATACATCCTGTCATCAAAGAGACCAGCCTACCAACACTACATATATACATCCTGTCAACAAAGAGACCAGCCTACCAACACTACATATATACATCCTGTCAACAAAGAGACCAGCCTACCAACACTACATATATACATCCTGTCAACAAAGAGACCAGCCTACCAACACTACATATATACATCCTGTCAACAAAGAGACCAGCCTACCAACACTACATACATACATCCTGTCAACAAAGAGACCAGCCTACTAACACTACATACATACATCCTGTCAACAAAGAGACCAGTCTACCAGCCTACCAACACTACATACATCCTGTTAACAAAGAGACCAGTCTACCAGCCTACCAACACTACATATATACATCCTGTCAACAAAGAGACCAGTCTACCAACACTACATACATACATCCTGTCAACAAAGAGACCAGTCTACCAGCCTACCAACACTACATACATACATCCTGTCAACAAAGAGACCAGTCTACCAGCCTACCAACACTACATACATCCTGTCAACAAACCTACCAGCCTACCAACACTACATACATCCTGTCATCAAAGAGGCCAGCCTACCAACACTACATACATACATCCTGTCAACAAAGAGACCAGTCTACCAGCACTACATACATACATCCTGTCAACAAAGAGACCAGTCTACCAGCCTACCAACACTACATACATCCTGTCAACAAACCTACCAGCCTACCAACACTACATACATCCTGTCAACAAACCTACCAGCCTACCAACACTACATACATCCTGTCATCAAAGAGGCCAGCCTACCAACACTACATACATACATCCTGTCAACAAAGAGACCAGTCTACCAGCCTACCGACACTACATACATCCTGTTAACAAAGAGACCAGTCTACCAGCCTACCAACACTACATACATCCTGTTAACAAAGAGACCAGTCTACCAACACTACATACATACATCCTGTCAACAAAGAGACCAGTCTACCAGTCTACCAACACTACATACATACATCCTGTCAAGAAAGAGACCAGTCTACCAGCCTACCAACACTACATACATACATCCTGTCAACAAAGAGACCAGTCTACCAGCCTACCAACACTACATACATCCTGTCAACAAAGAGACCAGCCTACCAACACTACATACATCCTGTCAACAAAGAGACCAGTCTACCAGCCTACCAACACTACATACATACATCCTGTCAACAAAGAGACCAGTCTACCAGCCTACCAACACTACATACATCCTGTCAACAAAGAGACCAGCCTACCAACACTACATACATCCTGTCAACAAAGAGACCAGCCTACCAACACTACATACATCCTGTCAACAAAGAGACCAGCCTACCAACACTACATACATCCTGTCAACAAAGAGACCAGTCTACCAGCCTACCAACACTACATACATACATCCTGTCAACAAAGAGACCAGCCTACCAACACTACATACATACATCCTGTCAACAAAGAGGCCAGCCTACCAACACTACATACATACATCCTGTCAACAAAGAGGCCAGTCTACCAACACTACATACATACATCCTGTCATCAAAGAGACCAGCCTACCAACACTACATATATACATCCTGTCAACAAAGAGACCAGCCTACCAACACTACATATATACATCCTGTCAACAAAGAGACCAGCCTACCAACACTACATATATACATCCTGTCAACAAAGAGACCAGCCTACCAACACTACATATATACATCCTGTCAACAAAGAGACCAGCCTACCAACACTACATACATACATCCTGTCAACAAAGAGACCAGCCTACTAACACTACATACATACATCCTGTCAACAAAGAGACCAGTCTACCAGCCTACCAACACTACATACATCCTGTTAACAAAGAGACCAGTCTACCAGCCTACCAACACTACATATATACATCCTGTCAACAAAGAGACCAGTCTACCAACACTACATACATACATCCTGTCAACAAAGAGACCAGTCTACCAGCCTACCAACACTACATACATACATCCTGTCAACAAAGAGACCAGTCTACCAGCCTACCAACACTACATACATCCTGTCAACAAACCTACCAGCCTACCAACACTACATACATCCTGTCATCAAAGAGGCCAGCCTACCAACACTACATACATACATCCTGTCAACAAAGAGACCAGTCTACCAGCACTACATACATACATCCTGTCAACAAAGAGACCAGTCTACCAGCCTACCAACACTACATACATCCTGTCAACAAACCTACCAGCCTACCAACACTACATACATCCTGTCAACAAACCTACCAGCCTACCAACACTACATACATCCTGTCATCAAAGAGGCCAGCCTACCAACACTACATACATACATCCTGTCAACAAAGAGACCAGTCTACCAGCCTACCAACACTACATACATACATCCTGTCAACAAAGAGACCAGTCTACCAGCCTACCAACACTACATACATCCTGTCAACAAAGAGACCAGTCTACCAGCCTACCAACACTACATACATACATCCTGTCATCAAAGTGGCCAGCCTACCAGCCTACCAACACTACATACATCCTGTCAACAAAGAGACCAGTCTACCAGCCTACCAACACTACATACATACATCCTGTCATCAAAGTGGCCAGCCTACCAACACTACATACATACATCCTGTCAACAAAGAGACCAGTCTACCAGCCTACCAAGACTACATACATACATCCTGTCATCAAAGAGACCAGCCTACCAACACTACATACATCCTGTCAACAAAGAGGCCAGCCTACCAACACTACATACATACATCCTGTCAACAAAGAGACCAGTCTACCAGCCTACCAACACTACATACATACATCCTGTCAACAAAGAGACCAGTCTACCAGCCTACCAACACTACATACATCCTGTTAACAAACCTACCAGCCTACCAACACTACATACATCCTGTCAACAAAGAGACCAGTCTACCAACACTACATACATACATCCTGTCAACAAAGAGGCCAGCCTACCAGCCTACCAACACTACATACATACATCCTGTCAACAAAGAGACCAGTCTACCAGCCTACCAACACTACATACATACATCCTGTCAACAAAGAGGCCAGCCTACCAACACTACATACATACATCCTGTCAACAAAGAGACCAGTCTACCAGCCTACCGACACTACATACATCCTGTTAACAAAGAGACCAGTCTACCAGCCTACCAACACTACATACATCCTGTTAACAAAGAGACCAGTCTACCAACACTACATACATCCTGTCAACAAAGAGACCAGCCTACCAACACTACATACATACATCCTGTCAACAAAGAGACCAGCCTACCAACACTACATATATACATCCTGTCAACAAAGAGGCCAGCCTACCAACACTACATATATACATCCTGTCAACAAAGAGACCAGCCTACCAACACTACATACATACATCCTGTCAACAAAGAGACCAATCTACCAGTCTACCAACACTACATACATCCTGTCATCAAAGAGGCCAGCCTACCAACACTACATACATCCTGTCATCAAAGAGGCCAGCCTACCAACACTACATACATCCTGTCAACAAAGAGACCAGCCTACCAACACTACATATATGCATCCTGTCAACAAAGAGGCCAGACTACCAACACTACATACATACATCCTGTCAACAAAGAGACCAGTCTACCAGCCTACCAACACTACATACATACATCCTGTCAACAAAGAGACCAGTCTACCAGCCTACCAACACTACATACATCCTGTCAACAAACCTACCAGCCTATCAACACTACATACATCCTGTCATCAAAGAGGCCAGCCTACCAACACTACATACATACATCCTGTCAACAAAGAGACCAGTCTACCAGCCTACCAACACTACATACATACATCCTGTCAACAAAGAGACCAGTCTACCAGCCTACCAACACTACATACATCCTGTCAACAAAGAGACCAGTCTACCAGCCTACCAACACTACATACATACATCCTGTCAACAAAGAGACCAGTCTACCAGCCTACCAACACTACATACATACATCCTGTCATCAAAGTGGCCAGCCTACCAACACTACATACATACATCCTGTCAACAAAGAGACCAGTCTACCAGCCTACCAACACTACATACATCCTGTTAACAAACCTACCAGCCTACCAACACTACATACATCCTGTCAACAAAGAGACCAGTCTACCAACACTACATACATACATCCTGTCAACAAAGAGGCCAGCCTACCAGCCTACCAACACTACATACATACATCCTGTCAACAAAGAGACCAGTCTACCAGCCTACCAACACTACATACATACATCCTGTCAACAAAGAGGCCAGCCTACCAACACTACATACATACATCCTGTCAACAAAGAGACCAGTCTACCAGCCTACCAACACTACATACATCCTGTCAACAAACCTACCAGCCTACCAACACTACATACATCCTGTCATCAAAGAGGCCAGCCTACCAACACTACATACATACATCCTGTCAACAAAGAGACCAGTCTACCAGCCTACCAACACTACATACATCCTGTTAACAAAGAGACCAGTCTACCAACACTACATACATCCTGTCATCAAAGAGACCAGCCTACCAACACTACATACATCCTGTTAACAAAGAGACCAGTCTACCAACACTACATACATCCTGTCATCAAAGAGGCCAGCCTACCAACACTACATACATCCTGTCATCAAAGAGGCCAGCCTACCAACACTTCATACATCCTGTCAACAAAGAGACCAGCCTACCAACACTACATACATACATCCTGTCAACAAAGAGACCAGCCTACCAACACTACATACATACATCCTGTCAACAAAGAGACCAGCCTACCAACACTACATACATACATCCTGTCAACAAAGAGGCCAGCCTACCAACACTACATACATACATCCTGTCAACAAAGAGACCAATCTACCAGCCTACCGACACTACATACATCCTGTTAACAAAGAGACCAGTCTACCAGCCTACCAACACTACATACATACATCCTGTCAACAAAGAGACCAATCTACCAGTCTACCAACACTACATATATACATCCTGTCAACAAAGAGGCCAGCCTACCAACACTACATATATACATCCTGTCAACAGAGACCAGCCTACCAGTCTACCAACACTACATACATCCTGTCATCAAAGAGGCCAGTCTACCAACACTACATACATACATCCTGTCAACAAAGAGACCAGCCTACCAACACTACATATATACATCCTGTCAACAAAGAGACCAGTCTACCAACACTACATACATACATCCTGTCAACAAAGAGACCAGTCTACCAACACTACATACATACATCCTGTCAACAAAGAGACCAGCCTACCAACACTACATATATACATCCTGTCAACAAAGAGGCCAGTCTACCAACACTACATACATACATCCTGTCAACAAAGAGACCAGCCTACCAACACTACATATATACATCCTGTCAACAAAGAGGCCAGCCTACCAACACTACATACATCCTGTCATCAAAGAGGCCAGTCTACCAACACTACATACATACATCCTGTCAACAAAGAGACCAGTCTACCAGCCTACCGACACTACATACATACATCCTGTCAACAAAGAGACCAGTCTACCAGCCTACCAACACTACATACATCCTGTTAACAAACCTACCAGCCTACCAACACTACATACATCCTGTCATCAAAGAGGCCAGCCTACCAACACTACATACATACATCCTGTCAACAAAGAGACCAGTCTACCAGCCTACCAACACTACATACATGCATCCTGTCAACAAAGAGACCAGTCTACCAGCCTACCAACACTACATACATCCTGTTAACAAACCTACCAGCCTACCAACACTACATACATACATCCTGTCAACAAAGAGACCAGTCTACCAGCCTACCAACACTACATACATCCTGTTAACAAAGAGACCAGTCTACCAACACTACATACATCCTGTCATCAAAGAGGCCAGCCTACCAACACTACATACATCCTGTCAACAAAGAGGCCAGCCTACCAACACTACATACATCCTGTCATCAGAGGCCAGCCTACCAACACTACATACATCCTGTCAACAAAGAGGCCAGCCTACCAACACTACATACATCCTGTCAACAAAGAGTCCTAACCTACCAATACATCTACTCCCACTATGTCTAAGAGTCCTAACCTACCAATACATCTAATCCCACTATGTCTAAGAGTCCTAACCTACCAATACATCTAATCCCACTATGTCTAAGAGTCCTAACCTACCAATACATCTAATCCCACTATGTCTAAGAGTCCTAACCTACCAATACATCTAATCCCACTATGTCTAAGAGTCCTAACCTACCAATACATCTAATCCCACTGTATCTAAGTGTTTTAGCCAGGTATAGGAGATGGTATGCTTACCAAGGTCATGTGCGGGCTAGCCCATCGGTCGGACTGTCTCGATGTTTACCTAATCCGACTGTCTGTTTCCATGGTGACTGTCTCCAGGACCCAGAGGGGAAGCCTAAGAAGGCCAGTATCTGTGACAACAAGGACGGGACCTATCTGGTGTCGTATATACCTGACATGGCAGGTCGTTACACCGTGCTGATAAAGTATGGAGGGGACGAGATCCCTCACTCCCCTTACCACATCAGCGCTCTACCTACTGGAGATGCCAGCAAGTGTACCATCACAGGTAGGACACAGACCGATTGTGTGTAACTGTATTGATTGATTATTTGTGCATTAGTGTGCCCTTCACCCCACATGCACATACCCTTCTCCCTTCCTCCTCCCCCTCCTTCACATTTGCTTCATCCCTCCATTTGGAGAACCAGGTGTTGCCTCTCATTGTGTTTGTCACAGTTTCGCTCCCCTGCTTCCACCCTTCTCCTTCTCAGTGTCAATCGTAGGCCACGGCCTGGGTAAGAACACTTAGGTGGTAGATCCACTAGTCTGGTCTGGTCTTGTTCCGTCTCTGGGTAAGAACACTTAGGTGGTAGATCCACTAGTCTGGTCTGGTCTTGTTCCGTCTCTGGGTAAGAACACTTAGGTGGTAGATCCACTAGTCTGGTCTGGTCTTGTTCCGTCTCTGGGTAAGAACACTTAGATGGTAGATCCACTAGTCTGGTCTGGTTCCGTCTCTGGGTAAGAACACTTAGGTGGTAGATCCACTAGTCTGGTCTGGTCTGGTTCCGTCTCTGGGTATGAACACTTAGATGGTAGATCCACTAGTCTGGTCTGGTTCCGTCTCTGGGTAAGAACACTTAGGTGGTAGATCCACTAGTCTGGTCTGGTCTGGTTCCGTCTCTGGGTATGAACACTTAGATGGTAGATCCACTAGTCTGGTCTGGTCTGGTTCCGTCTCTGGGTATGAACACTTAGATGGTAGATCCACTAGTCTGGTCTGGTTCCGTCTCTGGGTAAGAACACTTAGGTGGTAGATCCACTAGTCTGGTCTGGTTCCGTCTCTGGGTAAGAACACTTAGATGATAGATCCACTAGTCTGGTCTGGTTCCGTCTCTGGGTAAGAACACTTAGATGGTAGATCCACTAGTCTGGTCTGGTCTGGTTCCGTCTCTGGGTAAGAACACTTAGATGGTAGATCCACTAGTCTGGTCTGGTTCTGTCTCTGGGTAAGAACACTTAGGTGGTAGATCCACTAGTCTGGTCTGGTCTGGTTCCATCTCTGGGTATGAACACTTAGATGGTAGATCCACTAGTCTGGTCTGGTTCCGTCTCTGGGTAAGAACACTTAGGTGGTAGATCCACTAGTCTGGTCTGGTCTGGTTCCATCTCTGGGTATGAACACTTAGATGGTAGATCCACTAGTCTGGTCTGGTTCCGTCTCTGGGTAAGAACACTTAGGTGGTAGATCCACTAGTCTGGTCTGGTCTGGTTCCATCTCTGGGTAAGAACACTTAGATGGTAGATCCACTAGTCTGGTCTGGTTCCGTCTCTGGGTAAGAACACTTAGATGGTAGATCCACTAGTCTGGTCTGGTCTGGTTCCGTCTCTGGGTAAGAACACTTAGATGGTAGATCCACTAGTCTGGTCTGGTTCCGTCTCTGGGTAAGAACACTTAGATGGTAGATCCACTAGTCTGGTCTGGTTCCGTCTCTGGGTAAGAACACTTAGATGGTAGATCCACTAGTCTGGTCTGGTCTGGTTCCGTCTCTGGGTAAGAACACTTAGATGGTAGATCCACTAGTCTGGTCTGGTTCTGTCTCTGGGTAAGAACACTTAGATGGTAGATCCACTAGTCTGGTCTGGTTCTGTCTCTGGGTAAGAACACTAAGATGGTAGATCCACTAGTCTGGTCTGGTCTGGTTCCGTCTCTGGGTAAGAACACTTAGATGGTAGATCCACTAGTCTGGTCTGGTCTGGTTCCGTCTCTGGGTAAGAACACTTAGATGGTAGATCCACTAGTCTGGTCTGGTCTGGTTCCGTCTCTGGGTAAGAACACTTAGGTGGTAGATCCACTAGTCTGGTCTGGTCTGGTTCCGTCTCTGGGTAAGAACACTTAGGTGGTAGATCCACTAGTCTGGTCTGGTCTGGTTCCATCTCTGGGTATGAACACTTAGATGGTAGATCCACTAGTCTGGTCTGGTTCCGTCTCTGGGTAAGAACACTTAGGTGGTAGATCCACTAGTCTGGTCTGGTCTGGTTCCATCTCTGGGTATGAACACTTAGATGGTAGATCCACTAGTCTGGTCTGGTTCCGTCTCTGGGTAAGAACACTTAGGTGGTAGATCCACTAGTCTGGTCTGGTCTGGTTCCATCTCTGGGTAAGAACACTTAGATGGTAGATCCACTAGTCTGGTCTGGTTCCGTCTCTGGGTAAGAACACTTAGATGGTAGATCCACTAGTCTGGTCTGGTTCCGTCTCTGGGTAAGAACACTTAGATGGTAGATCCACTAGTCTGGTCTGGTTCCGTCTCTGGGTAAGAACACTTAGATGGTAGATCCACTAGTCTGGTCTGGTTCCGTCTCTGGGTAAGAACACTTAGATGGTAGATCCACTAGTCTGGTCTGGTCTGGTTCCGTCTCTGGGTAAGAACACTTAGATGGTAGATCCACTAGTCTGGTCTGGTTCTGTCTCTGGGTAAGAACACTTAGATGGTAGATCCACTAGTCTGGTCTGGTTCTGTCTCTGGGTAAGAACACTAAGATGGTAGATCCACTAGTCTGGTCTGGTCTGGTTCCGTCTCTGGGTAAGAACACTTAGATGGTAGATCCACTAGTCTGGTCTGGTCTGGTTCCGTCTCTGGGTAAGAACACTTAGATGGTAGATCCACTAGTCTGGTCTGGTTCCGTCTCTGGGTAAGAACACTTAGATGGTAGATCCACTAGTCTGGTCTGGTTCCGTCTCTGGGTAAGAACACTTAGATGGTAGATCCACTAGTCTGGTCTGGTTCCGTCTCTGGGTAAGAACACTTAGATGGTAGATCCACTAGTCTGGTCTGGTCTGGTTCCGTCTCTGGGTAAGAACACTTAGATGGTAGATCCACTAGTCTGGTCTGGTTCTGTCTCTGGGTAAGAACACTTAGATGGTAGATCCACTAGTCTGGTCTGGTTCTGTCTCTGGGTAAGAACACTTAGATGGTAGATCCACTAGTCTGGTCTTGTTCCGTCTCTAGGTAAGAACACTTAGATGGTAGATCCACTAGTCTGGTCTGGTTCTGTCTCAGGGTAAGAACACTTAGATGGTAGATCCACTAGTCTGGTCTGGTCTTGTTCCGTCTCTGGGTAAGAACACTTAGATGGTAGATCCACTAGTCTGGTCTGGTCTTGTTCCGTCTCTAGGTAAGAACACTTAGATGGTAGATCCACTAGTCTGGTCTGGTCTTGTTCCGTCTCTAGGTAAGAACACTTAGATGGTAGATCCACTAGTCTGGTCTGGTCTTGTTCCTCCTCTGGGTAAGAACACTTAGATGGTAGATCCACTAGTCTGGTCTGGTCTTGTTCCGTCTCTGGGTAAGAACACTTAGATGGTAGATCCACTAGTCTGGTCTGGTCTGGTTCCGTCTCTGGGTAAGAACACTTAGATGGTAGATCCACTAGTCTTGTCTGGTTCTGTCTCTGGGTAAGAACACTTAGATGGTAGATCCACTAGTCTGGTCTGGTTCCGTCTCTGGGTAAGAACACTTAGATGGTAGATCCACTAGTCTGGTCTGGTTCCGTCTCTGGGTAAGAACACTTAGATGGTAGATCCACTAGTCTGGTCTGGTTCCGTCTCTAGGTAAGAACACTTAGATGGTCCACTAGTCTGGTCTGGTTCTTTCTCAGGGTAAGAACACTTAGATGGTAGATCCTCTAGTCTGGTCTGGTCTTGTTCCGTCTCTGGGTAAGAACACTTAGATGGTAGATCCTCTAGTCTGGTCTGGTCTTGTTCCGTCTCTGGGTAAGAACACTTAGATGGTAGATCCACTAGTCTGGTCTGGTCTTGTTCCGTCTCTGGGTAAGAACACTTAGATGGTAGATCCACTAGTCTGGTCTGGTCTGGTTCCGTCTCTGGGTAAGAACACTTAGATGGTAGATCCACTAGTCTGGTCTGGTTCTGTCTCTGGGTAAGAACACTTAGATGGTAGATCCACTAGTCTGGTCTGGTTCCGTCTCTGGGTAAGAACACTTAGATGGTAGATCCACTAGTCTGGTCTGGTTCTGTCTCTGGGTAAGAACACTTAGATGGTAGATCCACTAGTCTGGTCTTGTTCCGTCTCTGGTCCGTTACTTTGTTACTTTAGGCTGTTTGACTCTGCATGGCACACAGTTGTATTTCACCCAGTAGATATGGGAGTTTATCAAAATTGGGTTGGTTTTCAAATTCTTTGTGGATCTGTGTAATCTGAGGGAAATATGTGTCTCTAATATGTTCATAGAAAGTGCAGCTCGTTTCCACCTCATTTTGTGGGCAGTGAGCACATAGCCTGTCTTCTCTTGAGAGCCATGTCTGCCTACTGTGGCCTTTCTCAATAGCAAGACTATGCTCACTGAGTCTGTATATAGTCAAAGCTTTCCTTAAGTTTGGGTCAGTCACAGTGGTCAGGTATTCTGCCACTGTGTACTCTCTGTTTATGGCCAAATAGCATTCTAGTTTGCTCTGTTTTTTTGTTAATTCTTTCCAATATGTCAAGTAATTATCTTTTTGTTTTCTAATGATTTGGTTGGATATAATTGTGTTACTGTCCTGGGGCTCTGTGGGGTCTGTTTGTGTTTGTGAACAGAGCCCCAGGACCAGCTTGCTTATGGGACTCTTCTCCAGGTTCATCTCTCTGTAGGTGATTGCATTGAAATGGAAGGTTTGGGAATCGCTTTTAGGTGGTTGTAGATAATTAGCGGGTACCAGCCTAATTCTGCTCTGCATGAATTTGGTGTTTTACGTTGTACACAGATTATATTTTTTGCAGATTTCTGTATGCAGTCTCAATTTGGTGTTTGTCCCATTTTGTTAATTATTGTTTGGCGAGCGGACCCCAGACCTCACAACCATAAAGGGCAATGGGTTCTATAACTGATTTTAATATTTTAAGCCAGATCCTAATTGGTATGTGGAGTTGTATGTTCCTTTTGATGGCATAGAAGGCCCTTCTTGCCTTGTCTCTCAGATCGTTCACAGCTTTGTGGAAGTTACTTGTGGCGCTGATGTTTAGGCCGAGGTATGTATCATTTTTTGTGTGCTCTAGGTCAATGGTGTCTAGATGGAATTTATATTTGTGGTCCTGGTGACTGGAGCTTTTTTGGAACACCATTATTTTGGTCTGACTGAGATTTACTGTCAGGGCCCAGGTCTGACAGAACTTGTGCAGAAGATCTCGGTGCTGCTGTAGGCCGTCCTTGGTGAGGCCAGGTGCTACAGATTGTTCTAGTGCCCTCACCAATTCGTTGATATATGTTGAAAATGGTGGGGCTTAAGTTGCATCCCTGTCTCAACCCACGGCCCTGTGGAAAGAAATGTGTGTGTTTTTTGCCAATTTTAACCACGCACTTGCTGTTTGTGTACATGGATTTTATAGTGTTGTATGTTTTACCCCCAACACCACTTTCCATCAATTTGTATAGCAGACCCTCATGCCAAATTGAGTCGAAGGCTTTTTTGAAATCAACTTTTGTTTTGGTTTGTTTGTTTGTTTGTCAATTAGGGTGTGTAGGGTGAATACATGGTCTGTTGTACGGTAATTTGGTAAAAAGCCAATTTGACATTTGCTCAGTACATTGTTTTCACTGAGGAAATGTACAAGTCTGCTGTTAATGATAATGAAGAGGATTTTCCCAAGGTTGCTGTTGATGCATATCCCACGGTAGTTGTTGTGGTCAAATTTGTCTCCACTTTTGTGGATTGGGGTGATCAGTTCTTTGTTCCAAATATTGGGGAAGATGCCAGAGCTAAGAATGATGTTAAATAATTAAAATATAGCCCATTGGAATTTGTCTGTTTATTTTATAATTTCATTGAAGATACCATCAACACCACAGGCCTTTTTGGGTTGGAGGGTTTTTATTTTGTCCTGTAGTTCATTCATTGTAATTGAAGAATCCAGAGAGTTGACTAAGATTTTTATTAGATCATGTATATGTTTTTGCTGTTTGTTCTTTGTTATAGGACCAAAAAGATTGGAGAAGTGGTTTACATCTCCATTTTGTTGTTTGTTTAGTGTTTTCCAATTTTCCCAGAAGTGGTTAGAGTCTATAGATTCTTCAATTACATTGAGCTGATTTCTGACGTGCTGTTCCTTCTATTTCACCATAGTGAATGCGTAGATTCAGGTTTTCTGGGCAGGTTTCTGTTTATGTTTGGACAGGTTTCTCAATTTCTTTATTAGGTTTTTTGCATTCTTCATCAAACCATTTGTCATTGTTGTTCATTTTCTTCAGTTTTCTGATTGAAATGTTTAGATTTGATAGGGTTGAATTTGTTGTTGCCTAATTGTTGTTTGGTAGGTTTCCACACTACATTCCTTCCATCTATAGCATTTCTTAATATTATTCAGTTCCTTTGACTTTAAGGCCTCATGATTGAGTATTGCTCTGTTCAAGTAGACTCGTTGTCCTAGTAAGCTTGGTAGCCTTACCATTCAGTTCTTATAAAGTAAAATATATCATTGTAATGCATTTTTCTACTTGGCTTTTGAAAAGAAAAATAGCTTCAGACTAAACATTACTCACTCAGTTCCAGGTTGGGTGGTGTTTTCAGGTTTCTGTTTGTTTGGCTTGGGAATAATAATCCTTGGTGGTTTGAAGGTAATTCCAAAATCAGGTTGTAGGTTTGGAGTGAAGATTATGTTGTGGAGGGTTGTATCCTGTATGTGTCCTTGCCAAACAAATCCAAGTTTATTTAACTCTAAATCTCTTTTTGTAAAAACATGCTGAAAAATGTGAGCTCATCTGCTCATGACCTCTGTCTCTCTCTCAATTCAATTCAATTCGCTTTATTGGCATGACATAACAATGTACATATTCCAACTTTGGAGATTTACAATATTAACATAATATTAACATAATATTAACATAATATTACCGTTTTTTACAATCCCTTCGGCACTAATTTCAGAACCTTGTGGTCGTTTTTCAAAACTCTAAACTCAAAACTCAAAACGGTCATCACTTGTAACACAGGCTGTCCAATGTTCAAAACATTGCATTGTGTATTCAGATCTTTAAAGAAACCTTTCACTTGCAGAATCATTGGTTCAAATAACTCATTTATCATGAAATACCATGGGAACATTCACTTAGATCACCCACACACTAGATACCTGTCACGGCTGTTTAAAGAAGAGGACCAAGGTGCAGCGTGGTGAGCGTACATACTTTTAATAGTAGATGTCGCCAACAAAACAATAAACAATACAAAAACAAACCGTGAAGCTTAACGCAATGTGCCATCAAACAAAGTTAACCTCCCACAAACACAGGTGGGAAAAGGGCAACCTAAGTATGGCTCCCAATCAGAGACAACGATAGACAGCTGCCTCTGATTGAGAACCACACCCGGCCAACCACAAAGAAATAGAAAACATAGAACACAAAACATAGAATGCCCACCCCAACTCACGCCCTGACCAAACCAAAATAGAGACGTAGAAAGGATCCCTAAGGTCAGGGCGTGACACATACCGATAGTTTCACTGTGTATTTGTTCGTTCAATCATTAAATATTGTAGTACAAAATATATGATGCATGTTTCATTATGGTACCACACGTAAATACATCACTGTAAAAGGACTAGTAGAGAGAATACTACACACACAGTGGAATCATTGAACAAAATTTGACATTTCTTGATGAAATACAATAAAATCACTCATAGGTTTCTTTGAATCAAAGCAAAAATAATTAGCTACAAAAAAGACTACAGTAAAACTACTGTAAAACGTCAACTGCAGTGTTCCTCACCTGGCTTACTGTAAAACATCAACTGCAGTGTTCCTCACCTGGCTTACTGTAAAACGTCAACTGCAGTGTTCCTCACCTGGCTTACTGTAAAACATCAACTGCAGTGTTCCTCACCTGGCTTACTGTAAAACATCAACTGCAGTGTTCCTCACCTGGCTTACTGTAAAACATCAACTGCAGTGTTCCTCACCTGGCTTACTGTAAAACATCAACTGCAGTGTTCCTCACCTGGCTTACTGTAAAACATCAACTGCAGTGTTCCTCACCTGGCTTACTGTAAAACATCAACTGCAGTGTTCCTCACCTGGCTTACTGTAAAACATCAACTGCAGTGTTCCTCACCTGGCTTACTGTAAAACATCAACTGCAGTGTTCCTCACCTGGCTTACTGTAAAACATCAACTGCAGTGTTCCTCACCTGGCTTACTGTAAAACATCAACTGCAGTGTTCCTCACCTGGCTTACTGTAAAACATCAACTGCAGTGTTCCTCACCTGGCCTACTGTAAAACATCAACTGCAGTGTTCCTCACCTGGCTTACTGTAAAACATCAACTGCAGTGTTCCTCACCTGGCTTACTGTAAAACATCAACTGCAGTGTTCCTCACCTGGCTTACTGTAAAACATCAACTGCAGTGTTCCTCACCTGGCTTACTGTAAAAAGCAGAACAACGGATTGGTTACTGTACTTCTACATTTCCCCTCAACCCTGTCTTGTGGATTTGGGCCACAGCTTCTCTTTTACCTCACAATGGATGTTTTCATTAGCCAAACATCTTGGGAAGAATCTTCGGGCGAATCCAGGCCTGACGCTGGTCTGCCGTGACGTCATTGCATGCGTCATCCATGGCCTGGCTTGTTTGTGAGGGCGCCTATCATATACCTTCCACCCCCATGTGGAGAAAAATTTCTCAATCGGGTTTTAGGAAAGGAGAGTATGGGGGTAAGTAGAGGGTGGTAAATTGTGGATGGGCCTGATCCATGCTTGCACCATTTGAGCATGGTGGAACCTGACATTATCCCACACAATGACATAGGTCATGCCATCAGCTCTACAGACCTGATTTAGCTCATCAAGGACGGTTACATTCGAACAGCGAATCATGTGGCTGCCTGCAACTCAAGTAGAGAGCTTTAGTTGTTGTTGTTGTTTAGTTGTTGTTGTTGTTTAGCTGTTGTTGTTGTTTAGTTGTTGTTGTTGTTTAGTTGTTGTTGTTTAGTTGTTGTTGTTGTTTAGTTGTTGTTGTTGTTTAGTTGTTGTTGTTTTAGTTGTTGTTGTTTAGTTGTTGTTGTTGTTTAGTTGTTGTTGTTGTTTAGTTGTTGTTGTTGTTTAGTTGTTGTTTAGTTGTTGTTTAGTTGTTGTTGTTGTTTAGTTGTTGTTGTTGTTTAGTTGTTGTTGTTGTTTAGTTGTTGTTTAGTTGTTTAGTTGTTGTTGTTTAGTTGTTGTTGTTGTTTAGTTGTTGTTGTTTATTTGTTGTTGTTGTTTAGTTGTTGTTTAGTTGTTTAGTTGTTGTTTAGTTGTCGTTTAGTTGTTGTTGTTTAGTTGTTGTTGTTTAGTTGTTGTTGTTGTTTAGTTGTTGTTGTTGTTTAGTTGTTGTTGTTGTTTAGTTGTTGTTTAGTTGTTGTTGTTGTTGTTTAGCTGTTGTTGTTGTTTTTTTTTTGTTTTGTTTTTTTTTACCGT
The DNA here is from genome assembly GCF_029448725.1 of Salvelinus fontinalis. Classification (NCBI taxonomy): domain Eukaryota; kingdom Metazoa; phylum Chordata; class Actinopteri; order Salmoniformes; family Salmonidae; genus Salvelinus; species Salvelinus fontinalis. The sequence goes on along the minus strand of NC_074695.1, from coordinate 3,039,743 downwards.
TATTTTACCAGGTAAGTTGACTGAGAACACGTTCTCATTTGCAGCAACGACCTGGGGAATAGTTACAGGGGAGAGGAGGGGGATGAATGAGCCAATTGTAAACTTTAGCTGTTGTTGTTGTTGTTTAGCTGTTGTTGTTGTTTAGTTGTTGTTGTTTAGTTGTTGTTTAGCTGTTGTTGTTGTTTAGTTGTTGTTGTTTCGTTGTTGTTGTTTAGTTGTTGTTGTTGTTTAGTTGTTGTTGTTTAGTTGTTGTTTAGCTGTTGTTGTTGTTTCGTTGTTGTTGTTTCGTTGTTGTTGTTTCGTTGTTGTTGTTTAGTTGTTGTTGTTTAGTTGTTGTTGTTGTTTAGCTGTTGTTGTTGTTGTAGTTGTTGTTGTTTAGTTGTTGTTGTTGTTGTTGTTTAGTTGTTGTTCGACCTAACATTAGAAAGGGGCAAGATGCGTAATCTAAGCAACTTTGACCGTGGTATAATTGTTGGTGCCACACATGGTGATTCCAGCATCTCAGAAACAGCTGCCCTCCTGGGATTTTGACGCACTACAGTCTCTAGAGTTTACAGAGAATGGTGCGATAAACAAAACACATTCAGTGAGCGGCAGTTCTGTGGGCAGAAACACCGTGTTAATGAGAGAGGTCAGAGGAGAATGTCCAGACTCATTCAAGCTAACAGAAAGGCCACAAAACGCTCAAATAACAGCTGTTTAAAACAGTGGTGTGCAGAAGGGCATTTCTTAACGTACAACACCGTGAATAATTCAGGCTGTTGTGTAGGCAAAAAGGGGTCCTACCCAGTACTAGATAGGTGTACCTAATAAAGTGGCCGGTGAGTGTGCAGTAATGTCACATCTGAAAACATGGTCTGGAAAAGTGGTACATGGGACCATAGAAACAGTGTCTGATAAAGAATGATGATGAAATGTTACATCCATAGATAATGTAGTCCAATTGGGTCGTGTTCCACGGTAATTGGTGTCAATGGATCTTGTTATCCTGAAACTTTCATGATCTAAACATGGAATATTGCTTGTCATTTTCATTCCTCCATCTCTCCACCTCTCCATCCCTCCATCCCTCTACCCCTCCATCCCTCCATCTCTCCATCTCTCCACCTCTCCATCCCTCCATCCCTCTACCCCTCTACCCCTCCATCCCTCCACTCCTCCATCCCTCCATCTCTCCATCTCTCCATCCCTCCATCCCTCTACCCCTCCATCCCTCCATCTCTCCATCCCTCCATCACTCTACCTCTCCATCCCTCCACTCCTCCATCCCTCCATTCCTCCATCCCTCCATTCCTCCACCCCTCCATCCCTCCATCCCTCCATCCCTACATCCCTCCATCCCTCCATCCCTCCACTCCTCCATTCCTCCACCTCTCCATCTCTCCATCCCTCCATCCCTCCATTCCTCCATCCCTCCATTCCTCCACCTCTCCATCTTTACATCCCTCCATTCCTCCATCCCTCCATCCCTCCATCCCTCCATCCCTCCATCTCTCCATATCTCCATCCCTCCATTCCTCCATCCCTCCATTCCTCCACCTCTCCATCTCTCCATTCCTCCATTCCTCCACCTCTCCTTCTCTCCATTCCTCCATTCCTCCACCTCTCCATCTCTCCATCCCTCCACCTCTCCATCCCTCCATTCCTCCATCCCTCCACCTCCATCTCTCCATTCCTCCACCTCTCCATCTCTCCATCCGTCCACCTCTCCATCCCTCCATTCCTCCATCCCTCCACCTCTCCACCTCTCAATCTCTCCATCCCTCCACCTCTCCATCTCTCCATCCCTCCATTCCTCCACCTCTCCATCTCTCCATTCCTCCACCTCTCCACCTCTCCATCTTTACATCCCTCCATCCCTCCATTCCTCCATCCCTCCATTCCTCCATCTCTCCATCCCTCCACCTCTCCATCTCTCCATCCCTCCATCCCTCCATTCCTCCATCCCTCCATTCCTCCATCTCTCCATCCCTCCACCTCTCCATCTCTCCATCTCTCCATCCCTCCATCCCTCCATCCATCCCTCCCTCCATCCCTCCATTCCTCCATCTCTCCATCCCTCCACCTCTCCATCTCTCCATCTCTCCATCCCTCCACCTCTCCACCTCTCCACCTCTCCATCTCTCCATCTCTCCATCCCTCCACTTCTCTCAGGAACTGGTGTGGGTACGACCATCCAGAGCGGCGAGCAGACCGTCATCACTGTGAATGCAAAGGCTGCTGGAAAAGGAAAGGTGAACAGATGTTGGCATCATAGAGCGATTATGTTTCTTCTATTTGTATGGTTTAGGGTTACGGTGAGAGTTAGAATTAGAGTTAGGGTTAGGTTTGTAGTTTGTTTATGAAGGTGTTTAACTGTGGTTTAACTGGGGGTTTTAGTGTGGTTATCCAGCCAGGGGTTTTAGTGTGGTTATCCAGCCAGGGGTTTTAGTGTGGTTATCCAGCCAGGGGTTTTAGTGTGGTTATCCACATGTATTCTGTCGCCTTCCTCTGGGTTGTAGTCCATGTGCCTCTCCACAGCCTCCTCTTTCCTCTCTAGGTGACGTGCCTCTCCACTCCTCCCTCCTCTCTTTCCTCTCTAGGTGACGTGCCTCTCCAACCCCTCCCTCCTCTCTCTTCTCTAGGTGACGTGCCTCTCCACCCCTCCACCCCTCTTTCCTCTCTAGGTGACGTGCCTCTCCACCCCTCCACCCCTCTCTCCTCTCTAGGTGACGTGCCTCTCCACCCCTCCACCCCTCTCTAGGTGACGTGCCTCTCCACCCCTCCACCCCTCTCTCCTCTCTAGGTGACGTGCCTCTCCACCCCTCCACCCCTCTCTCCTCTCTAGGTGACGTGCCTCTCCACCTCTCCCTCCTCTCCCTCCTCTCCCTCCTCTCTAGGTGACGTGCCTCTCCACCTCTCCCTCCTCTCTAGGTGACGTGCCTCTCCACCTCTCCCTCCTCTCTAGGTGACGTGCCTCTCCACCTCTCCCTCCTCTTTAAGTGATGTGCCTCTCCACCCCTCCACCCCTCTCTCCTATCTAGGTGACGTGCCTCTCCACTCCCTCCCTCCCTCCACTCTCTCCTCTCTAGGTGACGTGCCTCTCCACCCCTCCACCCCTCTCTCCTCTCTAGGTGACGTGCCTCTCCACCCCTCCACCCCTCTCTCCTCTCTAGGTGACGTGCCTCTCCACTACCTCCCTCCCTCCACTCTCTCCTCTCTAGGTGACGTGCCTCTCCACCCCTCCACCCCTCTCTCCTCTCTAGGTGACGTGCCTCTCCACCCCTCCACCCCTCTCTCCCATCTAGGTGACGTGCCTCTCCACTCCCTCCCTCCCTCCACTCTCTCCTCTCTAGGTGACGTGCCTCTCCACCTCTCCCTCCTCTCCCTCCTCTCCCTCCTCTCTAGGTGACGTGCCTCTCAACCTCTCCCTCCTCTCTAGGTGACGTGCCTCTCCACTCCCTCCCTCCTCTCTCTCCTCTCTAGGTGACGTGCCTCTCCACTCCCTCCCTCCTCTCTCTCCTCTAGGTGACGTGCCTCTCCACCTCTCCCTCCTCTCTAAGTGACGTGCCTCTCCACTCCCTCCCTCCTCTCTCTCCTCTAGGTGACGTGCCTCTCCACTCCCTCCTCTCTTTCCTCTCTAGTTGACGTGCCTCTCCACCCCTCCCTCCTCTCTCCTCTCTAGGTGACGTGCCTCTCCACCCCTCCACCCCTCTCTCCTCTCTAGGTGACGTGCCTCTCCACCCCTCCACCCCTCTCTCCTCTCTAGGTGACGTGCCTCTCCACCCCTCCACCCCTCTCTCCTCTCTAGGTGACGTGCCTCTCCACCTCTCCCTCCTCTCTAGGTGACGTGCCTCTCCACCTCTCCCTCCTCTTTAAGTGATGTGCCTCTCCACCCCTCCACCCCTCTCTCCTATCTAGGTGACGTGCCTCTCCCCTCCCTCCCTCCCTCCACTCTCTCCTCTCTAGGTGACGTGCCTCTCCACCCCTCCACCCCTCTCTCCTCTCTAGGTGACGTGCCTCTCCACCCCTCCACCCCTCTCTCCTCTCTAGGTGACGTGCCTCTCCACTCCCTCCTCTCTCTCCTCTCTAGGTGACGTGCCTCTCCACTACCTCCCTCCCTCCTCTCTCCTCTCTAGGTGACGTGCCTCTCCACCCCTCCACCCCTCTATCCTCTCTAGGTGACGTGCCTCTCCACCCCTCCACCCCTCTCTCCTCTCTAGGTGACGTGCCTCTCCACCCCTCCACCCCTCTCTCCTATCTAGGTGACGTGCCTCTCCACTCCCTCCCTCCCTCCACTCTCTCCTCTCTAGGTGACGTGCCTCTCCACTCCCTCCCTCCTCTCTTTCCTCTCTAGGTGACGTGCCTCTCCACCTCTCCCTCCTCTCTAAGTGATGTGCCTCTCCACCTCTCCCTCCTCTCTAGGTGACGTGCCTCTCCACTCCATCCCTCCCTCCACTCTCTCCTCTCTAGGTGACGTGCCTCTCCACTCCCTCCCTCCCTCCTCTCTTTCCTCTCTAGGTGACGTGCCTCTCCACCTCTCCCTCCTCTCTAAGTGATGTGCCTCTCCACCTCTCCCTCCTCTCTAGGTGACGTGCCTCTCCACTCCATCCCTCCCTCCACTCTCTCCTCTCTAGGTGACGTGCCTCTCCACTCCCTCCCTCCTCTCTCTCCTCTCTAGGTGACGTGCCTCTCCAACTCTCCCTCCTCTCTAGGTGACGTGCCTCTCCACTCCTTCCTCTCTCTCCTCTCTAGGTGACGTGCCTCTCCACTTCCTTCCCTCCTCTCTCCTCTCTAGGTGACGTGCCTCTCCACTCCCTCCCTCCTCTCTCTCCTCTCTAGGTGACGTGCCTCTCCACTCCCTCCCTCCTCTCTCCTCTCTAGGTGACGTGCCTCTCCACTCCTTCCTCTCTCTCCTCTCTAGGTGACGTGCCTCTCCACCCCTCCCTCCTGTCTCCTCTCTAGGTGACGTGCCTCTCCACTCCCTCCCTCCTCTCTCTCCTCTCTAGGTGACGTGCCTCTCCACTCCTTCCTCTCTCTCCTCTCTAGGTGACGTGCCTCTCCACCCCTCCCTCCTGTCTCCTCTCTAGGTGACGTGCCTCTCCACCCCTCCTTCCTCTCTCTCCTCTCTAGGTGACGTGCCTCTCCACTCCCTCCCTCCTCTATCTCCTCTCTAGGTGACGTGCCTCTCCACCTCTCCCTCCTCTCTAAGTGATGTGCCTCTCCACCTCTCCCTCCTCTTTAAGTGATGTGCCTCTCCACCCCTCCACCCCTCTCTCCTATCTAGGTGACGTGCCTCTCCACCCCTCCCTCCACTCTCTCCTCTCTAGGTGACCTGCCTCTCCACTCCCTCCTCTCTCTCCTCTCTAGGTGACGTGCCTCTCCACTCCCTCCCTCCTGTCTCCTCTCTAGGTGACGTGCCTCTCCACTCCCTCCCTCCTCTCTCTCCTCTCTAGGTGGCGTGCCTCTCCACTCCCTCCCTCCTCTCCCTCCTCTCTAGGTGACGTGCCTCTCCACCTCTCCCTCCTCTTTAAGTGATGTGCCTCTCCACCCCTCCACCCCTCTCTCCTATCTAGGTGACGTGCCTCTCCACCCCTCCCTCCTCTCTAGGTGACGTGCCTCTCCACTCCCTCCCTCCTCTCTCTCCTCTCTAGGTGACGTGCCTCTCCACTCCCTCCCTCCTCTCTCTCCTCTCTAGATGACGTGCCTCTCCACCTCTCCCTCCTCTCTAGGTGACGTGCCTCTCCACTCCCTCCTCTCTCTCCTCTCTAGGTGACGTGCCTCTCCACCCCTCCCTCCTCTCTCTCCTCTCTAGGTGACGTGCCTCTCCACTCCCTCCCTCCTCTCTCTCCTCTCTAGGTGACGTGCCTCTCCACTCCCTCCTCTCTCTCCTCTCTAGGTGACGTGCCTCTCCACCCCTCCCTCCTCTCTCCTCTCTAGGTGACGTGCCTCTCCACTCCCTCCTCTCTCTCCTCTCTAGGTGACGTACCTCTCCACCCCTCCCTCCTCTCTAGGTGACGTGCCTCTCCACTCCCTCCCTCCTCTCTCTCCTCTCTAGGTGACGTGCTTCTCCACCCCTCCCTCCTCTCCCTCCTCTCTAGGTGACGTGCCTCTCCACCCCTCCCTCCTCTCTCCTCTCTAGGTGGCGTGCCTCTCCACCCCCTCCCTCCTCTCCCTCCTCTCTAGGTGACGTGCCTCTCCACCCCTCCCTCCTCTCTCCTCTCTAGGTGACATGCCTCTCCACTCCCTCCTCTCTCTCCTCTCTAGGTGGCGTGCCTCTCCACCCCCTCCCTCCTCTCCCTCCTCTCTAGGTGACGTGCCTCTCCACCCCTCCCTCCTCTCTCTCCTCTCTAGGTGACGTGCCTCTCCAATCCCTCCCTCCTCTCTCTCCTCTCTAGGTGGCGTGCCTCTCCACCCCCTCCCTCCTCTCCCTCCTCTCTAGGTGACGTGCCTCTCCACCCCTCCCTCCTCTCTCCTCTCTAGGTGACATGCCTCTCCACTCCCTCCTCTCTCTCCTCTCTAGGTGACGTGCCTCTCCACCCCTCCCTCCTGTCTCCTCTCTAGGTGACGTGCCTCTCCACCCCTCCCTCCTCTTTCCTCTCTAGTTGACGTGCCTCTCCACCCCTCCCTCCTCTCTCCTCTCTAGGTGGCATGCCTCTCCACTCCCTCCCTCCTCTCCCTCCTCTCTAGGTGACGTGCCTCTCCACCCCTCCCTCCTCTCTCCTCTCTAGGTGGCGTGCCTCTCCACTCCCTCCCTCCTCTCCCTCCTCTCTAGGTGACGTGCCTCTCCACCCCTCCCTCCCCTCTCCTCTCTAGGTGACGTGCCTCTCCACCCCTCCCTCCTCTCTCTCCTCTCTAGGTGACGTGCCTCTCCACTCCCTCCTCTCTCTCCTCTCTAGGTGACGTGCCTCTCCACTCCCTCCTCTCTCTCCTCTCTAGGTGACGTGCCTCTCCACTCCCTCCCTCCTCTCTCTCCTCTCTAGGTGACGTGCCTCTCCACTCCCTCCCTCCTCTCTCTCCTCTCTAGGTGACGTGCCTCTCCACCCCTCCCTCCTCTCTCTCCTCTCTAGGTGACGTGCCTCTCCACTCCCTCCCTCCTCTCTCTCCTCTCTAGGTGACGTGCCTCTCCACTCCCTCCTCTCTAAGTGATGTGCCTCTCCACCCCTCCCTCCTCTCTAGGTGACGTGCCTCTCCACCTCTCCCTCCTCTCTAGGTGACGTGCCTCTCCACCCCTCCCTCCTCTCTCCTCTCTAGGTGAAGTGCCTCTCCACTCCCTCCACTCTCTCCTCTCTAGGTGACGTGCCTCTCCACTCCCTCCCTCCTCTCTCTCCTCTCTAGGTGACGTGCCTCTCCACCCCTCCCTCCTCTCTCTCCTCTCTAGGTGACGTGCCTCTCCACTCCCTCCCTCCTCTCTCTCCTCTCTAGGTGACGTGCCTCTCCACTCCCTCCCTCCTCTCTCTCCTCTCTAGGTGACGTGCCTCTCCACTCCCTCCCTCCTCTCTCTCCTCTCTAGTTGACGTGCCTCTCCACTCCCTCCCTCCTCTCTCTCCTCTCTAGGTGACGTGCCTCTCCACTCCCTCCTCTCTCTCCTCTCTAGGTGACGTGCCTCTCCACTCCCTCCTCTCTCTCCTCTCTAGGTGACGTGCCTCTCCACCCCTCCACCCCTCTCTCCTCTCTAGGTGACGTGCCTCTCCACTCCCTCCTCTCTCTCCTCTCTAGGTGACGTGCCTCTCCACAGCCTCCTCTCTCCTCTCTAGGTGACGTGCCTCTCCACTTCTCCCTCCTCTCTCTCCTCTCTAGGTGACGTGCCTCTCCACTCCCTCCCTCCTCTCTCTCTCCTCTCTAGGTGACGTGCCTCTCCACTCCCTTCCTCCTCTCTCTCCTCTCTAGGTGACGTGCCTCTCCACTCCCTCCCTCCCTCCTCTCTCTCCTCTCTAGGTGACGTGCCTCTCCACTCCCTCCTCTCTCTCCTCTCTAGGTGACGTGCCTCTCCACAGCCTCCTCTCTCCTCTCTAGGTGACGTGCCTCTCCACTTCTCCCTCCTCTCTCTCCTCTCTAGGTGACGTGCCTCTCCACTCCCTCCCTCCTCTCTCTCTCCTCTCTAGGTGACGTGCCTCTCCACTCCCTTCCTCCTCTCTCTCCTCTCTAGGTGACGTGCCTCTCCACTCCCTCCCTCCCTCCTCTCTCTCCTCTCTAGGTGACGTGCCTCTCCACTCCCTCCTCTCTCTCCTCTCTAGGTGACGTGCCTCTCCACAGCCTCCTCTCTCCTCTCTAGGTGACGTGCCTCTCCACTTCTCCCTCCTCTCTCTCCTCTCTAGGTGACGTGCCTCTCCACCCCTCCACCCCTCTCTCCTCTCTAGGTGACGTGCCTCTCCACCCCTCCCTCCTGTCTCCTCTCTAGGTGACGTGCCTCTCCACCCCTCCACCCCTCTCTCCTCTCTAGGTGACGTGCCTCTCCACTCCCTCCCTCCTCTCCCTCTTCTCTAGGTGACGTGCCTCTCCACTCCCTCCCTCCTCCCTCTCTCCTCTCTAGGTGACGTGCCTCTCCACTCCTCTCTCTCCTCTCTAGGTGACGTGCAGTGTGTCTACCCCAGAAGGGGTGGAGTTAGATGTAGACGTTGTGGAGAAGGAGGATGGAACCTTTGATATTTTCTACACCGCCCCCCAGCCTGGAGATTACTGTATCTGCGTTCGCTTTGGAGGGGAACTCATCCCCAACAGCCCCTTCCTAGTCACGGTACTTACAGCGAGACATACACACACACACATACGGACACACATAGTCACACACAGACATACGCAGTCACTCACAGAGTCACATACAAATACACGCAGATGTACATCAGACCTGGCTTCAAATACATGTGTATTTGAGGATTCGGTATTTAAAATACTTGTTTCTGTGTATTTGAAAATACAAGTACTTTTATTTGACTATTTGAATGGTTATTTGTTAAAACCAAATAGATTTTCAAATACTTATTTAAAATGCCTAGGTTAAATACCTAGGTTAAATAACCAAGTTAAATAACCCGGGTTAAATCCCCGGGTTAAATACCTAGATTAACTTCTCTAGGGTATGTGGGACGGTAGCGTCCGACCTCGTCAACAGCCAGTGAAACTGCAGGGCGCCAAATTCAAAACAACAGAAATCCCATAATTTAAATTCCTCAGACATACATGTATTTTACACCATTTTAAAGATACACTTGTTGTAAATCCAGCCACAGTGTCCGATTTCAAAAAGGTTTTACGACGAAAGCACACCAAACGATTATGTTAGGTATGAGCCAAGTCACAGAAAAACACAGACATTTTTCCAGCCAAAGAGAGCAGTAACAAAAAGCAGAAATAGAGATATAATTAATCACTAACCTTTGATGATCTTCATCAGATGACACTCATAGGACTTCATGTTACACAATACATGTATGTTTTGTTCGGTAAAGTTCATATTTATATTAAAAATCTGAGTTTAGACGGGACGCTACTGTCTCACTTGGCAAAAAGTCTGAGAAAATGCAGAGCGCCAAATTAAAGTTAATTACGATGAAAATTACTATAAAATCAAACTTTCATTAAATCACACATGAAAGATACCAAATTAAAGCTACACTGGTTGTGAATCCAGCCAACAGGTCAGAATTCAAATAGGCTTTTCGGCGAAAGCATACGATGCTATTATCTGAGGATAGCACCATTGTAAACAAAGAGAGAAGCATATTTCAACCCTGCAGGCGAGACACAAAACGCAGAAATAAAAATATAATTCATGCCTTACCTTTGACGAGCTTCTTTTGTTGACACTCCAATATGTCCCATAAACATCACAAATGGTCCTTTTGTTCGATTAATTCCGTCAATATATATCCAAAATGTCCATTTATTTGGCGCGTTTGAACCAGAAAAACACAGGTTCCAACTTGCTCAAACGTGACGACAAAATATCTCAAAGGTTACCTGTAAACTTTGCCAAAAATTTCAAACTACTTTTGTAATACAACAGTATTTAACTGTATTTTTTAACGTTAATAATCGATAAAATTGAAGACGGGATGATCTGTGTTCAATACCGGAGGAAAACAATATGTAGCATGCTTTCTGGTCTCGCGCATCTAACAAACCTGACACGTCGAGTGACTCTCGTCCAAGATGGCCGTACTTCTTCATTACACAAAGGAATAACCTCAACCAATTTCTCAGGACTGTTGACATCCAGTGGAAGCCGTAGGAACTGCAAGCAGGTCGCTTAGAAGTCTGGTTTCCCAATGAAATCTCATTGAAAAGAGAGTGACCTCAAAAAAATGAATTCTGAATGGTTTGTCCTCGGGGTTTTGCCTGCTACATAAGTTCTGTTATACTCACAGACATGATTCAAACCGTTTTAGAAACTTCAGAGTGTTTTCTATCCAAATATATTAACAATATGCATATCTTATCATCTGGGGATGAGTAGCTGGCAGTTGAATTTGGGTATGCTTTTCATCCAAACGTGAAAATGCTGCCCCTACCGTAGAGAAGTTAAATAACCAGGTTAAATAACTAGGTTAAATCCCGGGTTAAATCCCGGGTTAAATACCTATATGATATACCCTGGTTAAATACCTAGGTTAAATAATCAGCTTTAAAAAACAGGTTTAATCCCCGGGTTAAATCCCCAGGTTAAATCCCCAGATTAAAAACCTAGATTAAATACCCTGGTTAAATACCTAGGTTAAATAACTGAGTTAAACCCCGGGTTAAATACCCAGGTTAAATACCTAGGTGAAATAACCGGGTTGTCACGCCCTGACCTTAGAGAGCCTGTTTATTTCTCTATTTCTTTAGGTCTGGGTGTGATTTGGGTGGGCATTCTAGTTTTCTATTTCTTTGTTGGCCGGGTATGGTTCCCAATCAGAGGCAGCTGTCTATCGTTGTCTCTGATTCCCAATCATACTTAGGCAGCCTGTTTTCCAAACCCTAGTTTGTGGGATTTTGTTTTTGCACAGTAGCTGTCTAGCCCTGCAGAACTTTACGTTCGTTTATATTTTGTTGTTTTGTCGGTGTTTCAGTATTAAATATCATGAACGCTTTCCACGCTGCGCTTTGGTCTCGTTCCTTCAAACACGGGCGTAACATGGGTTAAATAACCGGGTTAAATACCTGGGTTAATCCAAGGGTTAAATCCACGGGTTAAATACCCAGATTAAATAACCGGGTTACATACCTGGGTTAAATAACCTTGTTAAATACTCGGTTTAAATACCCAGGTCAAATACCCAGTTTAAATACATAGGTTAAACACCTGTGTCAAAAACCCGGGTGAAATACCCTGGTTAAATACCTGGGTTAAATACCTAGCTTAAATACCCTGCTTAAATACCCAGGTTAAACACGTAGGTTAAGTCCTGGGTTAAATCCTAGGTTAAATCCCAGGGTTAAATACCCAGATTAAATCCCTAGGTTAAATCCCTAGGTTAAATCCCTGAGTTAAATACCTGGGTTTAAAAAACGGGTTAAATACCTGGGTAAATTACCTCTTGGCCTGCCCTCCCTCTACAACAGCTGCTCATCGGACTGTCCAGAGACACAGAGCTCGTCGGTCTAGTGGAGGTGACAGAACGTTGCAGATAGAAATGTAACCAATAGATCTGACACCTTCTGACAGACAATCATGTCTGTTCCAGACGACACATTTCTATGTGAACGTTGTGTAATGTTGAGCCCTCGTAAACCCCAGAGCCTAGTCAGACAAACACACACCTCTTCTATTCCACTCCACTCCCCTCCTTACCTCTCCTCCTCTTATCCCTTTCTCCTCTTCCCTCCTTCCTCTCCCCTTCTCCCTCCTCTTCTCCCTCCTTACCTGCTCCCCTCCACCCTCCTCCCCCTCAGGCATTGGAAGGATCCCCCTCAGATCAGCTCCTCCAACAGGAACAACAACCACAGTACTACAGTCAACAACCCTCGGTACTGGTCTCTCCTCTCCTCTCCTCTCCTCTCTCCTCTCCTCTCTCCTCTCCTCTCGCCCCCACAAGAGGATTAGTGGTTATTTTGTGAATCATTAATGTGACTCCACATTTGACAAAATGGCCACCCTGTGTCTATATATCGTCTGTCTGCCTGTTTCTTATGTTATGCTGTAATTCTCTGTGTCAATGTCGGTGGGTTCATCTTCTTCTTCATCATCATCATCATCATCATCATCATCATCATCATCATCATCATCATCATCTTGTGTGTTGTATGTTTTGGTGTTTGGTCCGTATCGCCTTCTCATTTCAGCTACAGTCTATTCTGCTGTGTGTACCTGCATATCTCACCCCCCTCACCAACCCCATACCTCATCCCTCCTCACCCCCTCACCAACCCCATACCTCATCCCTCCTCACCCTCCTCACCTCACCCCTCCTCATCCCTCCTCACCCCCTCACCCAACCCCGTACCTCACCCCTCCTCATCCCTCCTCATCCCTCCTCACCCAACCCCGTACCTCACCCCTCCTCATCCCTCCTCACCCCCTCACCCAACCCCATACCTCATCCCTCCTCACCCCCTCACCCAACCCCATACCTCATCCCTCCTCACCCTCCTCACCAACCCCATACCTCATCCCTCCTCACCCTCCTCACCAACCCCATACCTCATCCCTCCTCATCCCCTCACCCAACCCCACACCTCAGTCTGTCACCCTCCTCACCCAAGCCCATAACTCATCCCTCCTCACCCCTCACCAACCCCATACCTCATCCCTCCTCACCCCCTCATCCAACCCCATACCTCATCCCTCCTCACCCCCTCACCAACCCCATACCTCATCCCTCCTCACCCCCTCACCAACCCCATACCTCATCCCTCCTCACCCCCTCATCCAACCCCATACCTCATCCCTCCTCACCCCCTCACCAACCCCATACCTCAGTCCCTCACAGCTCCTCACCCAACCCCATACCTCAGTCCGTCACCCTCCTCACCCAACCCCATACCTCATCCCTCCTCACCCCTCACCAACCCCATACCTCATCCCTCCTCACCCCCTCATCCAACCCCATACCTCATCCCTCCTCACCCCCTCACCAACCCCATACCTCATCCCTCCTCACCCCCTCACCCAACCCCATACCTCAGTCCGTCACCCCCCTCACCAACCCCATACCTCATCCCTCCTCACCCCCCACACCAACCCCATACCTCATCCCTCCTCACCCCCTCACCAACCCCATACCTCATCCCTCCTCACCCCCTCACCAACCCCATACCTCATCCCTCCTCACCCCCTCACCAACCCCATACCTCATCCCTCCTCACCCCCTCACCAACCCCATACCTCATCCCTCCTCACCCCCTCACCAACCCCATACCTCATCCCTCCTCACCCCCTCGCCAACCCCATACCTCATCCCTCCTCACCCCCTCACCAACCCCATACCTCATCCCTCCTCACCCCCTCACCCAACCCCACACCTCATCCCTCCTCACCCCCTCACCAACCCCATACCTCATCCCTCCTCACCCCCCTCACCAACCCCATACCTCATCCCTCCTCACCCCCTCACCAACCCCATACCTCATCCCTCCTCACCCCCTCACCAACCCCATACCTCATCCCTCCTCACCCCCTCACCAACCCCATACCTCATCCCTCCTCACCCCCTCACCAACCCCATACCTCATCCCTCCTCACCCCCTCGCCAACCCCATACCTCATCCCCCCTCACCCCCTCACCAACCCCATACCTCATTCCTCCTCACCCCCTCACCCAACCCCGTACCTCACCCCTCCTCAACCCTCCTCACCTCACCCCTCCTCACCCCCTCACCAACACCATACCTCACCCCTCACCCAACCCCGTACCTCACCCCCTCACCAAAACCATACCTCACCCCCTCACCCAACACCATACCTCACCCCCTCACCCAACCCCGTACCTCACCCCTCCTCACCCCCTCATCAAAGCCATACCTCACCCCTCCTCACCCAACACCATACCTCACCCCTCCTCACCCCCTCACCAAACCCATACCTCACCCCTCCTCACCCAACACCATACCTCACCCCTCCTCACCCAATCCCATACCTCACCCCTCCTCACCCAATCCCATACCTCAGTCCCTCCCTCCCTCCCTCCCCCTCCCTACCCAACCCTCCTCCCCCCTCAGACTCTCGTTGACCTCTGCCCTCTAGGCAACAGACGGGCCAATGCGAACGAACGGTTTGGACGTTGAGGGACTCCGGCCGTTTGATCTGATCATCCCCTTCACCATCCAGAATGGAGAGATCACAGGTACACACACACACAGACACACAGACACACAGACACACAGACACACAGACACACAGACACACAGACACACAGACACACAGACACACAAACACACAGACACACAGACACACAGACACACAGACAGACACACACAGACACACAGACACACACAGACACACAGACAGACACACAGACAGACACACACACAGACACACACACACAGACACACAGACAGACACACAGACACACACACAGACACACACACACACACACAGACACACAGACAGACACACAGACACACACAGACACACAGACAGACAGACACACAGACACACAGACACACAGACACACAGACACACAGACACACAGACACACAAACACACAGACACACAGACACACAGACACACAGACAGACACACACAGACACACAGACACACACAGACACACAGACAGACACACAGACAGACACACACACAGACACACACACACAGACACACAGACAGACACACAGACACACACACAGACACACACACACACACACAGACACACAGACAGACACACAGACACACACAGACACACAGACAGACACACAGACAGACACACAGACACACAGACACACAGACACACAGACAGACACACAGACAGACACACAGACACACAGACACACAGACACACAGACAGACACACAGACAGACACACAGACAGACACACAGACAGACACACAGACAGACACACAGACACACAGACAGACACACAGACACACAGACAGACACACAGACACACAGACAGACACACAGACACACAGACAGACACACAGACAGACACACAGACACACAGACACACAGACACACAGACACACAGACAGACACACAGACAGACACACAGACACACAGACACACAGACACACAGACAGACACACAGACAGACACACAGACAGACACACAGACAGACACACAGACAGACACACAGACACACAGACACACAGCGGGTTTAAGAAGCAGAGAGCAGACCGGATGTAGCCGAGTCCTCAGATTTTTTTCAACGACTTCTACTAAAAACCAAAACCAAGGCCCGCCTGTCTACCCGTTATCTCGTCCCCAGGTGATGTGCGCATGCCGTCAGGTAAGACAGCCAAGCCAGACATCACAGACAACAAGGACGGGACAGCAACGGTTACATATGCTCCAACTGAGGTCGGCCTGCACGAGATGGACATCAAATACGACGGGATACACATCCCTGGTACGGACAACACACACCACACACACTAACATTACACATATACACACTAACATTACACATATACACACTAACATTAACAGTACACATATACACACTAACATTACACATATACACACTAACATTAACAGTACACACTAACATTAACAGTACACATATACACACTAACATTAACAGTACACATATACACACTAACATTACACATATACACACTAACATTAACAATACACACTAACATTAGCAGTACACATATACACA
The DNA here is from genome assembly GCF_029448725.1 of Salvelinus fontinalis. Classification (NCBI taxonomy): domain Eukaryota; kingdom Metazoa; phylum Chordata; class Actinopteri; order Salmoniformes; family Salmonidae; genus Salvelinus; species Salvelinus fontinalis. Next base: position 3,024,024 of record NC_074695.1, on the reverse strand, counting down.
CTAACATTACACATATACACACTAACATTAGCATTACACATATACACACTAACATTACACATATACACACTAACATTACACATATACACACTAACATTAACAGTACACATATACACACTAACATTACACATATACACACTAACATTAACAGTACACATATACACACTAACATTACACATATACACACTAACATTACACATATACACACTAACATTACACATATACACACTAACATTAACAGTACACATATACACACTAACATTACACATATACACACTAACATTAACAGTACACACTAACATTAGCAGTACACACTAACATTAACAGTACACATATACACACTAACATTAACAGTACACATATACACACTAACATTAACAGTACACACTAACATTAACAGTACACATATACACACTAGCATTACACATATACACACTAACATTAACAGTACACATATACACACTAACATTAACAGTACACATATACACACTAACATTAACAGTACACATATACACACTAGCATTACACATATACACACTAACATTAACAGTACACATATACACACTAACATTAACAGTACACATATACACACTAACATTAACAGTACACATATACACACTAACATTAACATTACACACTAACATTAACAATACACACTAACATTAACAATACACATATACACACTAACATTACACATATACACACTAACATTAACATTACACATATACACACTAACATTAACATTACACACTAACATTAACAATACACACTAACATTAACAATACACATATACACACTAGCATTACACATATACACACTAATATTACACATATACACACTAACATTACACATATACACACTAACATTAACAATACACATATACACACTAGCATTACACATATACACACTAACATTACACATATACACACTAACATTAACATTACACATATACACACTAATATTACACATATACACACTAGCATTACACATATACACACTAACATTACACATATACACACTAACATTAACAATACACATATACACACTAGCATTACACATATACACACTAATATTACACACTAACATTAACAGTACACATATACACACTAACATTACACATATACACACTAACATTAACAATACACATATACACACTAGCATTACACATATACACACTAATATTACACACTAACATTAACAGTACACATATACACACTAACATTACACATATACACACTAACATTAACAGTACACATATACACACTAACATTAACAGTACACATATACACACTAACATTAACATTACACACTAACATTAACAGTACACATATACACACTAACATTAACATTACACATATACACACTAACATTACACATATACACACTAACATTAACAGTACACATATACACACTAACATTACACATATACACACTAACATTAACAGTACACATATACACACTAACATTACACATATACACACTAACATTACACATATACACACTAACATTAACATTACACATATACACACTAACATTACACATATACACACTAACATTAACATTACACATATACACACTAACATTACACATATACACACTAACATTAACATTACACATATACACACTAACATTAACATTACACACTAACATTAACAGTACACATATACACACTAACATTACACATATACACACTAACATTAACATTACACATATACACACTAACATTAACATTACACACTAACATTAACAGTACACATATACACACTAACATTAACAGTACACATATACACACTAACATTAACATTACACATATACACACTAACATTAACATTACACACTAACATTAACAGTACACACTAACATTAACAGTACACATATACACACTAACATTAACATTACACATATACACACTAACATTAACAGTACACATATACACACTAACATTAACATTACACATATACACACTAACATTAACATTACACACTAACATTAATATTACACACTAACATTAACAGTACACATATACACACTAACATTACACATATACACACTAACATTAACAGTACACATATACACACTAACATTAACATTACACATATACACACTAACATTAACAGTACACATATACACACTAACATTAACAGTACACATATACACACTAACATTAACATTACACATATACACACTAACATTAACATTACACACTAACATTAACAGTACACATATACACACTAACATTACACATATACACACTAACATTACACATATACACACTAACATTAACAGTACACATATACACACTAACATTAACATTACACACTAACATTAACAGTACACATATACACACTAACATTAACAGTACACATATACACACTAACATTAACATTACACACTAACATTAACAGTACACATATACACACTAACATTAACAGTACACATATACACACTAACATTAACATTACACACTAACATTAACAGTACACATATACACACTAACATTAACATTACACATATACACACTAACATTAACAGTACACATATACACACTAACATTAACATTACACATATACACACTAACATTAACATTACACACTAACATTAACATTACACACTAACATTAACATTACACATATACACACTAACATTAACATTACACACTAACATTAACAGTACACATATACACACTAACATTAACATTACACACTAACATTAACAGTACACATATACACACTAACATTAACATTACACATATACACACTAACATTAACAGTACACATATACACACTAACATTAACATTACACATATACACACTAACACTAATATTACACACTAACATTAACAGTACACATATACACACTAACATTACACATATACACACTAACATTAACATTACACATATACACACTAACATTAACATTACACATATACACACTAACATTACACATATACACACTAACATTACACATATACACACTAACATTACACATATACACACTAACATTACACATATACACACTAACATTACACATATACACACTAACATTACACATATACACACTAACATTACACATATACACACTAACATTACACATATACACACTAACATTACACATATACACACTAACATTACACATATACACACTAACATTACACATATACACACTAACATTACACATATACACACTAACATTACACATATACACACTAACATTACACATATACACACTAACATTACACATATACACACTAACATTAACATTACACATATACACACTAACATTAACATTACACATATACACACTAACATTACACATATACACACTAACATTACACATATACACACTAACATTACACATATACACACTAACATTAACATTACACATATACACACTAACATTAACATTACACATATACACACTAACATTACACATATACACACTAACATTAACAGTACACATATACACACTAACATTACACATATACACACTAACATTAACATTACACATATACACACTAACATTACACATATACACACTAACATTACACATATACACACTAACATTACACATATACACACTAACATTACACATATACACACTAACATTAACATTACACATATACACACTAACATTACACATATACACACTAACATTACACATATACACACTAACATTACACATATACACACTAACATTAACATTACACATATACACATTAACATTACACATATACACACTAACATTAACAGTACACATATACACACTAACATTAACAGTACACATATACACACTAACATTACACATATACACACTAACATTAACAATACACACTAACATTAACAGTACACATATACACACTAACATTAACATTACACACTAACATTAACAGTACACATATACACACTAACATTAACATTACACACTAACATTAACAGTACACATATACACACTAACATTAACAGTACACATATACACACTAACATTACACATATACACACTAACATTAACAGTACACATATACACACTAACATTACACATATACACACTAACATTAGCATTACACATATACACACTAATATTACACACTAACATTAACAGTACACATATACACACTAACATTACACATATACACACTAACATTAACAGTACACACTAACACTAACAGTACACATATACACACTAACATTAACATTACACACTAACATTAACATTACACATATACACACTAACATTAACAGTACACATATACACACTAACATTAACAGTACACATATACACACTAACATTACACATATACACACTAACATTAACAGTACACATATACACACTAACATTACACATATACACACTAACATTACACATATACACACTAACATTAGCATTACACATATACACACTAATATTACACACTAACATTAACAGTACACATATACACACTAACATTACACATATACACACTAACTGTGGGTAAGCCAGTTGACTCTGAAAAACAAATCAAATCAAATTTTATTGGTCACATGGTTAGCAGATGTTATTGGTCACATGGTTAGCAGATGTTATTGGTCACATGGTTAGCAGATGTTATTGGTCACATGGTTAGCAGATGTTATTGGTCACATGGTTAGCAGATGTTATTGGTCACATGGTTAGCAGATGTTATTGGTCACATGGTTAGCAGATGTTATTGGTCACATGGTTAGCAGATGTTATTGGTCACATGGTTAGCAGATGTTATTGGTCACATGGTTAGCAGATGTTATTGGTCACATGGTTAGCAGATGTTTTTGCGAGTGTTGCGAAATGCTTGTGCTTCTAGTTCCAACAGTGCAGTAATATCTGACAAGTAATATCTAACAATTTCACAACATATACCCAATGCACACAAATATAAGTAAGGAATCGAATTGAGAATATATAAATATATGGACGAGCAATGTTAGAGCGACATAGACTAAGAATAGTCTAAGAATATGAGATGAGTAATGCAAGATATGTAAACATGATTAAAGTGACTAGTGATCCATTTATTAAAGTTGCCAATGATTTCAAGTCTGTATGTTGGCAGCAGCCTCTAAGGTGCTACTCATGGCTGTTTAACAGTCTGATGGCCTTGAGATAGAAGCTGGTTTTCAGTCTCTCGGTCCCTGCTTTGATGCACCTGTACTGACCTCGCCTTCTGGATGATAGCGGGGTGAACAGGCAGTGGCTTGGGTGGTTGTTGTCCTTGATGATCTTTATGGCCTTCCTGTGACATCGGGTGCTGTAGGTGTCCTGGAGGGCAGGTAGTTTGCCCCCGGTGATGCGTTGTGCAGACCTCACTACCCTCTGGAGAGCCTTACGGTTGTGGGCGGAGCAGTTGCCATACCAGGTGGTGATACAGCCCGACAGGATGCTCTCAATTGTGCATCTGTAAAAGTGTGTGAGGGTTTTTGGTGACAAGCCAAATTTCTTCAGCCTCCTGAGCTTGAAGAGGCGGTGTTGCACCTTCTTCACCAAACTGTCTGTGTAGGTGGATCATGTCAGTTTGTCAGTGATGTGTACCCCGTGAAACTTAAAACTTTCCACCTTCTCCACTACTGACCCGTCGATGTGGATAGTGGGGTGCTCCCTCTGCTGTTTCCTGAAGTCCACGATCATCTCCTTTGATTTGTTGACGTTGAGTGAGAGGTTATTTTCCTGACACCACACTCCCAGAGCCTCACCTCCTCCTCTGATAAACAGTAAGTCTCTTTATTTAGAGGCTTGTTGGGTGTTGAGTCAAAGGTGTTCCGAACATGGATTGACTCAGGGGGGTGAATACTTATCAAATCAACGTGTATTAGGGTTTTATTTTTCATTCATCTTCTACTTTGACATTATATAGTATTTTGTTGTAGATCTTTGACAAGAAATTACAATTAAATCTGTTTTCATCCCACTTCGTGAAATAATAAAACGTGAAGAAATCCAAGGGGGTGAATACTTACGATACTCACTATATACTGTATAATTAGCTCAACAATACCAATTACACCACTCGCTCCATCATACCACTTTACGGTTATTATTTGGAAAAGAGGAAGTCATCTCAGAATATTTAGGACCCTTAGCTTCTACAACTGCATTGCTTGCTGTTTTAGGCTGGGTTTCTGTACAGCACTTTGTGACATTGGCTGATGTAAACAGGGCTTTATGAATACATTTGATTGATTGATTGATAGATTACTTGGCCAAGAACCTCTCCTGTGATAGCTAACAGTATTGGTCTGGATCTGGACATGCTGATTCTCTCTCTCTCTCTCTCTCTCTCTCTCTCTCTCTCTCTCTCTCTCTCTCTCTCTCTCTCTCTCTCTCTCTCTCTCTCTCTCTCTCTCTCTCTCTCTCTCTCTCTCTCTCTCTCTCTCTCTCTCTCCTCTCTCTCCTCTCTCTCCTCTCTCTCCTCTCTCTCTCATCTCCTCCCTCTCCTCTCTCATCTCCTCCCTCTCCTCTCTCTTTTCTCTCTCTCCTCTCTCTCTCTCATCTCCTCCCTCTCCTCTCTCTCCTCTCTCCTCTCTCTCTCTCCTCTCTCTCTCTCCTCTCTCTCTCTCATCTCCTCCCTCTCTCTCTCTCCTCTCTCTCCTCTCTCTCTCTCCTCTCTCTCTCTCATCTCCTCCCTCTCCTCTCTCTCCTCTCTCTCCTCTCTCTCTCTCATCTCCTCCCTCTCCTCTCTCTCTCTCATCTCCTCCCTCTCTCTCTCTCCTCTCTCTCCTCTCTCTCTCTCCTCTCTCTCTCTCTCTCATCTCCTCCCTCTCCTCTCTCTCCTCTCTCTCCTCTCTCTCTCTCATCTCCTCCCTCTCCTCTCTCTCTCGTCTCTCTTTTCTCTCTCTCCTCTCTCTCTCTCATCTCCTCCCTCTCTCTCTCTCATCTCTCTCCTCTCTCTCCTCTCTCTCCTCTCTCTCCTCTCTCTCCTCTCTCTCCTCTCTCTCCTCTCTCTTTTCTCTTTCTCTCTCTCCTCCCCACTCTCTCTGTCTCTCTCTCGCTCTCTCTCTCTCTCTCTCCTCTCTTTCTCCTCTCTCTCTGTAACAGGTAGTCCCCTCCAGTTCTATGTGGACTATGTGAACAGCGGGAACGTCAGTGCGTACGGACCGGGCCTTATCCACGGGACCGTCAACAAACCTGCTGTCTTCACAGTCAACACCAAGGACGCAGGAGAGGGTAGGACACACACAAGCACATGCACTCATAGGAAACCAGCCAATCAACACACACAAGCACATGCACTCATAGGAAACCAGCCAATCAACACACACAAGCACATGCACTCATGGGAAACCAGCCAATCAACACACACAAGCACATGCACTCATGGGAAACCAGCCAATCAACACACACAAGCACATGCACTCATGGGAAACCAGCCAATCAACACACACAAGCACATGCACTCATGGCTAACCAGCCAATCAACACACACAAGCACATGCACTCATGGGAAACCAGCCAATCAACACACACAAGCACATGCACTCATAGGAAACCAGCCAATCAACACACACAAGCACATGCACTCATAGGAAACCAGCCAATCAACACACACAAGCACATGCACTCATGGGAAACCAGCCAATCAACACACACAAGCACATGCACTCATGGGAAACCAGCCAATCAACACACACAAGCACATGCACTCATGGGAAACCAGCCAATCAACACACACAAGCACATGCACTCATGGCAAACCAGCCAATCAACACACACAAGCACATGCACTCATGGGAAACCAGCCAATCAACACACATGTAACACACAATTAATAGCAGTTAAATTATAAATCAATCATAAGCACAATAAATATGAGCTGTGTTGGTTCACGAACAGAGTTGATGTGTATAATTTATATATTTTATCTCTCTCCTGGTAGGTGGTCTGTCGCTGGCCATCGACGGTCCATCTAAAGCCGACATCAGCTGTGTGGATAACCAGGATGGAACGTGTTCTGTGTCCTACCTGCCTGTTCTACCTGGAGACTACAGTATCCTGGTCAAATACAATGACAAACACATCCCCGGCAGCCCCTTCTCAGCCCGCATCACAGGTAATCCCCAGCAGCCCCTTCTCAGCCCGCATCACAGGTAATCCCCAGCAGCCCCTTCTCAGCCCGCATCACAGGTAATCCCCAGCAGCCCCTTCTCAGCCCGCATCACAGGTAATCCCCAGCAGCCCCTTCTCAGCCCGCATCACAGGTAATCCCCAGCAGCCCCTTCTCAGCCCGCATCACAGGTAATCCCCGGCAGCCCCTTCTCAGCCCGCATCACAGGTAATCCCCGGCAGCCCCTTCTCAGCCTGCATCACAGGTAATCCCAGGCAGCCCCTTCTCAGCCCGCATCACAGGTAATCCCCGGCAGCCCCTTCTCAGCCCGCATCACAGGTAATCCCAGGCAGCCCCTTCTCAGCCCGCATCACAGGTAATCCCAGGCAGCCCCTTCTCAGCCCGCATCACAGGTAATCCCAGGCAGCCCCTTCTCAGCCCGCATCACAGGTAATCCCCGGCAGCCCCTTCTCAGCCCGCATCACAGGTAATCCCCGGCAGCCCCTTCTCAGCCCGCATCACAGGTAATCCCCGGCAGCCCCTTCTCAGCCCGCATCACAGGTAATCCCCGGCAGCCCCTTCTCCGCCTGCATCACAGGTAATCCCCGGCAGCCCCTTCTCAGCCCGCATCACAGGTAATCCCAGGCAGCCCCTTCTCAGCCCGCATCACAGGTAATCCCAGGCAGCCCCTTCTCCGCCCGCATCACAGGTAATCCCCGGCAGCCCCTTCTCAGCCTGCATCACAGGTAATCCCCGGCAGCCCCTTCTCAGCCCGCATCACAGGTAATCCCCGGCAGCCCCTTCTCCGCCTGCATCACAGGTAATCCCAGGCAGCCCCTTCTCGGCCCGCATCACAGGTAATCCCCGGCAGCCCATTCTCGGCCCGCATCACAGGTAATCCCCGGCAGCCCCTTCTCAGCCTGCATCACAGGTAATCCCCAGCAGCCCATTCTCAGCCCGCATCACAGGTAATCCCAGGCAGCCCATTCTCAGCCCGCATCACAGGTAATCCCAGGCAGCCCATTCTCAGCCCGCATCACAGGTAATCCCAGGCAGCCCATTCTCAGCCCGCATCACAGGTAATCCCCAGCAGCCCATTCTCAGCCCGCATCACAGGTAATCCCAGGCAGCCCATTCTCAGCCCACATCACAGGTAACACATTATTTAAGGTTTATGTGAAAAATGGGGACATGAGAATGTGTGGATGTAATGGATGTATAAAATAGCACAAATGTCTCCTAGGTGATGACTCTATGAGGATGTCCCATCTGAAGGTGGCTCTGCTACTGACATCCCATAATAATATTATCTCTGTCTCCTAGGTGATGACTCTATGAGGATGTCCCATCTGAAGGTGGGCTCTGCTACTGACATCCCATAATAATATTCTCTCTGTCTCCTAGGTGATTACGCTGAGGATGTCCCATCTGAAGGTGGCTCTGCTGCTGACATCCCATAATAATATTCTCTCTGTCTCCTAGGTGATGACTCTATGAGGATGTCCCATCTGAAGGTGGGCTCTGCTACTGACATCCCATAATAATATTCTCTCTGTCTCCTAGGTGATTACGCTGAGGATGTCCCATCTGAAGGTGGCTCTGCTGCTGACATCCCATAATAATATTCTCTCTGTCTCCTAGGTGATGACTCTATGAGGATGTCCCATCTGAAGGTGGCTCTGCTGCTGACATCCCATAATAATATTCTCTCTGTCTCCTAGGTGATGACTCTATGAGGATGTCCCATCTGAAGGTGGGCTCTGCTGCTGACATCCCATTGGACATCGGAGAGCTGGACCTGAGTCAGCTGACTGCTTGTCTGACCACGCCCTCGGGCCAGGAGGAACCCTGCCACCTCAAGATGCTTCGTAACGGACATGTCGGTCAGTATGTGTGTGTGTGTGTGTGTGTGTGTGTGTGTGTGTGTGTGTGTGTGTGTGTGTGTGTGTGTGTGTGTGTGTGTGTGTGTGTGTGTGTGTGTGTGTGTGTGTGTGTGTGTGTGTTGTGGGCACATGGTGTGTGTGTTCCTCTGTTAAACAGAAACAGACTATCAACTGTCCTTTGTCTGATTTAAAATGCCTCAGCCATAAGTCCAACTATAAAAATACAATTAAGTCAACATGACAGATTGTGGTCCTCGTTCTCAGAAGCTCCACTGCCTCTATAACTTTCCTGCTACAGGCATCTCGTTTGTTCCCACGGAGATTGGAGAGCACCTGGTGAACATCAAGAAAAACAGACACCATATTCCCAGCAGCCCCATCACTGTGATGATCAGCCAATCAGGGATCGGCGACGCCAGCCGGGTGTGTGTGACTGGCCAGGGCCTCAGTGAGGCCAAAACCTTCGAACCCGCTGAGTTCATCATCGACACACACGAAGCAGGTCAGTGATGGTGTTTGGTGAGTTCATCGACACACACGAAGCAGGTCAGTGATGGTGTTTGGTGAGTTCATCGACACACACGAAGCAGGTCAGTGATGGTGTTTGGTGAGTTCATCGACACACACGAAGCAGGTCAGTGATGCTGTTTGGTGAGTTCATCGATACACACGAAGCAGGTCAGTGATGGTGTTTGGTGAGTTCATCGACACACGCGAAGCAGGTCAGTGATGGTGTTTGGTGAGTTCATCGACACACACGAAGCAGGTCAGTGATGGTGTTTGGTGAGTTCATCGACACACGCGAAGCAGGTCAGTGATGGTGTTTGGTGAGTTCATCGACACACGCGAAGCAGGTCAGTGATGGTGTTTGGTGAGTTCATCGACACACACGAAGCAGGTCAGTGATGGTGTTTGGTGAGTTCATCGACACACACGAAGCAGGTCAGTGATGGTGTTTGGTGAGTTCATCGACACACGAAGCAGGTCAGTGATGGTGTTTGGTGAGTTCATCGACACACGCGAAGCAGGTCAGTGATGGTGTTTGGTGAGTTCATCGACACACGCGAAGCAGGTCAGTGATGGTGTTTGGTGAGTTCATCGACACACGCGAAGCAGGTCAGTGATGCTGTTTGGTGAGTTCATCGACACACACGAAGCAGGTCAGTGATGGTGTTTGGTGAGTTCACCATCTGCTGTCCTTATCAGCCATCTACTTCATGTGTTTGAGGGGTGTAAAATACACTTGGCTCTTAAATCTCACTGGGTTGATTGCTTTCATTTTACTCTTGCGACTCTATCCCACTCTTGCTTGTTCCATTCGTTTTTTCCCGTGAAAACGTTTGTAGTGACCTCTCAAACACACTCCAGTAATTGCTGAAATGGGCTCAATGGAATACAAAAATTTCCTGGTACATCTGTCAGAATGCCACTTCTTAGTTGGGGATTTAACTAACATCACAACAAAGAGAGACATTTAACTAACATCACAACAAAGATAAACATTAACTTACATCACAACAAAGAGAAACATTAACTAACATCACAACAAAGAGAAACATTAACTTACATCACAACAAAGAGAAACATTAACGTACATCACAACAAAGAGAAACATTAACTAACATCACAACAAAGAGAAACATTAACTAACATCACAACAAAGAGAAACATTAACTTACATCACAACAAAGAGAAACATTAACTTACATCACAACAAAGAGAAACATTAACTTACATCACAACAAAGAGAAACATTAACTTACATCACAACAAAGAGAAACATTAACTTTAGATTATTTTGATTGAAAAGTGTTGAAATTTTACATGTTGATTTGAAATTGTCTGAGTATCCTTCTCTTGATACACTTTATACAAGAGAACTTGACCCCAACAGTAATGAGTAAATATAGCTGTGAGCAGCAATGAACGGGGTTCACAGGATGACAGAAAGGACACAATATCAACAAAGCAACACTATCATGTAGGAAATATGTGACTTGATTCAGGAAACTAGGCGTATGTCGCAATTCACAACTTCACAGGAGAGCCGTTTGAACGTACATTTTTTTTTAAATCAAAATGTGTTCTTTGGCGAGCACTGTTCAGTGAGCTGTTCTCTCTCTCTCTTAGATGTCTGGAAGTAGATGTTTGTACAGAATGGTTGGATCAACCCTTAAAGAGATGGGTGGGGTTAAGGCTTAACTTCTCTGGGATATGTGGGACGCTTGCGTCCCACTTGGCCAAAAGCCAGGGAAATGCAGAGCGCCAAATCCAAATAAAATGATATAAAAATCTAACTTTCATTAAATCACACATGTAAGATACAAAATTAAAGCTACACTCGTTGAGAATCCAGCCAACAGGTCAGATTTCAAAAAAGGCTTTTCGGCGAAAGCATAAGATGCTATTATCTGATGATAGCACAACAGTAAACAAAGAGAGTGTAGCATATTTCAACCCTGCAGGCGCAACACAAAACGCAGAAATAAAATATAAATCATGCCTTACCTTTGACGAGCTTCTGTTGTTGGCACTCCAATATGTCCCATAAACATCACAAATGGTTCTTTTGTTCGACTAATTCCGTCTATACATGTCCAAAATGTCCATTTATTTGGCGCGTTTGATCCAGAAAAAAACAGCTTCCAATTTGCGCAACGTCACTACAAAATATCTAAATAATTACCTGTAAACTTTGCCAAAACATTTCAAAGTACTTTTGTAATACAACTTTAGGTATTTTTAAATGTTAATAATCGATTAAATTGAAGACGGGTCTATCTGTTTTCAGTACAGGAGGACAACAAACTAACGCTACTTTTCTAGTCTTGCGCAACTCTCAAACAGTAGACATAACGTTACTCTGATTCAAGATGGCCGTACTTCTTCATTGCACAAAGGAATAACCTCAACCAATTTCCAATCACTGGTGACATCCAGTGGAAGCGGTAGGAACTGCAAACAAGTCCCTTGGAAATATAGTATCCCAATGAAACCTCATTGAACAGACAGTGACCTCAACAACAAAAAAATTCTGAATGGTTAGTCCTCGGGGTTTTGCCTGCTACATAAGTTCTGTTATACTCACAGACATGATTCAAACAGTTTTAGAAACTTCAGAGTGTTTTCTATCCAAATCTACTAATAATATGCATATCTTATATTCTGGGGATGAGTAGAAGGAAGTTGAAATTGGGCACGCTATTTATCCAAAAGTGAAAATGCTGCCCCCTATCCTGAAGAAGTTTTAAGAGGGTGTGAACAATGCTGAATGGGTGTAGACAAAGGGCTCTCCAATAGTAGTACCAACTCAATATCAGGAAGGTGTTCCTAATGTTTGGTATACTCAATGTATATGCATTATAAGAAAAAGCAAAGTAGAATAGAATATCTACATTCCCACAAAAATGCTTGAACATTTAAATATTTGTCAGTACAATGTTTTATGTGCTAAAATTCAGTCAATATCTACTGGATAATAAATCAAATAAATAAAAAATAAAAGTTTGGAATATCTTCATCCATTGTTCAGCTGTTGCATTTTACAGAATTCTATTAACCTTTTAACAATTTTGACAATCGTTTCTACTTTAATTATTTCATACTTAATTTGTCTTTTGTTTCATGATTTATTTATTCATTTGATTGTATTACTGTTAACACTGTATGTATTGGCTGATGCAATCAAATTTGGGATTATTAAAGTTTCTATTTTAGTCTGTTATCTTTTATTATTTTATCTTATCTTGAAGTGTGTTGAGATTTTGACTTTCACTTTAGATGACGTTTGATGTCATTTGCTTTAGTCTATGAGGGTCTGAGTCTGTCCATCGAGGGCCCCAGTAAGGTGGACATTAACACAGTGTGTCTGTGTCTGTGTGCAGGCTATGGGGGTCTGAGTCTGTCCATCGAGGGCCCCAGTAAGGTGGACATTAACACTGTGTGTCTGTGTCTGTGTGTAGGCTATGGGGGTCTGAGTCTGTCCATCGAGGGCCCCAGTAAGGTGGACATTAACACTGTGTGTCTGTGTGTAGGCTATGGGGGTCTGAGTCTGTCCATCGAGGGCCCCAGTAAGGTGGACATTAACACTGTGTGTCTGTGTCTGTGTGTAGGCTATGGGGGTCTGAGTCTGTCCATCGAGGGCCCCAGTAAGGTGGACATTAACACTGTGTGTCTGTGTCTGTGTGTAGGCTATGGGGGTCTGAGTCTGTCCATCGAGGGCCCCAGTAAGGTGGACATTAACACTGTGTGTCTGTGTGTAGGCTATGGGGGTCTGAGTCTGTCCATCGAGGGCCCCAGTAAGGTGGACATTAACACTGTGTGTCTGTGTCTGTGTGTAGGCTATGGGGGTCTGAGTCTGTCCATCGAGGGCCCCAGTAAGGTGGACATTAACACTGTGTGTCTGTGTCTGTGTGTAGGCTATGGGGGTCTGAGTCTGTCCATCGAGGGCCCCAGTAAGGTGGACATTAACACTGAGGACCAGGAGGATGGCACCTGTAAGGTCAGCTACTGCCCTACTGAACCAGGAAACTACATCATCAACATCAAGTTCGCCGACCAACACGTACCAGGTAATATATAATAATATAGTACATAATAAAGTCGTCTGTCCATTCTTTTGAATAATATAATAAATTGTGTATCTGAACAATTTAAATAAGTATGTGTGTGTGTGTGTGTGTGTGTGTGTGTGTGTGTGTGTGTGTGTGTGTGTGTGTGTGTGTGTGTGTGTGTGTGTGTGTGTGTGTGTGTGTGTGTGTGTGTGTGTGTGTGTGTGTGTGTGTGTGTGTGTGTGTGTGTGTGTGTGTGTGTAGGGAGTGCGTTCACAGTGAAGGTGACCGGAGAAGGGAGGATGAAGGAGAGTATCACCATGACGAAGAGAGCAGCATCTGTTGCTAACGTGGGCAGCCAGTGTGACCTCAGCCTCAAGATCCCAGGTACCCTCTCTACCATCCAGGAGATGCTGATCAGATCAGTACACCTGCCTCAAGATCCCAGGTATGGGGATTCCAATTTACTGGATAGCAACAATAGTGATGTTGGATCATTCTCCGGTATCATGCTTAATGATGGGATGACAGAGCTCTGCTTAATGATGGGATGACAGAGCTCTGCTTAATGATGGGATGACAGAGCTCTGCTTAATGATGGGATGACAGAGCTCTGTTTAATGATGGGATGACAGAGATCTGCATAATGATGGGATGACAGAGCTCTGCTTAATGATGGGATGACAGAGCTCTGCATAATGATGGGATGACAGAGCTCTGCTTAATGATGGGATGACAGAGCTCTGTTTAATGATGGGATGACAGAGATCTGCATAATGATGGGATGACAGAGCTCTGCTTAGTGATGGGATGACAGAGCTTTGCTTAATGATGGGATGACAGAGATCTGCTTAATGATGGGATGACAGAGCTCTGCTTAATGATGGGATGACAGAGCTCTGCTTAATGATGGGATGACAGAGCTCTGCTTAATGATGGGATGACAGAGATCTGCTTAGTGATGGGATGACAGAGATCTGCTTAATGATGGGATGACAGTGCTCTGCTTAGTGATGGGATGACAGAGATCTGCTTTATGATGGGATGACAGAGATCTGCTTAATGATGGGATGACAGAGCTCTGCATAATGATGGGATGACAGAGCTCTGCTTAATGATGGGATGACAGTGCTCTGCTTAGTGATGGGATGACAGAGATCTGCTTAATGATGGGATGACAGAGCTCTGCTTAATGATGGGATGACAGAGCTCTGCTTAGTGATGGGATGACAGAGCTCTGTTTAATGATGGGATGACAGAGCTCTGCTTAATGATGGGATGACAGAGATCTGCTTAATGATGGGATGACAGAGCTCTGTTTAATGATGGGATGACAGAGCTCTGCTTAATGATGGGATGACAGAGCTCTGCTTAATGATGGGATGACAGAGCTCTGCTTAATGATGGGATGACAGAGATCTGCTTAGTGATGGGATGACAGAGCTCTGCTTAATGATGGGATGACAGTGCTCTGCTTAGTGATGGGATGACAGAGATCTGCTTAATGATGGGATGACAGAGATCTGCTTAATGATGGGATGACAGAGCTCTGCATAATGATGGGATGACAGAGCTCTGCTTAATGATGGGATGACAGTGCTCTGCTTAGTGATGGGATGACAGAGATCTGCTTAATGATGGGATGACAGAGCTCTGCTTAATGATGGGATGACAGAGCTCTGCTTAGTGATGGGATGACAGAGCTCTGTTTAATGATGGGATGACAGAGCTCTGCTTAATGATGGGATGACAGAGCTCTGCTTAATGATGGGATGACAGAGCTCTGCTTAATGATGGGATGACAGAGCTCTGCTTAATGATGGGATGACAGAGCTCTGCTTAATGATGGGATGACAGAGCTCTGCTTAATGATGGGATGACAGAGCTCTGTTTAATGATGGGATGACAGAGCTCTGCTTAATGATTGGATGACAGAGCTCTGCTTAATGATGGGATGACAGAGCTCTGCTTAATGATGGGATGACAGTGCTCTGCTTAATGATGGGATGACAGAGCTCTGCTTAATGATGGGATGACAGAGCTCTGCTTAATGATGGGATGACAGAGCTCTGCTTAATGATGGGATGACAGAGCTCTGCTTAATGATGGGATGACAGAGCTCTGCTTAATGATGGGATGACAGAGCTCTGCGTAATGATGGGATGACAGAGATCTGCTTAATGATGGGATGACAGAGATCTGCTTAATGATGGGATGACAGAGCTCTGCTTAGTGATGGGATGACAGAGATCTGCTTAATGATTGGATGACAGAGATCTGCTTAATGATGGGATGACAGAGCTCTGCTTAATGATGGGATGACAGAGCTCTGCTTAATGATGGGATGACAGAGCTCTGCTTAATGATGGGATGACAGAGCTCTGCTTAATGATGGGATGACAGAGCTCTGCTTAATGATGGGATGACAGAGTTCTGCTTAATGATGGGATGACAGAGCTCTGTTTAATGATGGGATGACAGAGCTCTGCTTAATGAAGGGATGACAGAGCTCTGTTTAATGATGGGATGACAGAGCTCTGCATAATGATGGGATGACAGAGCTCTGCTTAATGATGGGATGACAGAGCTCTGCTTAATGATGGGATGACAGAGCTCTACTTAATTACACCAACAGAAAATACAGTTAGCAACAGAATTTGGAGAATGAACATCTTCTGGATCTGAAATGTATTAAAAACAGAAATGAAAAAATGAAAACCTTTTACCATTACAAATGTAGACCGAGAAAAGCCGACTGCCGATATAACTGGGGATGCCTTTAAGGTATACAACAAAACAGGAGAACAATAATCTCATACTCAGCAATAGTTAAATCTGTTTTAGAAATTACAATTAAAGAAAAATAAATCACTATCTTAGAAAAATACCATAACTGATCTTTACAAGATAAAGAAGAACATTTCTGAACTTAACCCTGTGTGTGTTAACAGAGATCAGCATAGCAGACATGGTGGCCCAGGTGACCAGTCCGTCTGGTCAGGTCCAGGAAGCTGTTAACCCTGTGTGTGTGTGTGTTAACAGAGATCAGCATAGCAGACATGGTGGGTCAGGTGACCAGTCCGTCTGGTCAGGTCCAGGAAGCTGTTAACCCTGTGTGTATTAACAGAGATCAGCATAGCAGACATGGTGGCCCAGGTGACCAGTCCGTCTGGTCAGGTCCAGGAAGCTGTTAACCCTGTGTGTGTTAACAGAGATCAGCATAGCAGACATGGAGGCCCAGGTGACCAGTCCGTCTGGTCAGGTCCAGGAAGCTGTTAACCCTGTGTGTATTAACAGAGATCAGCATAGCAGACATGGTGGGTCAGGTGACCAGTCCGTCTGGTCAGGTCCAGGAAGCTGTTAACCCTGTGTGTGTGTGTGTGTGTGTGTTAACAGAGATCAGCATAGCGGACATGGTGGGTCAGGTGACCAGTCCGTCTGGTCAGGTCCAGGAAGCTGTTAACCCTGTGTGTGTGTTAACAGAGATCAGCATAGCGGACATGGTGGGTCAGGTGACCAGTCCGTCTGGTCAGGTCCAGGAAGCTGTTAACCCTGTGTGTGTTAACAGAGATCAGCATAGCAGACATGGTGGGTCAGGTGACCAGTCCGTCTGGTCAGGTCCAGGAAGCTGTTAACCCTGTGTGTGTGTGTTAACAGAGATCAGCATAGCAGACATGGTGGGTCAGGTGACCAGTCCGTCTGGTCAGGTCCAGGAAGCTGTTAACCCTGTGTGTGTTAACAGAGATCAGCATAGCAGACATGGTGGCCCAGGTGACCAGTCCGTCTGGTCAGGTCCAGGAAGCTGTTAACCCTGTGTGTGTGTGTTAACAGAGATCAGCATAGCAGACATGGTGGGTCAGGTGACCAGTCCGTCTGGTCAGGTCCAGGAAGCTGTTAACCCTGTGTGTGTGTGTTAACAGAGATCAGCATAGCAGACATGGTGGGTCAGGTGACCAGTCCGTTTGGTCAGGTCCAGGAAGCTGTTAACCCTGTGTGTGTGTGTGTGTGTGTGTTAACAGAGATCAGCATAGCAGACATGGTGGGTCAGGTGACCAGTCCGTCTGGTCAGGTCCAGGAAGCTGTTAACCCTGTGTGTGTGTTAACAGAGATCAGCATAGCAGACATGGTGGGTCAGGTGACCAGTCCGTCTGGTCAGGTCCAGGAAGCTGTTAACCCTGTGTGTGTGTTAACAGAGATCAGCATAGCAGACATGGTGGGTCAGGTGACCAGTCCGTCTGGTCAGGTCCAGGAAGCTGTTAACCCTGTGTGTGTGTGTGTGTGTTAACAGAGATCAGCATAGCAGACATGGTGGGTCAGGTGACCAGTCCGTCTGGTCAGGTCCAGGAAGCTGTTAACCCTGTGTGTGTGTTAACAGAGATCAGCATAGCAGACATGGAGGCCCAGGTGACCAGTCCGTCTGGTCAGGTCCAGGAAGCTGTTAACCCTGTGTGTGTGTGTGTGTTAACAGAGATCAGCATAGCAGACATGGTGGGTCAGGTGACCAGTCCGTCTGGTCAGGTCCAGGAAGCTGTTAACCCTGTGTGTGTTAACAGAGATCAGCATAGCAGACATGGTGGCCCAGGTGACCAGTCCGTCTGGTCAGGTCCAGGAAGCTGTTAACCCTGTGTGTGTGTTAACAGAGATCAGCATAGCAGACATGGTGGGTCAGGTGACCAGTCCGTCTGGTCAGGTCCAGGAAGCTGTTAACCCTGTGTGTGTTAACAGAGATCAGCATAGCAGACATGGTGGCCCAGGTGACCAGTCCGTCTGGTCAGGTCCAGGAAGCTGTTAACCCTGTGTGTGTGTTAACAGAGATCAGCATAGCAGAATGGTGGGTCAGGTGACCAGTCCGTCTGGTCAGGTCCAGGAAGCTGTTAACCCTGTGTGTGTTAACAGAGATCAGCATAGCAGACATGGTGGCCCAGGTGACCAGTCCGTCTGGTCAGGTCCAGGAAGCTGTTAACCCTGTGTGTGTGTTAACAGAGATCAGCATAGCAGACATGGTGGGTCAGGTGACCAGTCCGTCTGGTCAGGTCCAGGAAGCTGTTAACCCTGTGTGTGTTAACAGAGATCAGCATAGCAGACATGGTGGCCCAGGTGACCAGTCCGTCTGGTCAGGTCCAGGAAGCTGTTAACCCTGTGTGTGTGTTAACAGAGATCAGCATAGCAGAATGGTGGGTCAGGTGACCAGTCCGTCTGGTCAGGTCCAGGAAGCTGTTAACCCTGTATCTATTAACAGAGATCAGCATAGCAGACATGGAGGCCCAGGTGACCAGTCCGTCTGGTCAGGTCCAGGAAGCTGTTAACCCTGTGTGTGTGTGTGTGTTAACAGAGATCAGCATAGCAGACATGGTGGGTCAGGTGACCAGTCCGTCTGGTCAGGTCCAGGAAGCTGTTAACCCTGTGTGTGTTAACAGAGATCAGCATAGCAGACATGGTGGGTCAGGTGACCAGTCCGTCTGGTCAGGTCCAGGAAGCTGTTAACCCTGTGTGTGTGTTAACAGAGATCAGCATAGCAGACATGGTGGCCCAGGTGACCAGTCCGTCTGGTCAGGTCCAGGAAGCTGTTAACCCTGTGTGTGTGTTAACAGAGATCAGCATAGCAGACATGGTGGCCCAGGTGACCAGTCCGTCTGGTCAGGTCCAGGAAGCTGTTAACCCTGTGTGTGTGTTAACAGAGATCAGCATAGCAGACATGGTGGCCCAGGTGACCAGTCCGTCTGGTCAGGTCCAGGAAGCTGTTAACCCTGTGTGTGTGTTAACAGAGATCAGCATAGCAGACATGGTGGGTCAGGTGACCAGTCCGTCTGGTCAGGTCCAGGAAGCTGTTAACCCTGTGTGTGTGTTAACAGAGATCAGCATAGCAGACATGGTGGGTCAGGTGACCAGTCCGTCTGGTCAGGTCCAGGAAGCTGTTAACCCTGTGTGTGTGTGTGTGTTAACAGAGATCAGCATAGCAGACATGGTGGGTCAGGTGACCAGTCCGTCTGGTCAGGTCCAGGAAGCTGTTAACCCTGTGTGTGTGTGTGTGTTAACAGAGATCAGCATAGCGGACATGGTGGGTCAGGTGACCAGTCCGCCTGGTCAGGTCCAGGAAGCTGTTAACCCTGTGTGTGTGTTAACAGAGATCAGCATAGCAGACATGGTGGGTCAGGTGACCAGTCCGTCTGGTCAGGTCCAGGAAGCTGTTAACCCTGTGTGTGTGTGTTAACAGAGATCAGCATAGCAGACATGGTGGCCCAGGTGACCAGTCCGTCTGGTCAGGTCCAGGAAGCTGTTAACCCTGTGTGTGTGTGTTAACAGAGATCAGCATAGCAGACATGGTGGGTCAGGTGACCAGTCCGTCTGGTCAGGTCCAGGAAGCTGTTAACCCTGTGTGTGTGTTAACAGAGATCAGCATAGCAGACATGGTGGGTCAGGTGACCAGTCCGTCTGGTCAGGTCCAGGAAGCTGTTAACCCTGTGTGTGTGTGTTAACAGAGATCAGCATAGCAGACATGGTGGTTCAGGTGACCAGTCCGTCTGGTCAGGTCCAGGAAGCTGTTAACCCTGTGTGTGTGTGTTAACAGAGATCAGCATAGCAGACATGGTGGCCCAGGTGACCAGTCCGTCTGGTCAGGTCCAGGAAGCTGTTAACCCTGTGTGTGTGTTAACAGAGATCAGCATAGCAGACATGGTGGGTCAGGTGACCAGTCCGTCTGGTCAGGTCCAGGAAGCTGTTAACCCTGTGTGTGTGTGTGTTAACAGAGATCAGCATAGCAGACATGGTGGCCCAGGTGACCAGTCCGTCTGGTCAGGTCCAGGAAGCTGTTAACCCTGTGTGTGTGTGTTAACAGAGATCAGCATAGCAGACATGGTGGGTCAGGTGACCAGTCCGTCTGGTCAGGTCCAGGAAGCTGTTAACCCTGTGTGTGTGTTAACAGAGATCAGCATAGCAGACATGGTGGGTCAGGTGACCAGTCCGTCTGGTCAGGTCCAGGAAGCTGTTAACCCTGTGTGTGTGTGTTAACAGAGATCAGCATAGCAGACATGGTGGTTCAGGTGACCAGTCCGTCTGGTCAGGTCCAGGAAGCTGTTAACCCTGTGTGTGTTAACAGAGATCAGCATAGCGGACATGGTGGGTCAGTTGACCAGTCCGTCTGGTCAGGTCCAGGAAGCTGTTAACCCTGTGTGTGTTAACAGAGATCAGCATAGCAGACATGGTGGGTCAGGTGACCAGTCCGTCTGGTCAGGTCCAGGAAGCTGTTAACCCTGTGTTAACAGAGATCAGCATAGCGGACATGGTGGGTCAGGTGACCAGTCCGTCTGGTCAGGTCCAGGAAGCTGTTAACCCTGTGTGTGTGTGTGTTAACAGAGATCAGCATAGCAGACATGGTGGGTCAGGTGACCAGTCCGTCTGGTCAGGTCCAGGAAGCTGTTAACCCTGTGTGTGTGTTAACAGAGATCAGCATAGCAGACATGGAGGCCCAGGTGACCAGTCCGTCTGGTCAGGTCCAGGAAGCTGTTAACCCTGTGTGTGTGTGTTAACAGAGATCAGCATAGCAGACATGGTGGCCCAGGTGACCAGTCCGTCTGGTCAGGTCCAGGAAGCTGTTAACCCTGTGTGTGTGTTAACAGAGATCAGCATAGCAGACATGGTGGGTCAGGTGACCAGTCCGTCTGGTCAGGTCCAGGAAGCTGTTAACCCTGTGTGTGTGTGTGTTAACAGAGATCAGCATAGCAGACATGGTGGCCCAGGTGACCAGTCCGTCTGGTCAGGTCCAGGAAGCTGTTAACCCTGTGTGTGTGTTAACAGAGATCAGCATAGCAGACATGGTGGGTCAGGTGACCAGTCCGTCTGGTCAGGTCCAGGAAGCTGTTAACCCTGTGTGTGTGTTAACAGAGATCAGCATAGCAGACATGGTGGGTCAGGTGACCAGTCCGTCTGGTCAGGTCCAGGAAGCTGTTAACCCTGTGTGTGTGTGTTAACAGAGATCAGCATAGCGGACATGGTGGGTCAGGTGACCAGTCCGTCTGGTCAGGTCCAGGAAGCTGTTAACCCTGTGTGTGTGTGTTAACAGAGATCAGCATAGCAGACATGGTGGGTCAGGTGACCAGTCCGTCTGGTCAGGTCCAGGAAGCTGTTAACCCTGTGTGTGTGTGTTAACAGAGATCAGCATAGCAGACATGGTGGGTCAGGTGACCAGTCCGTCTGGTCAGGTCCAGGAAGCTGTTAACCCTGTGTGTGTGTTAACAGAGATCAGCATAGCAGACATGGTGGCCCAGGTGACCAGTCCGTCTGGTCAGGTCCAGGAAGCTGTTAACCCTGTGTGTGTGTTAACAGAGATCAGCATAGCAGACATGGTGGGTCAGGTGACCAGTCCGTCTGGTCAGGTCCAGGAAGCTGTTAACCCTGTGTGTGTGTTAACAGAGATCAGCATAGCAGACATGGTGGGTCAGGTGACCAGTCCGTCTGGTCAGGTCCAGGAAGCTGTTAACCCTGTGTGTGTGTTAACAGAGATCAGCATAGCAGACATGGTGGGTCAGGTGACCAGTCCGTCTGGTCAGGTCCAGGAAGCTGTTAACCCTGTGTGTGTGTTAACAGAGATCAGCATAGCAGACATGGTGGGTCAGGTGACCAGTCCGTCTGGTCAGGTCCAGGAAGCTGTTAACCCTGTGTGTGTGTGTGTTAACAGAGATCAGCATAGCAGACATGGTGGCCCAGGTGACCAGTCCGTCTGGTCAGGTCCAGGAAGCTGTTAACCCTGTGTGTGTGTGTGTTAACAGAGATCAGCATAGCAGACATGGTGGGTCAGGTGACCAGTCCGTCTGGTCAGGTCCAGGAAGCTGTTAACCCTGTGTGTGTGTTAACAGAGATCAGCATAGCAGACATGGTGGGTCAGGTGACCAGTCCGTCTGGTCAGGTCCAGGAAGCTGTTAACCCTGTGTGTGTGTTAACAGAGATCAGCATAGCAGACATGGTGGCCCAGGTGACCAGTCCGTCTGGTCAGGTCCAGGAAGCTGTTAACCCTGTGTGTGTGTTAACAGAGATCAGCATAGCAGACATGGTGGGTCAGGTGACCAGTCCGTCTGGTCAGGTCCAGGAAGCTGTTAACCCTGTGTGTGTGTTAACAGAGATCAGCATAGCAGACATGGTGGGTCAGGTGACCAGTCCGTCTGGTCAGGTCCAGGAAGCTGTTAACCCTGTGTGTGTGTGTTAACAGAGATCAGCATAGCAGACATGGTGGGTCAGGTGACCAGTCCGTCTGGTCAGGTCCAGGAAGCTGTTAACCCTGTGTGTATTAACAGAGATCAGCATAGCAGACATGGAGGCCCAGGTGACCAGTCCGTCTAGTCTGGTCCAGGAAGCTGTTAACCCTGTGTGTGTGTTAACAGAGATCAGCATAGCAGACATGGTGGGTCAGGTGACCAGTCCGTCTGGTCAGGTCCAGGAAGCTGTTAACCCTGTGTGTGTTAACAGAGATCAGCATAGCAGACATGGTGGGTCAGGTGACCAGTCCGTCTGGTCAGGTCCAGGAAGCTGTTAACCCTGTGTGTGTTAACAGAAATCAGCATAGCAGACATGGTGGGTCAGGTGACCAGTCCGTCTGGTCAGGTCCAGGAAGCTGTTAACCCTGTGTGTGTGTGTTAACAGAGATCAGCATAGCAGACATGGTGGGTCAGGTGACCAGTCCGTCTGGTCAGGTCCAGGAAGCTGTTAACCCTGTGTGTGTGTGTTAACAGAGATCAGCATAGCAGACATGGTGGGTCAGGTGACCAGTCCGTCTGGTCAGGTCCAGGAAGCTGTTAACCCTGTGTGTGTTAACAGAGATCAGCATAGCAGACATGGTGGGTCAGGTGACCAGTCCGTCTGGTCAGGTCCAGGAAGCTGTTAACCCTGTGTGTGTTAACAGAGATCAGCATAGCAGACATGGTGGCCCAGGTGACCAGTCCGTCTGGTCAGGTCCAGGAAGCTGTTAACCCTGTGTGTGTGTTAACAGAGATCAGCATAGCAGACATGGTGGGTCAGGTGACCAGTCCGTCTGGTCAGGTCCAGGAAGCTGTTAACCCTGTGTGTGTGTTAACAGAGATCAGCATAGCAGACATGGTGGGTCAGGTGACCAGTCCGTCTGGTCAGGTCCAGGAAGCTGTTAACCCTGTGTGTGTGTTAACAGAGATCAGCATAGCAGACATGGTGGGTCAGGTGACCAGTCCGTCTGGTCAGGTCCAGGAAGCTGTTAACCCTGTGTGTGTTAACAGAAATCAGCATAGCAGACATGGTGGGTCAGGTGACCAGTCCGTCTGGTCAGGTCCAGGAAGCTGTTAACCCTGTGTGTGTGTTAACAGAGATCAGCATAGCAGACATGGTGGGTCAGGTGACCAGTCCGTCTGGTCAGGTTCAGGAAGCTGTTAACCCTGTGTGTGTTAACAGAGATCAGCATAGCAGACATGGTGGGTCAGGTGACCAGTCCGTCTGGTCAGGTCCAGGAAGCTGTTAACCCTGTGTGTGTGTGTTAACAGAGATCAGCATAGCAGACATGGTGGGTCAGGTGACCAGTCCGTCTGGTCAGGTCCAGGAAGCTGTTAACCCTGTGTGTGGTGTGTGTTAACAGAGATCAGCATAGCAGACATGGTGGGTCAGGTGACCAGTCCGTCTGGTCAGGTCCAGGAAGCTGTTAACCCTGTGTGTGTGTGTTAACAGAGATCAGCATAGCAGACATGGTGGGTCAGGTGACCAGTCCGTCTGGTCAGGTCCAGGAAGCTGTTAACCCTGTGTGTGTGTGTGTGTTAACAGAGATCAGCATAGCAGACATGGTGGGTCAGGTGACCAGTCCGTCTGGTCAGGTCCAGGAAGCTGTTAACCCTGTGTGTGTGTGTGTGTTAACAGAGATCAGCATAGCAGACATGGTGGGTCAGGTGACCAGTCCGTCTGGTCAGGTCCAGGAAGCTGTTAACCCTGTGTGTGTTAACAGAGATCAGCATAGCAGACATGGTGGGTCAGGTGACCAGTCCGTCTGGTCAGGTCCAGGAAGCTGTTAACCCTGTGTGTGTGTTAACAGAGATCAGCATAGCAGACATGGTGGCCCAGGTGACCAGTCCGTCTGGTCAGGTCCAGGAAGCTGTTAACCCTGTGTGTGTGTTAACAGAGATCAGCATAGCAGACATGGTGGGTCAGGTGACCAGTCCGTCTGGTCAGGTCCAGGAAGCTGTTAACCCTGTGTGTGTGTGTTAACAGAGATCAGCATAGCAGACATGGTGGGTCAGGTGACCAGTCCGTCTGGTCAGGTCCAGGAAGCTGTTAACCCTGTGTGTGTTAACAGAGATCAGCATAGCAGACATGGTGGGTCAGGTGACCAGTCCGTCTGGTCAGGTCCAGGAAGCTGTTAACCCTGTGTGTGTTAACAGAGATCAGCATAGCAGACATGGTGGCCCAGGTGACCAGTCCGTCTGGTCAGGTCCAGGAAGCTGTTAACCCTGTGTGTGTGTTAACAGAGATCAGCATAGCAGACATGGTGGGTCAGGTGACCAGTCCGTCTGGTCAGGTCCAGGAAGCTGTTAACCCTGTGTGTGTGTTAACAGAGATCAGCATAGCAGACATGGTGGCCCAGGTGACCAGTCCGTCTGGTCAGGTCCAGGAAGCTGTTAACCCTGTGTGTGTGTTAACAGAGATCAGCATAGCAGACATGGTGGGTCAGGTGACCAGTCCGTCTGGTCAGGTCCAGGAAGCTGTTAACCCTGTGTGTATTAACAGAGATCAGCATAGCAGACATGGTGGGTCAGGTGACCAGTCCGTCTGGTCAGGTCCAGGAAGCTGTTAACCCTGTGTGTGTTAACAGAGATCAGCATAGCAGACATGGTGGGTCAGGTGACCAGTCCGTCTGGTCAGGTCCAGGAAGCTGTTAACCCTGTGTGTGTTAACAGAGATCAGCATAGCAGACATGGTGGGTCAGGTGACCAGTCCGTCTCGTCAGGTCCAGGAAGCTGTTAACCCTGTGTGTGTGTGTTAACAGAGATCAGCATAGCAGACATGGTGGGTCAGGTGACCAGTCCGTCTGGTCAGGTCCAGGAAGCTGTTAACCCTGTGTGTGTGTGTTAACAGAGATCAGCATAGCAGACATGGTGGGTCAGGTGACCAGTCCGTCTGGTCAGGTCCAGGAAGCTGTTAACCCTGTGTGTGTGTGTGTTAACAGAGATCAGCATAGCAGACATGGTGGCCCAGGTGACCAGTCCGTCTGGTCAGGTCCAGGAAGCTGTTAACCCTGTGTGTGTGTTAACAGAGATCAGCATAGCAGACATGGTGGGTCAGGTGACCAGTCCGTCTGGTCAGGTCCAGGAAGCTGTTAACCCTGTGTGTATTAACAGAGATCAGCATAGCAGACATGGTGGGTCAGGTGACCAGTCCGTCTGGTCAGGTCCAGGAAGCTGTTAACCCTGTGTGTGTGTGTGTTAACAGAGATCAGCATAGCGGACATGGTGGGTCAGGTGACCAGTCCGTCTGGTCAGGTCCAGGAAGCTGTTAACCCTGTGTGTGTGTGTTAACAGAGATCAGCATAGCAGACATGGTGGGTCAGGTGACCAGTCCGTCTGGTCAGGTCCAGGAAGCTGTTAACCCTGTGTGTGTGTTAACAGAGATCAGCATAGCGGACATGGTGGGTCAGGTGACCAGTCCGTCTGGTCAGGTCCAGGAAGCTGTTAACCCTGTGTGTGTTAACAGAGATCAGCATAGCAGACATGGTGGGTCAGGTGACCAGTCCGTCTGGTCAGGTCCAGGAAGCTGTTAACCCTGTGTGTGTGTGTTAACAGAGATCAGCATAGCAGACATGGTGGGTCAGGTGACCAGTCCGTCTGGTCAGGTCCAGGAAGCTGTTAACCCTGTGTGTGTGTTAACAGAGATCAGCATAGCAGACATGGTGGGTCAGGTGACCAGTCCGTCTGGTCAGGTCCAGGAAGCTGTTAACCCTGTGTGTGTGTGTGTT
This sequence comes from Salvelinus fontinalis, assembly GCF_029448725.1. NCBI lineage: Eukaryota > Metazoa > Chordata > Actinopteri > Salmoniformes > Salmonidae > Salvelinus > Salvelinus fontinalis. The sequence goes on along the minus strand of NC_074695.1, from coordinate 2,996,586 downwards.
AACAGAGATCAGCATAGCAGACATGGTGGCCCAGGTGACCAGTCCGTCTGGTCAGGTCCAGGAAGCTGTTAACCCTGTGTGTGTGTTAACAGAGATCAGCATAGCAGACATGGTGGGTCAGGTGACCAGTCCGTCTGGTCAGGTCCAGGAAGCTGTTAACCCTGTGTGTATTAACAGAGATCAGCATAGCAGACATGGTGGGTCAGGTGACCAGTCCGTCTGGTCAGGTCCAGGAAGCTGTTAACCCTGTGTGTGTTAACAGAGATCAGCATAGCAGACATGGTGGGTCAGGTGACCAGTCCGTCTGGTCAGGTCCAGGAAGCTGTTAACCCTGTGTGTGTTAACAGAGATCAGCATAGCAGACATGGTGGCCCAGGTGACCAGTCCGTCTGGTCAGGTCCAGGAAGCTGTTAACCCTGTGTGTGTGTTAACAGAGATCAGCATAGCAGACATGGTGGGTCAGGTGACCAGTCCGTCTGGTCAGGTCCAGGAAGCTGTTAACCCTGTGTGTGTGTTAACAGAGATCAGCATAGCAGACATGGTGGGTCAGGTGACCAGTCCGTCTGGTCAGGTCCAGGAAGCTGTTAACCCTGTGTGTGTGTGTGTTAACAGAGATCAGCATAGCAGACATGGTGGCCCAGGTGACCAGTCCGTCTGGTCAGGTCCAGGAAGCTGTTAACCCTGTGTGTGTGTTAACAGAGATCAGCATAGCAGACATGGTGGGTCAGGTGACCAGTCCGTCTGGTCAGGTCCAGGAAGCTGTTAACCCTGTGTGTATTAACAGAGATCAGCATAGCAGACATGGTGGGTCAGGTGACCAGTCCGTCTGGTCAGGTCCAGGAAGCTGTTAACCCTGTGTGTGTGTGTGTTAACAGAGATCAGCATAGCGGACATGGTGGGTCAGGTGACCAGTCCGTCTGGTCAGGTCCAGGAAGCTGTTAACCCTGTGTGTGTGTGTTAACAGAGATCAGCATAGCAGACATGGTGGGTCAGGTGACCAGTCCGTCTGGTCAGGTCCAGGAAGCTGTTAACCCTGTGTGTGTGTTAACAGAGATCAGCATAGCGGACATGGTGGCCCAGGTGACCAGTCCGTCTGGTCAGGTCCAGGAAGCTGTTAACCCTGTGTGTGTGTGTTAACAGAGATCAGCATAGCAGACATGGTGGGTCAGGTGACCAGTCCGTCTGGTCAGGTCCAGGAAGCTGTTAACCCTGTGTGTGTGTTAACAGAGATCAGCATAGCAGACATGGTGGGTCAGGTGACCAGTCCGTCTGGTCAGGTCCAGGAAGCTGTTAACCCTGTGTGTGTGTGTTAACAGAGATCAGCATAGCAGACATGGTGGCCCAGGTGACCAGTCCGTCTGGTCAGGTCCAGGAAGCTGTTAACCCTGTGTGTATTAACAGAGATCAGCATAGCAGACATGGTGGGTCAGGTGACCAGTCCGTCTGGTCAGGTCCAGGAAGCTGTTAACCCTGTGTGTGTGTTAACAGAGATCAGCATAGCAGACATGGTGGCCCAGGTGACCAGTCCGTCTGGTCAGGTCCAGGAAGCTGTTAACCCTGTGTGTGTGTGTGTTAACAGAGATCAGCATAGCGGACATGGTGGGTCAGGTGACCAGTCCGTCTGGTCAGGTCCAGGAAGCTGTTAACCCTGTGTGTGTGTGTTAACAGAGATCAGCATAGCAGACATGGTGGGTCAGGTGACCAGTCCGTCTGGTCAGGTCCAGGAAGCTGTTAACCCTGTGTGTCTGTTAACAGAGATCAGCATAGCGGACATGGTGGCCCAGGTGACCAGTCCGTCTGGTCAGGTCCAGGAAGCTGTTAACCCTGTGTGTGTGTGTTAACAGAGATCAGCATAGCAGACATGGTGGGTCAGGTGACCAGTCCGTCTGGTCAGGTCCAGGAAGCTGTTAACCCTGTGTGTGTGTGTTAACAGAGATCAGCATAGCAGACATGGTGGCCCAGGTGACCAGTCCGTCTGGTCAGGTCCAGGAAGCTGTTAACCCTGTGTGTGTGTGTTAACAGAGATCAGCATAGCGGACATGGTGGCCCAGGTGACCAGTCCGTCTGGTCAGGTCCAGGAAGCTGTTAACCCTGTGTGTGTTAACAGAGATCAGCATAGCAGACATGGTGGGTCAGGTGACCAGTCCGTCTGGTCAGGTCCAGGAAGCTGTTAACCCTGTGTGTGTGTTAACAGAGATCAGCATAGCAGACATGGTGGCCCAGGTGACCAGTCCGTCTGGTCAGGTCCAGGAAGCTGTTAACCCTGTGTGTGTGTTAACAGAGATCAGCATAGCAGACATGGTGGGTCAGGTGACCAGTCCGTCTGGTCAGGTCCAGGAAGCTGTTAACCCTGTGTGTGTTAACAGAGATCAGCATAGCAGACATGGTGGGTCAGGTGACCAGTCCGTCTGGTCAGGTCCAGGAAGCTGTTAACCCTGTGTGTGTGTTAACAGAGATCAGCATAGCAGACATGGTGGGTCAGGTGACCAGTCCGTCTGGTCAGGTCCAGGAAGCTGTTAACCCTGTGTGTGTGTGTTAACAGAGATCAGCATAGCAGACATGGTGGGTCAGGTGACCAGTCCGTCTGGTCAGGTCCAGGAAGCTGTTAACCCTGTGTGTGTTAACAGAGATCAGCATAGCAGACATGGTGGGTCAGGTGACCAGTCCGTCTGGTCAGGTCCAGGAAGCTGTTAACCCTGTGTGTGTTAACAGAGATCAGCATAGCAGACATGGAGGCCCAGGTGACCAGTCCGTCTGGTCAGGTCCAGGAAGCTGTTAACCCTGTGTGTGTGTGTGTGTGTTAACAGAGATCAGCATAGCAGACATGGTGGGTCAGGTGACCAGTCCGTCTGGTCAGGTCCAGGAAGCTGTTAACCCTGTGTGTGTGTTAACAGAGATCAGCATAGCAGACATGGTGGGTCAGGTGACCAGTCCGTCTGGTCAGGTCCAGGAAGCTGTTAACCCTGTGTGTGTGTGTTAACAGAGATCAGCATAGCGGACATGGTGGGTCAGGTGACCAGTCCGTCTGGTCAGGTCCAGGAAGCTGTTAACCCTGTGTGTGTTAACAGAGATCAGCATAGCAGACATGGTGGGTCAGGTGACCAGTCCGTCTGGTCAGGTCCAGGAAGCTGTTAACCCTGTGTGTGTGTGTGTGTTAACAGAGATCAGCATAGTAGACATGGTGGCCCAGGTGACCAGTCCGTCTGGTCAGGTCCAGGAAGCTGTTAACCCTGTGTGTGTGTGTTAACAGAGATCAGCATAGCAGACATGGTGGCCCAGGTGACCAGTCCGTCTGGTCAGGTCCAGGAAGCTGTTAACCCTGTGTGTGTGTTAACAGAGATCAGCATAGCAGACATGGTGGCCCAGGTGACCAGTCCGTCTGGTCAGGTCCAGGAAGCTGTTAACCCTGTGTGTGTGTGTTAACAGAGATCAGCATAGCAGACATGGTGGCCCAGGTGACCAGTCCGTCTGGTCAGGTCCAGGAAGCTGTTAACCCTGTGTGTGTGTTAACAGAGATCAGCATAGCAGACATGGTGGGTCAGGTGACCAGTCCGTCTGGTCAGGTCCAGGAAGCTGTTAACCCTGTGTGTGTGTGTTAACAGAGATCAGCATAGCGGACATGGTGGGTCAGGTGACCAGTCCGTCTGGTCAGGTCCAGGAAGCTGTTAACCCTGTGTGTGTGTTAACAGAGATCAGCATAGCAGACATGGTGGGTCAGGTGACCAGTCCGTCTGGTCAGGTCCAGGAAGCTGTTAACCCTGTGTGTGTGTGTTAACAGAGATCAGCATAGCGGACATGGTGGGTCAGGTGACCAGTCCGTCTGGTCAGGTCCAGGAAGCTGTTAACCCTGTGTGTGTGTTAACAGAGATCAGCATAGCAGACATGGTGGATCAGGTGACCAGTCCGTCTGGTCAGGTCCAGGAAGCTGTTAACCCTGTGTGTGTGTGTTAACAGAGATCAGTATAGCGGACATGGTGGGTCAGGTGACCAGTCCGTCTGGTCAGGTCCAGGAAGCTGTTAACCCTGTGTGTGTGTTAACAGAGATCAGCATAGCAGACATGGTGGCCCAGGTGACCAGTCCGTCTGGTCAGGTCCAGGAAGCTGTTAACCCTGTGTGTGTGTTAACAGAGATCAGCATAGCAGACATGGTGGCCCAGGTGACCAGTCCGTCTGGTCAGGTCCAGGAAGCTGTTAACCCTGTGTGTATTAACAGAGATCAGCATAGCAGACATGGTGGGTCAGGTGACCAGTCCGTCTGGTCAGGTCCAGGAAGCTGTTAACCCTGTGTGTGTGTGTTAACAGAGATCAGCATAGCAGACATGGTGGGTCAGGTGACCAGTCCGTCTGGTCAGGTCCAGGAAGCTGTTAACCCTGTGTGTGTTAACAGAGATCAGCATAGCAGACATGGTGGGTCAGGTGACCAGTCCGTCTGGTCAGGTCCAGGAAGCTGTTAACCCTGTGTGTGTGTTAACAGAGATCAGCATAGCAGACATGGTGGGTCAGGTGACCAGTCCGTCTGGTCAGGTCCAGGAAGCTGTTAACCCTGTGTGTGTGTGTGTGTTAACAGAGATCAGCATAGTAGACATGGTGGGTCAGGTGACCAGTCCGTCTGGTCAGGTCCAGGAAGCTGTTAACCCTGTGTGTGTGTGTGTTAACAGAGATCAGCATAGTAGACATGGTGGGTCAGGTGACCAGTCCGTCTGGTCAGGTCCAGGAAGCTGTTAACCCTGTGTGTGTGTGTGTTAACAGAGATCAGCATAGCAGACATGGTGGGTCAGGTGACCAGTCCGTCTGGTCAGGTCCAGGAAGCTGTTAACCCTGTGTGTGTTAACAGAGATCAGCATAGCAGACATGGTGGGTCAGGTGACCAGTCCGTCTGGTCAGGTCCAGGAAGCTGTTAACCCTGTGTGTGTGTTAACAGAGATCAGCATAGTAGACATGGTGGGTCAGGTGACCAGTCCGTCTGGTCAGGTCCAGGAAGCTGTTAACCCTGTGTGTGTGTGTGTTAACAGAGATCAGCATAGTAGACATGGTGGGTCAGGTGACCAGTCCGTCTGGTCAGGTCCAGGAAGCTGTTAACCCTGTGTGTGTGTGTGTGTGTGTGTTAACAGAGATCAGCATAGCAGACATGGTGGGTCAGGTGACCAGTCCGTCTGGTCAGGTCCAGGAAGCTGTTAACCCTGTGTGTGTTAACAGAGATCAGCATAGCAGACATGGTGGGTCAGGTGACCAGTCCGTCTGGTCAGGTCCAGGAAGCTGTTAACCCTGTGTGTGTGTTAACAGAGATCAGCATAGCAGACATGGTGGGTCAGGTGACCAGTCCGTCTGGTCAGGTCCAGGAAGCTGTTAACCCTGTGTGTGTGTGTTAACAGAGATCAGCATAGCGGACATGGTGGGTCAGGTGACCAGTCCGTCTGGTCAGGTCCAGGAAGCTGTTAACCCTGTGTGTGTTAACAGAGATCAGCATAGCAGACATGGTGGGTCAGGTGACCAGTCCGTCTGGTCAGGTCCAGGAAGCTGTTAACCCTGTGTGTGTGTTAACAGAGATCAGCATAGCAGACATGGTGGGTCAGGTGACCAGTCCGTCTGGTCAGGTCCAGGAAGCTGTTAACCCTGTGTGTGTGTGTTAACAGAGATCAGCATAGCGGACATGGTGGGTCAGGTGACCAGTCCGTCTGGTCAGGTCCAGGAAGCTGTTAACCCTGTGTGTGTTAACAGAGATCAGCATAGCAGACATGGTGGGTCAGGTGACCAGTCCGTCTGGTCAGGTCCAGGAAGCTGTTAACCCTGTGTGTGTGTTAACAGAGATCAGCATAGCAGACATGGTGGGTCAGGTGACCAGTCCGTCTGGTCAGGTCCAGGAAGCTGTTAACCCTGTGTGTATTAACAGAGATCAGCATAGCGGACATGGTGGGTCAGGTGACCAGTCCGTCTGGTCAGGTCCAGGAAGCTGTTAACCCTGTGTGTGTGTGTTAACAGAGATCAGCATAGCGGACATGGTGGGTCAGGTGACCAGTCCGTCTGGTCAGGTCCAGGAAGCTGTTAACCCTGTGTGTGTGTTAACAGAGATCAGCATAGCAGACATGGTGGGTCAGGTGACCAGTCCGTCTGGTCAGGTCCAGGAAGCTGTTAACCCTGTGTGTGTGTGTTAACAGAGATCAGCATAGCAGACATGGTGGGTCAGGTGACCAGTCCGTCTGGTCAGGTCCAGGAAGCTGTTAACCCTGTGTGTGTGTGTTAACAGAGATCAGCATAGCGGACATGGTGGGTCAGGTGACCAGTCCGTCTGGTCAGGTCCAGGAAGCTGTTAACCCTGTGTGTGTTAACAGAGATCAGCATAGCAGACATGGTGGGTCAGGTGACCAGTCCGTCTGGTCAGGTCCAGGAAGCTGTTAACCCTGTGTGTGTGTTAACAGAGATCAGCATAGCGGACATGGTGGGTCAGGTGACCAGTCCGTCTGGTCAGGTCCAGGAAGCTGTTAACCCTGTGTGTATTAACAGAGATCAGCATAGCGGACATGGTGGGTCAGGTGACCAGTCCGTCTGGTCAGGTCCAGGAAGCTGTTAACCCTGTGTGTGTGTGTTAACAGAGATCAGCATAGCGGACATGGTGGGTCAGGTGACCAGTCCGTCTGGTCAGGTCCAGGAAGCTGTTAACCCTGTGTGTGTGTTAACAGAGATCAGCATAGCAGACATGGTGGGTCAGGTGACCAGTCCGTCTGGTCAGGTCCAGGAAGCTGTTAACCCTGTGTGTGTGTTAACAGAGATCAGCATAGCAGACATGGTGGGTCAGGTGACCAGTCCGTCTGGTCAGGTCCAGGAAGCTGTTAACCCTGTGGTGTGTGTGTTAACAGAGATCAGCATAGCAGACATGGTGGGTCAGGTGACCAGTCCGTCTGGTCAGGTCCAGGAAGCTGTTAACCCTGTGTGTGTGTGTTAACAGAGATCAGCATAGCAGACATGGTGGGTCAGGTGACCAGTCCGTCTGGTCAGGTCCAGGAAGCTGTTAACCCTGTGTGTGTGTTAACAGAGATCAGCATAGCAGACATGGTGGGCCAGGTGACCAGTCCGTCTGGTCAGGTCCAGGAAGCTGTTAACCCTGTGTGTGTGTGTTAACAGAGATCAGCATAGCGGACATGGTGGGTCAGGTGACCAGTCCGTCTGGTCAGGTCCAGGAAGCTGTTAACCCTGTGTGTGTGTTAACAGAGATCAGCATAGCAGACATGGTGGGTCAGGTGACCAGTCCGTCTGGTCAGGTCCAGGAAGCTGTTAACCCTGTGTGTGTGTGTTAACAGAGATCAGCATAGCGGACATGGTGGGTCAGGTGACCAGTCCGTCTGGTCAGGTCCAGGAAGCTGTTAACCCTGTGTGTGTTAACAGAGATCAGCATAGCAGACATGGTGGGTCAGGTGACCAGTCCGTCTGGTCAGGTCCAGGAAGCTGTTAACCCTGTGTGTGTGTGTTAACAGAGATCAGCATAGCGGACATGGTGGGTCAGGTGACCAGTCCGTCTGGTCAGGTCCAGGAAGCTGTTAACCCTGTGTGTGTTAACAGAGATCAGCATAGCGGACATGGTGGGTCAGGTGACCAGTCCGTCTGGTCAGGTCCAGGAAGCTGTTAACCCTGTGTGTGTGTTAACAGAGATCAGCATAGCAGACATGGTGGGTCAGGTGACCAGTCCGTCTGGTCAGGTCCAGGAAGCTGTTAACCCTGTGTGTGATTAACAGAGATCAGCATAGCGGACATGGTGGGTCAGGTGACCAGTCCGTCTGGTCAGGTCCAGGAAGCTGTTAACCCTGTGTGTGTGTGTTAACAGAGATCAGCATAGCGGACATGGTGGGTCAGGTGACCAGTCCGTCTGGTCAGGTCCAGGAAGCTGTTAACCCTGTGTGTGTGTTAACAGAGATCAGCATAGCAGACATGGTGGGTCAGGTGACCAGTCCGTCTGGTCAGGTCCAGGAAGCTGTTAACCCTGTGTGTGTGTGTTAACAGAGATCAGCATAGCAGACATGGTGGGTCAGGTGACCAGTCCGTCTGGTCAGGTCCAGGAAGCTGTTAACCCTGTGTGTGTGTGTTAACAGAGATCAGCATAGCGGACATGGTGGGTCAGGTGACCAGTCCGTCTGGTCAGGTCCAGGAAGCTGTTAACCCTGTGTGTGTTAACAGAGATCAGCATAGCAGACATGGTGGGTCAGGTGACCAGTCCGTCTGGTCAGGTCCAGGAAGCTGTTAACCCTGTGTGTGTGTTAACAGAGATCAGCATAGCAGACATGGTGGGTCAGGTGACCAGTCCGTCTGGTCAGGTCCAGGAAGCTGTTAACCCTGTGTGTGTGTTAACAGAGATCAGCATAGCAGACATGGTGGGCCAGGTGACCAGTCCGTCTGGTCAGGTCCAGGAAGCTGTTAACCCTGTGTGTGTGTTAACAGAGATCAGCATAGCAGACATGGTGGGTCAGGTGACCAGTCCGTCTGGTCAGGTCCAGGAAGCTGTTAACCCTGTGTGTGTGTGTTAACAGAGATCAGCATAGCGGACATGGTGGGTCAGGTGACCAGTCCGTCTGGTCAGGTCCAGGAAGCTGTTAACCCTGTGTGTGTGTTAACAGAGATCAGCATAGCGGACATGGTGGGTCAGGTGACCAGTCCGTCTGGTCAGGTCCAGGAAGCTGTTAACCCTGTGTGTGTGTGTTAACAGAGATCAGCATAGCAGACATGGTGGGTCAGGTGACCAGTCCGTCTGGTCAGGTCCAGGAAGCTGTTAACCCTGTGTGTGTGTTAACAGAGATCAGCATAGCAGACATGGTGGGTCAGGTGACCAGTCCGTCTGGTCAGGTCCAGGAAGCTGTTAACCCTGTGTGTGTGTGTTAACAGAGATCAGCATAGCAGACATGGTGGGTCAGGTGACCAGTCCGTCTGGTCAGGTCCAGGAAGCTGTTAACCCTGTGTGTGTGTTAACAGAGATCAGCATAGCAGACATGGTGGGTCAGGTGACCAGTCCGTCTGGTCAGGTCCAGGAAGCTGTTAACCCTGTGTGTGTGTGTTAACAGAGATCAGCATAGCAGACATGGTGGGTCAGGTGACCAGTCCGTCTGGTCAGGTCCAGGAAGCTGTTAACCCTGTGTGTGTGTTAACAGAGATCAGCATAGCAGACATGGTGGGTCAGGTGACCAGTCCGTCTGGTCAGGTCCAGGAAGCTGTTAACCCTGTGTGTGTGTTAACAGAGATCAGCATAGCAGACATGGTGGGTCAGGTGACCAGTCCGTCTGGTCAGGTCCAGGAAGCTGTTAACCCTGTGTGTGTGTGTTAACAGAGATCAGCATAGCAGACATGGTGGGTCAGGTGACCAGTCCGTCTGGTCAGGTCCAGGAAGCTGTTAACCCTGTGTGTGTGTGTGTTAACAGAGATCAGCATAGCGGACATGGTGGGTCAGGTGACCAGTCCGTCTGGTCAGGTCCAGGAAGCTGTTAACCCTGTGTGTGTGTGTTAACAGAGATCAGCATAGCAGACATGGTGGGTCAGGTGACCAGTCCGTCTGGTCAGGTCCAGGAAGCTGTTAACCCTGTGTGTGTGTTAACAGAGATCAGCATAGCAGACATGGTGGGTCAGGTGACCAGTCCGTCTGGTCAGGTCCAGGAAGCTGTTAACCCTGTGTGTGTGTTAACAGAGATCAGCATAGCAGACATGGTGGGTCAGGTGACCAGTCCGTCTGGTCAGGTCCAGGAAGCTGTTAACCCTGTGTGTGTGTGTTAACAGAGATCAGCATAGCAGACATGGTGGGTCAGGTGACCAGTCCGTCTGGTCAGGTCCAGGAAGCTGTTAACCCTGTGTGTGTGTTAACAGAGATCAGCATAGCAGACATGGTGGGTCAGGTGACCAGTCCGTCTGGTCAGGTCCAGGAAGCTGTTAACCCTGTGTGTGTTAACAGAGATCAGCATAGCAGACATGGTGGGTCAGGTGACCAGTCCGTCTGGTCAGGTCCAGGAAGCTGTTAACCCTGTGTGTGTTAACAGAGATCAGCATAGCAGACATGGTGGGTCAGGTGACCAGTCCGTCTGGTCAGGTCCAGGAAGCTGTTAACCCTGTGTGTGTGTGTTAACAGAGATCAGCATAGCAGACATGGTGGGTCAGGTGACCAGTCCGTCTGGTCAGGTCCAGGAAGCTGTTAACCCTGATTGTGTGTGTTAACAGAGATCAGCATAGCAGACATGGTGGGTCAGGTGACCAGTCCGTCTGGTCAGGTCCAGGAAGCTGTTAACCCTGTGTGTGTGTGTTAACAGAGATCAGCATAGCAGACATGGTGGGTCAGGTGACCAGTCCGTCTGGTCAGGTCCAGGAAGCTGTTAACCCTGTGTGTGTTAACAGAGATCAGCATAGCAGACATGGTGGGTCAGGTGACCAGTCCGTCTGGTCAGGTCCAGGAAGCTGTTAACCCTGTGTGTGTTAACAGAGATCAGCATAGCAGACATGGTGGGTCAGGTGACCAGTCCGTCTGGTCAGGTCCAGGAAGCTGTTAACCCTGTGTGTGTGTGTTAACAGAGATCAGCATAGCAGACATGGTGGGTCAGGTGACCAGTCCGTCTGGTCAGGTCCAGGAAGCTGTTAACCCTGTGTGTGTTAACAGAGATCAGCATAGCAGACATGGTGGGTCAGGTGACCAGTCCGTCTGGTCAGGTCCAGGAAGCTGTTAACCCTGTGTGTGTGTGTTAACAGAGATCAGCATAGCAGACATGGTGGGTCAGGTGACCAGTCCGTCTGGTCAGGTCCAGGAAGCTGTTAACCCTGTGTGTGTGTGTTAACAGAGATCAGCATAGCAGACATGGTGGCCCAGGTGACCAGTCCGTCTGGTCAGGTCCAGGAAGCTGTTAACCCTGTGTGTGTTAACAGAGATCAGCATAGCAGACATGGTGGGTCAGGTGACCAGTCCGTCTGGTCAGGTCCAGGAAGCTGTTAACCCTGTGTGTGTGTTAACAGAGATCAGCATAGCAGACATGGTGGCCCAGGTGACCAGTCCGTCTGGTCAGGTCCAGGAAGCTGTTAACCCTGTGTGTGTGTGTTAACAGAGATCAGCATAGCAGACATGGTGGGTCAGGTGACCAGTCCGTCTGGTCAGGTCCAGGAAGCTGTTAACCCTGTGTGTGTGTGTTAACAGAGATCAGCATAGCAGACATGGTGGCCCAGGTGACCAGTCCGTCTGGTCAGGTCCAGGAAGCTGTTAACCCTGTGTGTGTGTTAACAGAGATCAGCATAGCAGACATGGTGGGTCAGGTGACCAGTCCGTCTGGTCAGGTCCAGGAAGCTGTTAACCCTGTGTGTGTGTGTTAACAGAGATCAGCATAGCAGACATGGTGGGTCAGGTGACCAGTCCGTCTGGTCAGGTCCAGGAAGCTGTTAACCCTGTGTGTGTGTTAACAGAGATCAGCATAGCAGACATGGTGGCCCAGGTGACCAGTCCGTCTGGTCAGGTCCAGGAAGCTGTTAACCTTGTGTGTGTGTTAACAGAGATCAGCATAGCAGACATGGTGGCCCAGGTGACCAGTCCGTCTGGTCAGGTCCAGGAAGCTGTTAACCTTGTGTGTGTGTTAACAGAGATCAGCATAGCAGACATGGTGGGTCAGGTGACCAGTCCGTCTGGTCAGGTCCAGGAAGCTGTTAACCCTGTGTGTGTGTTAACAGAGATCAGCATAGCAGACATGGTGGCCCAGGTGACCAGTCCGTCTGGTCAGGTCCAGGAAGCTGTTAACCCTGTGTGTGTGTTAACAGAGATCAGCATAGCAGACATGGTGGGTCAGGTGACCAGTCCGTCTGGTCAGGTCCAGGAAGCTGTTAACCCTGTGTGTGTGTGTTAACAGAGATCAGCATAGCAGACATGGTGGGTCAGGTGACCAGTCCGTCTGGTCAGGTCCAGGAAGCTGTTAACCCTGTGTGTGTGTTAACAGAGATCAGCATAGCAGACATGGTGGCCCAGGTGACCAGTCCGTCTGGTCAGGTCCAGGAAGCTGTTAACCCTGTGTGTGTGTTAACAGAGATCAGCATAGCAGACATGGTGGCCCAGGTGACCAGTCCGTCTGGTCAGGTCCAGGAAGCTGTTAACCCTGTGTGTGTGTGTTAACAGAGATCAGCATAGCAGACATGGTGGGTCAGGTGACCAGTCCGTCTGGTCAGGTCCAGGAAGCTGTTAACCCTGTGTGTGTGTTAACAGAGATCAGCATAGCAGACATGGTGGGTCAGGTGACCAGTCCGTCTGGTCAGGTCCAGGAAGCTGTTAACCCTGTGTGTGTTAACAGAGATCAGCATAGCAGACATGGTGGCCCAGGTGACCAGTCCGTCTGGTCAGGTCCAGGAAGCTGTTAACCCTGTGTGTGTGTTAACAGAGATCAGCATAGCAGACATGGTGGCCCAGGTGACCAGTCCGTCTGGTCAGGTCCAGGAAGCTGTTAACCCTGTGTGTGTGTTAACAGAGATCAGCATAGCAGACATGGTGGGTCAGGTGACCAGTCCGTCTGGTCAGGTCCAGGAAGCTGTTAACCCTGTGTGTGTGTGTTAACAGAGATCAGCATAGCGGACATGGTGGGTCAGGTGACCAGTCCGTCTGGTCAGGTCCAGGAAGCTGTTAACCCTGTGTGTGAGTGTTAACAGAGATCAGCATAGCGGACATGGTGGGTCAGGTGACCAGTCCGTCTGGTCAGGTCCAGGAAGCTGTTAACCCTGTGTGTGTGTTAACAGAGATCAGCATAGCAGACATGGTGGGTCAGGTGACCAGTCCGTCTGGTCAGGTCCAGGAAGCTGTTAACCCTGTGTGTGTGTGTTAACAGAGATCAGCATAGCAGACATGGTGGGTCAGGTGACCAGTCCGTCTGGTCAGGTCCAGGAAGCTGTTAACCCTGTGTGTGTGTTAACAGAGATCAGCATAGCAGACATGGTGGGTCAGGTGACCAGTCCGTCTGGTCAGGTCCAGGAAGCTGTTAACCCTGTGTGTGTGTTAACAGAGATCAGCATAGCAGACATGGTGGGTCAGGTGACCAGTCCGTCTGGTCAGGTCCAGGAAGCTGTTAACCCTGTGTGTGTGTTAACAGAGATCAGCATAGCAGACATGGTGGGTCAGGTGACCAGTCCGTCTGGTCAGGTCCAGGAAGCTGTTAACCCTGTATGTGTGTTAACAGAGATCAGCATAGCAGACATGGTGGGTCAGGTGACCAGTCCGTCTGGTCAGGTCCAGGAAGCTGTTAACCCTGTGTGTGTTAACAGAGATCAGCATAGCAGACATGGTGGGTCAGGTGACCAGTCCGTCTGGTCAGGTCCAGGAAGCTGTTAACCCTGTGTGTGTGTTAACAGAGATCAGCATAGCAGACATGGTGGGTCAGGTGACCAGTCCGTCTGGTCAGGTCCAGGAAGCTGTTAACCCTGTGTGTGTGTGTTAACAGAGATCAGCATAGCAGACATGGTGGCCCAGGTGACCAGTCCGTCTGGTCAGGTCCAGGAAGCTGTTAACCCTGTGTGTGTGTTAACAGAGATCAGCATAGCAGACATGGTGGGTCAGGTGACCAGTCCGTCTGGTCAGGTCCAGGAAGCTGTTAACCCTGTGTGTGTTAACAGAGATCAGCATAGCAGACATGGTGGGTCAGGTGACCAGTCCGTCTCGTCAGGTCCAGGAAGCTGTTAACCCTGTGTGTGTTAACAGAGATCAGCATAGCAGACATGGTGGGTCAGGTGACCAGTCCGTCTGGTCAGGTCCAGGAAGCTGTTAACCCTGTGTGTGTTAACAGAGATCAGCATAGCAGACATGGTGGGTCAGGTGACCAGTCCGTCTGGTCAGGTCCAGGAAGCTGTTAACCCTGTGTGTGTGTTAACAGAGATCAGCATAGCAGACATGGTGGGTCAGGTGACCAGTCCGTCTGGTCAGGTCCAGGAAGCTGTTAACCCTGTGTGTGTGTTAACAGAGATCAGCATAGCAGACATGGTGGGTCAGGTGACCAGTCCGTCTGGTCAGGTCCAGGAAGCTGTTAACCCTGTGTGTGTGTTAACAGAGATCAGCATAGCAGACATGGTGGCCCAGGTGACCAGTCCGTCTGGTCAGGTCCAGGAAGCTGTTAACCCTGTGTGTGTGTTAACAGAGATCAGCATAGCAGACATGGTGGGTCAGGTGACCAGTCCGTCTGGTCAGGTCCAGGAAGCTGTTAACCCTGTGGTGTGTGTGTTAACAGAGATCAGCATAGCAGACATGGTGGCCCAGGTGACCAGTCCGTCTGGTCAGGTCCAGGAAGCTGTTAACCCTGTGTGTGTGTTAACAGAGATCAGCATAGCAGACATGGTGGGTCAGGTGACCAGTCCGTCTGGTCAGGTCCAGGAAGCTGTTAACCCTGTGTGTGTGTGTTAACAGAGATCAGCATAGCAGACATGGTGGGTCAGGTGACCAGTCCGTCTGGTCAGGTCCAGGAAGCTGTTAACCCTGTGTGTGTGTGTGTTAACAGAGATCAGCATAGCAGACATGGTGGCCCAGGTGACCAGTCCGTCTGGTCAGGTCCAGGAAGCTGTTAACCCTGTGTGTGTGTTAACAGAGATCAGCATAGCGGACATGGTGGGTCAGGTGACCAGTCCGTCTGGTCAGGTCCAGGAAGCTGTTAACCCTGTGTGTGTGTTAACAGAGATCAGCATAGCAGACATGGTGGGTCAGGTGACCAGTCCGTCTGGTCAGGTCCAGGAAGCTGTTAACCCTGTGTGTGTGTTAACAGAGATCAGCATAGCGGACATGGTGGGTCAGGTGACCAGTCCGTCTGGTCAGGTCCAGGAAGCTGTTAACCCTGTGTGTGTGTATTAACAGAGATCAGCATAGCAGACATGGTGGCCCAGGTGACCAGTCCGTCTGGTCAGGTCCAGGAAGCTGTTAACCCTGTGTGTGTGTGTTAACAGAGATCAGCATAGCAGACATGGTGGCCCAGGTGACCAGTCCGTCTGGTCAGGTCCAGGAAGCTGTTAACCCTGTGTGTGTGTATTAACAGAGATCAGCATAGCAGACATGGTGGCCCAGGTGACCAGTCCGTCTGGTCAGGTCCAGGAAGCTGTTAACCCTGTGTGTGTGTTAACAGAGATCAGCATAGCAGACATGGTGGGTCAGGTGACCAGTCCGTCTGGTCAGGTCCAGGAAGCTGTTAACCCTGTGTGTGTTAACAGAGATCAGCATAGCAGACATGGTGGGTCAGGTGACCAGTCCGTCTGGTCTGGTCCAGGAAGCTGTTAACCCTGTGTGTGTGTGTTAACAGAGATCAGCATAGCAGACATGGTGGGTCAGGTGACCAGTCCGTCTGGTCAGGTCCAGGAAGCTGTTAACCCTGTGTGTGTGTGTTAACAGAGATCAGCATAGCAGACATGGTGGGTCAGGTGACCAGTCCGTCTGGTCAGGTCCAGGAAGCTGTTAACCCTGTGTGTGTGTTAACAGAGATCAGCATAGCAGACATGGTGGCCCAGGTGACCAGTCCGTCTGGTCAGGTCCAGGAAGCTGTTAACCCTGTGTGTGTGTGTTAACAGAGATCAGCATAGCAGACATGGTGGGTCAGGTGACCAGTCCGTCTGGTCAGGTCCAGGAAGCTGTTAACCCTGTGTGTGTGTTAACAGAGATCAGCATAGCGGACATGGTGGGTCAGGTGACCAGTCCGTCTGGTCAGGTCCAGGAAGCTGTTAACCCTGTGTGTGAGTGTTAACAGAGATCAGCATAGCGGACATGGTGGGTCAGGTGACCAGTCCGTCTGGTCAGGTCCAGGAAGCTGTTAACCCTGTGTGTGTGTTAACAGAGATCAGCATAGCAGACATGGTGGGTCAGGTGACCAGTCCGTCTGGTCAGGTCCAGGAAGCTGTTAACCCTGTGTGTGTGTGTTAACAGAGATCAGCATAGCAGACATGGTGGGTCAGGTGACCAGTCCGTCTGGTCAGGTCCAGGAAGCTGTTAACCCTGTGTGTGTGTTAACAGAGATCAGCATAGCAGACATGGTGGGTCAGGTGACCAGTCCGTCTGGTCAGGTCCAGGAAGCTGTTAACCCTGTGTGTGTGTTAACAGAGATCAGCATAGCAGACATGGTGGGTCAGGTGACCAGTCCGTCTGGTCAGGTCCAGGAAGCTGTTAACCCTGTGTGTGTGTTAACAGAGATCAGCATAGCAGACATGGTGGGTCAGGTGACCAGTCCGTCTGGTCAGGTCCAGGAAGCTGTTAACCCTGTATGTGTGTTAACAGAGATCAGCATAGCAGACATGGTGGGTCAGGTGACCAGTCCGTCTGGTCAGGTCCAGGAAGCTGTTAACCCTGTGTGTGTTAACAGAGATCAGCATAGCAGACATGGTGGGTCAGGTGACCAGTCCGTCTGGTCAGGTCCAGGAAGCTGTTAACCCTGTGTGTGTGTTAACAGAGATCAGCATAGCAGACATGGTGGGTCAGGTGACCAGTCCGTCTGGTCAGGTCCAGGAAGCTGTTAACCCTGTGTGTGTGTGTGTTAACAGAGATCAGCATAGCAGACATGGTGGCCCAGGTGACCAGTCCGTCTGGTCAGGTCCAGGAAGCTGTTAACCCTGTGTGTGTGTTAACAGAGATCAGCATAGCAGACATGGTGGGTCAGGTGACCAGTCCGTCTGGTCAGGTCCAGGAAGCTGTTAACCCTGTGTGTGTTAACAGAGATCAGCATAGCAGACATGGTGGGTCAGGTGACCAGTCCGTCTCGTCAGGTCCAGGAAGCTGTTAACCCTGTGTGTGTTAACAGAGATCAGCATAGCAGACATGGTGGGTCAGGTGACCAGTCCGTCTGGTCAGGTCCAGGAAGCTGTTAACCCTGTGTGTGTTAACAGAGATCAGCATAGCAGACATGGTGGGTCAGGTGACCAGTCCGTCTGGTCAGGTCCAGGAAGCTGTTAACCCTGTGTGTGTGTTAACAGAGATCAGCATAGCAGACATGGTGGGTCAGGTGACCAGTCCGTCTGGTCAGGTCCAGGAAGCTGTTAACCCTGTGTGTGTGTTAACAGAGATCAGTGTG
The DNA here is from genome assembly GCF_029448725.1 of Salvelinus fontinalis. Lineage (NCBI taxonomy): Eukaryota > Metazoa > Chordata > Actinopteri > Salmoniformes > Salmonidae > Salvelinus > Salvelinus fontinalis. The sequence goes on along the minus strand of NC_074695.1, from coordinate 2,979,577 downwards.
TGTGTTAACAGAGATCAGCATAGCAGACATGGTGGCCCAGGTGACCAGTCCGTCTGGTCAGGTCCAGGAAGCTGTTAACCCTGTGTGTGTGTTAACAGAGATCAGCATAGCAGACATGGTGGGTCAGGTGACCAGTCCGTCTGGTCAGGTCCAGGAAGCTGTTAACCCTGTGTGTGTGTGTTAACAGAGATCAGCATAGCAGACATGGTGGGTCAGGTGACCAGTCCGTCTGGTCAGGTCCAGGAAGCTGTTAACCCTGTGTGTGTGTGTGTTAACAGAGATCAGCATAGCAGACATGGTGGCCCAGGTGACCAGTCCGTCTGGTCAGGTCCAGGAAGCTGTTAACCCTGTGTGTGTGTTAACAGAGATCAGCATAGCGGACATGGTGGGTCAGGTGACCAGTCCGTCTGGTCAGGTCCAGGAAGCTGTTAACCCTGTGTGTGTGTTAACAGAGATCAGCATAGCAGACATGGTGGGTCAGGTGACCAGTCCGTCTGGTCAGGTCCAGGAAGCTGTTAACCCTGTGTGTGTGTTAACAGAGATCAGCATAGCGGACATGGTGGGTCAGGTGACCAGTCCGTCTGGTCAGGTCCAGGAAGCTGTTAACCCTGTGTGTGTGTATTAACAGAGATCAGCATAGCAGACATGGTGGCCCAGGTGACCAGTCCGTCTGGTCAGGTCCAGGAAGCTGTTAACCCTGTGTGTGTGTGTTAACAGAGATCAGCATAGCAGACATGGTGGCCCAGGTGACCAGTCCGTCTGGTCAGGTCCAGGAAGCTGTTAACCCTGTGTGTGTGTATTAACAGAGATCAGCATAGCAGACATGGTGGCCCAGGTGACCAGTCCGTCTGGTCAGGTCCAGGAAGCTGTTAACCCTGTGTGTGTGTTAACAGAGATCAGCATAGCAGACATGGTGGGTCAGGTGACCAGTCCGTCTGGTCAGGTCCAGGAAGCTGTTAACCCTGTGTGTGTTAACAGAGATCAGCATAGCAGACATGGTGGGTCAGGTGACCAGTCCGTCTGGTCTGGTCCAGGAAGCTGTTAACCCTGTGTGTGTGTGTTAACAGAGATCAGCATAGCAGACATGGTGGGTCAGGTGACCAGTCCGTCTGGTCAGGTCCAGGAAGCTGTTAACCCTGTGTGTGTGTGTTAACAGAGATCAGCATAGCAGACATGGTGGGTCAGGTGACCAGTCCGTCTGGTCAGGTCCAGGAAGCTGTTAACCCTGTGTGTGTGTTAACAGAGATCAGCATAGCAGACATGGTGGCCCAGGTGACCAGTCCGTCTGGTCAGGTCCAGGAAGCTGTTAACCCTGTGTGTGTGTGTTAACAGAGATCAGCATAGCAGACATGGTGGGTCAGGTGACCAGTCCGTCTGGTCAGGTCCAGGAAGCTGTTAACCCTGTGTGTGTGTTAACAGAGATCAGCATAGCAGACATGGTGGGTCAGGTGACCAGTCCGTCTGGTCAGGTCCAGGAAGCTGTTAACCCTGTGTGTGTGTTAACAGAGATCAGCATAGCAGACATGGTGGGTCAGGTGACCAGTCCGTCTGGTCAGGTCCAGGAAGCTGTTAACCCTGTGTGTGTGTTAACAGAGATCAGCATAGCGGACATGGTGGCCCAGGTGACCAGTCCGTCTGGTCAGGTCCAGGAAGCTGTTAACCCTGTGTGTGTGTTAACAGAGATCAGCATAGCGGACATGGTGGGTCAGGTGACCAGTCCGTCTGGTCAGGTCCAGGAAGCTGTTAACCCTGTGTGTGTGTTAACAGAGATCAGCATAGCGGACATGGTGGCCCAGGTGACCAGTCCGTCTGGTCAGGTCCAGGAAGCTGTTAACCCTGTGTGTGTGTGTGTTAACAGAGATCAGCATAGCAGACATGGTGGGTCAGGTGACCAGTCCGTCTGGTCAGGTCCAGGAAGCTGTTAACCCTGTGTGTGTGTGTTAACAGAGATCAGCATAGCAGACATGGTGGCCCAGGTGACCAGTCCGTCTGGTCAGGTCCAGGAAGCTGTTAACCCTGTGTGTGTTAACAGAGATCAGCATAGCAGACATGGTGGGTCAGGTGACCAGTCCGTCTGGTCAGGTCCAGGAAGCTGTTAACCCTGTGTGTGTGTGTTAACAGAGATCAGCATAGCAGACATGGTGGCCCAGGTGACCAGTCCGTCTGGTCAGGTCCAGGAAGCTGTTAACCCTGTGTGTGTGTTAACAGAGATCAGCATAGCAGACATGGTGGGTCAGGTGACCAGTCCGTCTGGTCAGGTCCAGGAAGCTGTTAACCCTGTGTGTGTGTTAACAGAGATCAGCATAGCAGACATGGTGGGTCAGGTGACCAGTCCGTCTGGTCAGGTCCAGGAAGCTGTTAACCCTGTGTGTGTGTGTTAACAGAGATCAGCATAGCAGACATGGTGGGTCAGGTGACCAGTCCGTCTGGTCAGGTCCAGGAAGCTGTTAACCCTGTGTGTGTGTTAACAGAGATCAGCATAGCAGACATGGTGGGTCAGGTGACCAGTCCGTCTGGTCAGGTCCAGGAAGCTGTTAACCCTGTGTGTGTGTTAACAGAGATCAGCATAGCAGACATGGTGGGTCAGGTGACCAGTCCGTCTGGTCAGGTCCAGGAAGCTGTTAACCCTGTGTGTGTGTTAACAGAGATCAGCATAGCAGACATGGTGGGTCAGGTGACCAGTCCGTCTGGTCAGGTCCAGGAAGCTGTTAACCCTGTGTGTGTGTTAACAGAGATCAGCATAGCGGACATGGTGGCCCAGGTGACCAGTCCGTCTGGTCAGGTCCAGGAAGCTGTTAACCCTGTGTGTGTGTTAACAGAGATCAGCATAGCGGACATGGTGGGTCAGGTGACCAGTCCGTCTGGTCAGGTCCAGGAAGCTGTTAACCCTGTGTGTGTGTTAACAGAGATCAGCATAGCAGACATGGTGGGTCAGGTGACCAGTCCGTCTGGTCAGGTCCAGGAAGCTGTTAACCCTGTGTGTGTGTGTGTTAACAGAGATCAGCATAGCAGACATGGTGGGTCAGGTGACCAGTCCGTCTGGTCAGGTCCAGGAAGCTGTTAACCCTGTGTGTGTGTGTTAACAGAGATCAGCATAGCAGACATGGTGGCCCAGGTGACCAGTCCGTCTGGTCAGGTCCAGGAAGCTGTTAACCCTGTGTGTGTGTGTTAACAGAGATCAGCATAGCAGACATGGTGGGTCAGGTGACCAGTCCGTCTGGTCAGGTCCAGGAAGCTGTTAACCCTGTGTGTGTATTAACAGAGATCAGCATAGCAGACATGGTGGCCCAGGTGACCAGTCCGTCTGGTCAGGTCCAGGAAGCTGTTAACCCTGTGTGTGTTAACAGAGATCAGCATAGCAGACATGGTGGGTCAGGTGACCAGTCCGTCTGGTCAGGTCCAGGAAGCTGTTAACCCTGTGTGTGTGTGTTAACAGAGATCAGCATAGCAGACATGGTGGGTCAGGTGACCAGTCCGTCTGGTCAGGTCCAGGAAGCTGTTAACCCTGTGTGTGTGTTAACAGAGATCAGCATAGCAGACATGGTGGGTCAGGTGACCAGTCCGTCTGGTCAGGTCCAGGAAGCTGTTAACCCTGTGTGTGTGTTAACAGAGATCAGCATAGCAGACATGGTGGGTCAGGTGACCAGTCCGTCTGGTCAGGTCCAGGAAGCTGTTAACCCTGTGTGTGTGTGTGTTAACAGAGATCAGCATAGCAGACATGGTGGGTCAGGTGACCAGTCCGTCTGGTCAGGTCCAGGAAGCTGTTAACCCTGTGTGTGTGTGTTAACAGAGATCAGCATAGCAGACATGGTGGCCCAGGTGACCAGTCCGTCTGGTCAGGTCCAGGAAGCTGTTAACCCTGTGTGTGTGTGTTAACAGAGATCAGCATAGCAGACATGGTGGGTCAGGTGACCAGTCCGTCTGGTCAGGTCCAGGAAGCTGTTAACCCTGTGTGTGTGTTAACAGAGATCAGCATAGCAGACATGGTGGCCCAGGTGACCAGTCCGTCTGGTCAGGTCCAGGAAGCTGTTAACCCTGTGTGTGTTAACAGAGATCAGCATAGCAGACATGGTGGGTCAGGTGACCAGTCCGTCTGGTCAGGTCCAGGAAGCTGTTAACCCTGTGTGTGTGTGTTAACAGAGATCAGCATAGCAGACATGGTGGGTCAGGTGACCAGTCCGTCTGGTCAGGTCCAGGAAGCTGTTAACCCTGTGTGTGTTAACAGAGATCAGCATAGCAGACATGGTGGGTCAGGTGACCAGTCCGTCTGGTCAGGTCCAGGAAGCTGTTAACCCTGTGTGTGTGTGTTAACAGAGATCAGCATAGCAGACATGGTGGGTCAGGTGACCAGTCCGTCTGGTCAGGTCCAGGAAGCTGTTAACCCTGTGTGTGTGTGTTAACAGAGATCAGCATAGCAGACATGGTGGGTCAGGTGACCAGTCCGTCTGGTCAGGTCCAGGAAGCTGTTAACCCTGTGTGTGTTAACAGAGATCAGCATAGCAGACATGGTGGGTCAGGTGACCAGTCCGTCTGGTCAGGTCCAGGAAGCTGTTAACCCTGTGTGTGTGTGTTAACAGAGATCAGCATAGCAGACATGGTGGGTCAGGTGACCAGTCCGTCTGGTCAGGTCCAGGAAGCTGTTAACCCTGTGTGTGTATTAACAGAGATCAGCATAGCAGACATGGTGGCCCAGGTGACCAGTCCGTCTGGTCAGGTCCAGGAAGCTGTTAACCCTGTGTGTGTTAACAGAGATCAGCATAGCAGACATGGTGGGTCAGGTGACCAGTCCGTCTGGTCAGGTCCAGGAAGCTGTTAACCCTGTGTGTGTGTGTTAACAGAGATCAGCATAGCAGACATGGTGGGTCAGGTGACCAGTCCGTCTGGTCAGGTCCAGGAAGCTGTTAACCCTGTGTGTGTTAACAGAGATCAGCATAGCAGACATGGTGGGTCAGGTGACCAGTCCGTCTGGTCAGGTCCAGGAAGCTGTTAACCCTGTGTGTGTGTGTTAACAGAGATCAGCATAGCAGACATGGTGGGTCAGGTGACCAGTCCGTCTGGTCAGGTCCAGGAAGCTGTTAACCCTGTGTGTGTGTGTTAACAGAGATCAGCATAGCAGACATGGTGGCCCAGGTGACCAGTCCGTCTGGTCAGGTCCAGGAAGCTGTTAACCCTGTGTGTGTGTGTTAACAGAGATCAGCATAGCAGACATGGTGGGTCAGGTGACCAGTCCGTCTGGTCAGGTCCAGGAAGCTGTTAACCCTGTGTGTGTATTAACAGAGATCAGCATAGCAGACATGGTGGCCCAGGTGACCAGTCCGTCTGGTCAGGTCCAGGAAGCTGTTAACCCTGTGTGTGTGTGTTAACAGAGATCAGCATAGCAGACATGGTGGGTCAGGTGACCAGTCCGTCTGGTCAGGTCCAGGAAGCTGTTAACCCTGTGTGTGTTAACAGAGATCAGCATAGCAGACATGGTGGGTCAGGTGACCAGTCCGTCTGGTCAGGTCCAGGAAGCTGTTAACCCTGTGTGTGTGTTAACAGAGATCAGCATAGCAGACATGGTGGGTCAGGTGACCAGTCCGTCTGGTCAGGTCCAGGAAGCTGTTAACCCTGTGTGTGTGTGTGTAACAGAGATCAGCATAGCAGACATGGTGGGTCAGGTGACCAGTCCGTCTGGTCAGGTCCAGGAAGCTGTTAACCCTGTGTGTGTGTGTTAACAGAGATCAGCATAGCAGACATGGTGGCCCAGGTGACCAGTCCGTCTGGTCAGGTCCAGGAAGCTGTTAACCCTGTGTGTGTGTTAACAGAGATCAGCATAGCAGACATGGTGGGTCAGGTGACCAGTCCGTCTGGTCAGGTCCAGGAAGCTGTTAACCCTGTGTGTGTTAACAGAGATCAGCATAGCAGACATGGTGGGTCAGGTGACCAGTCCGTCTGGTCAGGTCCAGGAAGCTGTTAACCCTGTGTGTGTGTGTTAACAGAGATCAGCATAGCAGACATGGTGGGTCAGGTGACCAGTCCGTCTGGTCAGGTCCAGGAAGCTGTTAACCCTGTGTGTGTGTGTTAACAGAGATCAGCATAGCAGACATGGTGGGTCAGGTGACCAGTCCGTCTGGTCAGGTCCAGGAAGCTGTTAACCCTGTGTGTGTGTTAACAGAGATCAGCATAGCAGACATGGTGGGTCAGGTGACCAGTCCGTCTGGTCAGGTCCAGGAAGCTGTTAACCCTGTGTGTGTGTGTTAACAGAGATCAGCATAGCAGACATGGTGGGTCAGGTGACCAGTCCGTCTGGTCAGGTCCAGGAAGCTGTTAACCCTGTGTGTGTTAACAGAGATCAGCATAGCAGACATGGTGGGTCAGGTGACCAGTCCGTCTGGTCAGGTCCAGGAAGCTGTTAACCCTGTGTGTGTGTGTTAACAGAGATCAGCATAGCAGACATGGTGGGTCAGGTGACCAGTCCGTCTGGTCAGGTCCAGGAAGCTGTTAACCCTGTGTGTGTTAACAGAGATCAGCATAGCAGACATGGTGGGTCAGGTGACCAGTCCGTCTGGTCAGGTCCAGGAAGCTGTTAACCCTGTGTGTGTGTGTTAACAGAGATCAGCATAGCAGACATGGTGGGTCAGGTGACCAGTCCGTCTGGTCAGGTCCAGGAAGCTGTTAACCCTGTGTGTGTGTGTTAACAGAGATCAGCATAGCAGACATGGTGGGTCAGGTGACCAGTCCGTCTGGTCAGGTCCAGGAAGCTGTTAACCCTGTGTGTGTTAACAGAGATCAGCATAGCAGACATGGTGGGTCAGGTGACCAGTCCGTCTGGTCAGGTCCAGGAAGCTGTTAACCCTGTGTGTGTGTTAACAGAGATCAGCATAGCAGACATGGTGGGTCAGGTGACCAGTCCGTCTGGTCAGGTCCAGGAAGCTGTTAACCCTGTGTGTGTGTTAACAGAGATCAGCATAGCAGACATGGTGGCCCAGGTGACCAGTCCGTCTGGTCAGGTCCAGGAAGCTGTTAACCCTGTGTGTGTGTTAACAGAGATCAGCATAGCAGACATGGTGGGTCAGGTGACCAGTCCGTCTGGTCAGGTCCAGGAAGCTGTTAACCCTGTGTGTGTGTTAACAGAGATCAGCATAGCAGACATGGTGGGCCAGGTGACCAGTCCGTCTGGTCAGGTCCAGGAAGCTGTTAACCCTGTGTGGTGTTAACAGAGATCAGCATAGCAGACATGGTGGGTCAGGTGACCAGTCCGTCTGGTCAGGTCCAGGAAGCTGTTAACCCTGTGTGTGTGTGTTAACAGAGATCAGCATAGCAGACATGGTGGGTCAGGTGACCAGTCCGTCTGGTCAGGTCCAGGAAGCTGTTAACCCTGTGTGTGTGTGTTAACAGAGATCAGCATAGCAGACATGGTGGGTCAGGTGACCAGTCCGTCTGGTCAGGTCCAGGAAGCTGTTAACCCTGTGTGTGTGTTAACAGAGATCAGCATAGCAGACATGGTGGGTCAGGTGACCAGTCCGTCTGGTCAGGTCCAGGAAGCTGTTAACCCTGTGTGTGTGTGTTAACAGAGATCAGCATAGCAGACATGGTGGGTCAGGTGACCAGTCCGTCTGGTCAGGTCCAGGAAGCTGTTAACCCTGTGTGTGTTAACAGAGATCAGCATAGCAGACATGGTGGGTCAGGTGACCAGTCCGTCTGGTCAGGTCCAGGAAGCTGTTAACCCTGTGTGTGTGTGTTAACAGAGATCAGCATAGCAGACATGGTGGGTCAGGTGACCAGTCCGTCTGGTCAGGTCCAGGAAGCTGTTAACCCTGTGTGTGTTAACAGAGATCAGCATAGCAGACATGGTGGGTCAGGTGACCAGTCCGTCTGGTCAGGTCCAGGAAGCTGTTAACCCTGTGTGTGTGTGTTAACAGAGATCAGCATAGCAGACATGGTGGGTCAGGTGACCAGTCCGTCTGGTCAGGTCCAGGAAGCTGTTAACCCTGTGTGTGTGTGTTAACAGAGATCAGCATAGCAGACATGGTGGGTCAGGTGACCAGTCCGTCTGGTCAGGTCCAGGAAGCTGTTAACCCTGTGTGTGTGTTAACAGAGATCAGCATAGCAGACATGGTGGGTCAGGTGACCAGTCCGTCTGGTCAGGTCCAGGAAGCTGTTAACCCTGTGTGTGTGTGTTAACAGAGATCAGCATAGCAGACATGGTGGGTCAGGTGACCAGTCCGTCTGGTCAGGTCCAGGAAGCTGTTAACCCTGTGTGTGTGTGTTAACAGAGATCAGCATAGCAGACATGGTGGGTCAGGTGACCAGTCCGTCTGGTCAGGTCCAGGAAGCTGTTAACCCTGTGTGTGTTAACAGAGATCAGCATAGCAGACATGGTGGGTCAGGTGACCAGTCCGTCTGGTCAGGTCCAGGAAGCTGTTAACCCTGTGTGTGTGTTAACAGAGATCAGCATAGCAGACATGGTGGGTCAGGTGACCAGTCCGTCTGGTCAGGTCCAGGAAGCTGTTAACCCTGTGTGTGTGTTAACAGAGATCAGCATAGCAGACATGGTGGGTCAGGTGACCAGTCCGTCTGGTCAGGTCCAGGAAGCTGTTAACCCTGTGTGTGTGTTAACAGAGATCAGCATAGCAGACATGGTGGGTCAGGTGACCAGTCCGTCTGGTCAGGTCCAGGAAGCTGTTAACCCTGTGTGTGTGTGTTAACAGAGATCAGCATAGCAGACATGGTGGGTCAGGTGACCAGTCCGTCTGGTCAGGTCCAGGAAGCTGTTAACCCTGTGTGTGTTAACAGAGATCAGCATAGCAGACATGGTGGGTCAGGTGACCAGTCCGTCTGGTCAGGTCCAGGAAGCTGTTAACCCTGTGTGTGTGTTAACAGAGATCAGCATAGCAGACATGGTGGGTCAGGTGACCAGTCCGTCTGGTCAGGTCCAGGAAGCTGTTAACCCTGTGTGTGTGTTAACAGAGATCAGCATAGCAGACATGGTGGGCCAGGTGACCAGTCCGTCTGGTCAGGTCCAGGAAGCTGTTAACCCTGTGTGTGTGTGTTAACAGAGATCAGCATAGCAGACATGGTGGGTCAGGTGACCAGTCCGTCTGGTCAGGTCCAGGAAGCTGTTAACCCTGTGTGTGTGTTAACAGAGATCAGCATAGCAGACATGGTGGGTCAGGTGACCAGTCCGTCTGGTCAGGTCCAGGAAGCTGTTAACCCTGTGTGTGTGTGTTAACAGAGATCAGCATAGCAGACATGGTGGGTCAGGTGACCAGTCCGTCTGGTCAGGTCCAGGAAGCTGTTAACCCTGTGTGTGTGTGTTAACAGAGATCAGCATAGCAGACATGGTGGGCCAGGTGACCAGTCCGTCTGGTCAGGTCCAGGAAGCTGTTAACCCTGTGTGTGTGTTAACAGAGATCAGCATAGCAGACATGGTGGGTCAGGTGACCAGTCCGTCTGGTCAGGTCCAGGAAGCTGTTAACCCTGTGTGTGTGTGTTAACAGAGATCAGCATAGCGGACATGGTGGGTCAGGTGACCAGTCCGTCTGGTCAGGTCCAGGAAGCTGTTAACCCTGTGTGTGTTAACAGAGATCAGCATAGCAGACATGGTGGGTCAGGTGACCAGTCCGTCTGGTCAGGTCCAGGAAGCTGTTAACCCTGTGTGTGTGTGTTAACAGAGATCAGCATAGCAGACATGGTGGGTCAGGTGACCAGTCCGTCTGGTCAGGTCCAGGAAGCTGTTAACCCTGTGTGTGTTAACAGAGATCAGCATAGCAGACATGGTGGGTCAGGTGACCAGTCCGTCTGGTCAGGTCCAGGAAGCTGTTAACCCTGTGTGTGTGTGTTAACAGAGATCAGCATAGCGGACATGGTGGGTCAGGTGACCAGTCCGTCTGGTCAGGTCCAGGAAGCTGTTAACCCTGTGTGTGTGTTAACAGAGATCAGCATAGCAGACATGGTGGGTCAGGTGACCAGTCCGTCTGGTCAGGTCCAGGAAGCTGTTAACCCTGTGTGTGTGTTAACAGAGATCAGCATAGCAGACATGGTGGGTCAGGTGACCAGTCCGTCTGGTCAGGTCCAGGAAGCTGTTAACCCTGTGTGTGTGTGTTAACAGAGATCAGCATAGCAGACATGGTGGGTCAGGTGACCAGTCCGTCTGGTCAGGTCCAGGAAGCTGTTAACCCTGTGTGTGTGTGTTAACAGAGATCAGCATAGCAGACATGGTGGGTCAGGTGACCAGTCCGTCTGGTCAGGTCCAGGAAGCTGTTAACCCTGTGTGTGTGTTAACAGAGATCAGCATAGCAGACATGGTGGCCCAGGTGACCAGTCCGTCTGGTCAGGTCCAGGAAGCTGTTAACCCTGTGTGTGTGTGTTAACAGAGATCAGCATAGCGGACATGGTGGGTCAGGTGACCAGTCCGTCTGGTCAGGTCCAGGAAGCTGTTAACCCTGTGTGTGTTAACAGAGATCAGCATAGCAGACATGGTGGGTCAGGTGACCAGTCCGTCTGGTCAGGTCCAGGAAGCTGTTAACCCTGTGTGTGTGTTAACAGAGATCAGCATAGCAGACATGGTGGGTCAGGTGACCAGTCCGTCTGGTCAGGTCCAGGAAGCTGTTAACCCTGTGTGTGTGTGTTAACAGAGATCAGCATAGCGGACATGGTGGGTCAGGTGACCAGTCCGTCTGGTCAGGTCCAGGAAGCTGTTAACCCTGTGTGTGTTAACAGAGATCAGCATAGCAGACATGGTGGGTCAGGTGACCAGTCCGTCTGGTCAGGTCCAGGAAGCTGTTAACCCTGTGTGTGTGTGTTAACAGAGATCAGCATAGCGGACATGGTGGGTCAGGTGACCAGTCCGTCTGGTCAGGTCCAGGAAGCTGTTAACCCTGTGTGTGTTAACAGAGATCAGCATAGCGGACATGGTGGGTCAGGTGACCAGTCCGTCTGGTCAGGTCCAGGAAGCTGTTAACCCTGTGTGTGTGTTAACAGAGATCAGCATAGCAGACATGGTGGCCCAGGTGACCAGTCCGTCTGGTCAGGTCCAGGAAGCTGTTAACCCTGTGTGTATTAACAGAGATCAGCATAGCAGACATGGTGGGTCAGGTGACCAGTCCGTCTGGTCAGGTCCAGGAAGCTGTTAACCCTGTGTGTGTGTGTTAACAGAGATCAGCATAGCAGACATGGTGGGTCAGGTGACCAGTCCGTCTGGTCAGGTCCAGGAAGCTGTTAACCCTGTGTGTGAGTGTTAACAGAGATCAGCATAGCGGACATGGTGGGTCAGGTGACCAGTCCGTCTGGTCAGGTCCAGGAAGCTGTTAACCCTGTGTGTGTTAACAGAGATCAGCATAGCAGACATGGTGGGTCAGGTGACCAGTCCGTCTGGTCAGGTCCAGGAAGCTGTTAACCCTGTGTGTGTGTTAACAGAGATCAGCATAGCAGACATGGTGGGTCAGGTGACCAGTCCGTCTGGTCAGGTCCAGGAAGCTGTTAACCCTGTGTGTATTAACAGAGATCAGCATAGCGGACATGGTGGGTCAGGTGACCAGTCCGTCTGGTCAGGTCCAGGAAGCTGTTAACCCTGTGTGTATTAACAGAGATCAGCATAGCGGACATGGTGGGTCAGGTGACCAGTCCGTCTGGTCAGGTCCAGGAAGCTGTTAACCCTGTGTGTGTGTGTTAACAGAGATCAGCATAGCAGACATGGTGGCCCAGGTGACCAGTCCGTCTGGTCAGGTCCAGGAAGCTGTTAACCCTGTGTGTGTGTTAACAGAGATCAGCATAGCAGACATGGTGGGTCAGGTGACCAGTCCGTCTGGTCAGGTCCAGGAAGCTGTTAACCCTGTGTGTGTGTTAACAGAGATCAGCATAGCAGACATGGTGGGTCAGGTGACCAGTCCGTCTGGTCAGGTCCAGGAAGCTGTTAACCCTGTGTGTGTGTTAACAGAGATCAGCATAGCAGACATGGTGGGTCAGGTGACCAGTCCGTCTGGTCAGGTCCAGGAAGCTGTTAACCCTGTGTGTGTGTGTGTTAACAGAGATCAGCATAGCAGACATGGTGGGTCAGGTGACCAGTCCGTCTGGTCAGGTCCAGGAAGCTGTTAACCCTGTGTGTGTTAACAGAGATCAGCATAGCAGACATGGTGGGTCAGGTGACCAGTCCGTCTGGTCAGGTCCAGGAAGCTGTTAACCCTGTGTGTGTGTGTTAACAGAGATCAGCATAGCGGACATGGTGGGTCAGGTGACCAGTCCGTCTGGTCAGGTCCAGGAAGCTGTTAACCCTGTGTGTGTGTTAACAGAGATCAGCATAGCAGACATGGTGGGTCAGGTGACCAGTCCGTCTGGTCAGGTCCAGGAAGCTGTTAACCCTGTGTGTGTGTTAACAGAGATCAGCATAGCAGACATGGTGGGTCAGGTGACCAGTCCGTCTGGTCAGGTCCAGGAAGCTGTTAACCCTGTGTGTGTGTTAACAGAGATCAGCATAGCAGACATGGTGGGTCAGGTGACCAGTCCGTCTGGTCAGGTCCAGGAAGCTGTTAACCCTGTGTGTGTGTGTTAACAGAGATCAGCATAGCAGACATGGTGGGTCAGGTGACCAGTCCGTCTGGTCAGGTCCAGGAAGCTGTTAACCCTGTATGTGTGTTAACAGAGATCAGCATAGCAGACATGGTGGGTCAGGTGACCAGTCCGTCTGGTCAGGTCCAGGAAGCTGTTAACCCTGTGTGTGTTAACAGAGATCAGCATAGCAGACATGGTGGGTCAGGTGACCAGTCCGTCTGGTCAGGTCCAGGAAGCTGTTAACCCTGTGTGTGTGTTAACAGAGATCAGCATAGCAGACATGGTGGCCCAGGTGACCAGTCCGTCTGGTCAGGTCCAGGAAGCTGTTAACCCTGTGTGTGTGTTAACAGAGATCAGCATAGCAGACATGGTGGGTCAGGTGACCAGTCCGTCTGGTCAGGTCCAGGAAGCTGTTAACCCTGTGTGTGTTAACAGAGATCAGCATAGCAGACATGGTGGGTCAGGTGACCAGTCCGTCTGGTCAGGTCCAGGAAGCTGTTAACCCTGTGTGTGTGTTAACAGAGATCAGCATAGCAGACATGGTGGGTCAGGTGACCAGTCCGTCTGGTCAGGTCCAGGAAGCTGTTAACCCTGTGTGTGTGTTAACAGAGATCAGCATAGCAGACATGGTGGGTCAGGTGACCAGTCCGTCTGGTCAGGTCCAGGAAGCTGTTAACCCTGTGTGTGTATTAACAGAGATCAGCATAGCAGACATGGTGGCCCAGGTGACCAGTCCGTCTGGTCAGGTCCAGGAAGCTGTTAACCCTGTGTGTGTGTGTTAACAGAGATCAGCATAGCAGACATGGTGGGTCAGGTGACCAGTCCGTCTGGTCAGGTCCAGGAAGCTGTTAACCCTGTGTGTGTGTTAACAGAGATCAGCATAGCAGACATGGTGGGTCAGGTGACCAGTCCGTCTGGTCAGGTCCAGGAAGCTGTTAACCCTGTGTGTGTGTGTGTAACAGAGATCAGCATAGCAGACATGGTGGGTCAGGTGACCAGTCCGTCTGGTCAGGTCCAGGAAGCTGTTAACCCTGTGTGTGTGTGTGTAACAGAGATCAGCATAGCAGACATGGTGGCCCAGGTGACCAGTCCGTCTGGTCAGGTCCAGGAAGCTGTTAACCCTGTGTGTGTGTTAACAGAGATCAGCATAGCGGACATGGTGGGTCAGGTGACCAGTCCGTCTGGTCAGGTCCAGGAAGCTGTTAACCCTGTGTGTGTGTTAACAGAGATCAGCATAGCAGACATGGTGGGTCAGGTGACCAGTCCGTCTGGTCAGGTCCAGGAAGCTGTTAACCCTGTGTGTGTGTTAACAGAGATCAGCATAGCGGACATGGTGGGTCAGGTGACCAGTCCGTCTGGTCAGGTCCAGGAAGCTGTTAACCCTGTGTGTGTGTATTAACAGAGATCAGCATAGCAGACATGGTGGCCCAGGTGACCAGTCCGTCTGGTCAGGTCCAGGAAGCTGTTAACCCTGTGTGTGTGTGTTAACAGAGATCAGCATAGCAGACATGGTGGCCCAGGTGACCAGTCCGTCTGGTCAGGTCCAGGAAGCTGTTAACCCTGTGTGTGTGTATTAACAGAGATCAGCATAGCAGACATGGTGGGTCAGGTGACCAGTCCGTCTGGTCAGGTCCAGGAAGCTGTTAACCCTGTGTGTGTTAACAGAGATCAGCATAGCAGACATGGAGGCCCAGGTGACCAGTCCGTCTGGTCAGGTCCAGGAAGCTGTTAACCCTGTGTGTGTGTTAACAGAGATCAGCATAGCAGACATGGTGGGTCAGGTGACCAGTCCGTCTGGTCAGGTCCAGGAAGCTGTTAACCCTGTGTGTGTTAACAGAGATCAGCATAGCAGACATGGTGGGTCAGGTGACCAGTCCGTCTGGTCTGGTCCAGGAAGCTGTTAACCCTGTGTGTGTGTGTTAACAGAGATCAGCATAGCAGACATGGTGGGTCAGGTGACCAGTCCGTCTGGTCAGGTCCAGGAAGCTGTTAACCCTGTGTGTGTGTGTTAACAGAGATCAGCATAGCAGACATGGTGGGTCAGGTGACCAGTCCGTCTGGTCAGGTCCAGGAAGCTGTTAACCCTGTGTGTGTGTTAACAGAGATCAGCATAGCAGACATGGTGGGTCAGGTGACCAGTCCGTCTGGTCAGGTCCAGGAAGCTGTTAACCCTGTGTGTGTGTGTTAACAGAGATCAGCATAGCAGACATGGTGGGTCAGGTGACCAGTCCGTCTGGTCAGGTCCAGGAAGCTGTTAACCCTGTGTGTGTGTTAACAGAGATCAGCATAGCAGACATGGTGGGTCAGGTGACCAGTCCGTCTGGTCAGGTCCAGGAAGCTGTTAACCCTGTGTGTGTGTTAACAGAGATCAGCATAGCAGACATGGTGGGTCAGGTGACCAGTCCGTCTGGTCAGGTCCAGGAAGCTGTTAACCCTGTGTGTGTTAACAGAGATCAGCATAGCAGACATGGTGGCCCAGGTGACCAGTCCGTCTGGTCAGGTCCAGGAAGCTGTTAACCCTGTGTGTGTGTTAACAGAGATCAGCATAGCAGACATGGTGGCCCAGGTGACCAGTCCGTCTGGTCAGGTCCAGGAAGCTGTTAACCCTGTGTGTGTGTTAACAGAGATCAGCATAGCAGACATGGTGGGTCAGGTGACCAGTCCGTCTGGTCAGGTCCAGGAAGCTGTTAACCCTGTGTGTGTTAACAGAGATCAGCATAGCAGACATGGTGGGTCAGGTGACCAGTCCGTCTCGTCAGGTCCAGGAAGCTGTTAACCCTGTGTGTGTTAACAGAGATCAGCATAGCAGACATGGTGGGTCAGGTGACCAGTCCGTCTGGTCAGGTCCAGGAAGCTGTTAACCCTGTGTGTGTTAACAGAGATCAGCATAGCAGACATGGTGGGTCAGGTGACCAGTCCGTCTGGTCAGGTCCAGGAAGCTGTTAACCCTGTGTGTGTTAACAGAGATCAGCATAGCAGACATGGTGGGTCAGGTGACCAGTCCGTCTGGTCAGGTCCAGGAAGCTGTTAACCCTGTGTGTGTGTTAACAGAGATCAGCATAGCAGACATGGTGGGTCAGGTGACCAGTCCGTCTGGTCAGGTCCAGGAAGCTGTTAACCCTGTGTGTGTATTAACAGAGATCAGCATAGCAGACATGGTGGCCCAGGTGACCAGTCCGTCTGGTCAGGTCCAGGAAGCTGTTAACCCTGTGTGTGTGTGTGTTAACAGAGATCAGCATAGCAGACATGGTGGGTCAGGTGACCAGTCCGTCTGGTCAGGTCCAGGAAGCTGTTAACCCTGTGTGTGTGTTAACAGAGATCAGCATAGCAGACATGGTGGGTCAGGTGACCAGTCCGTCTGGTCAGGTCCAGGAAGCTGTTAACCCTGTGTGTGTGTGTTAACAGAGATCAGCATAGCAGACATGGTGGGTCAGGTGACCAGTCCGTCTGGTCAGGTCCAGGAAGCTGTTAACCCTGTGTGTGTGTGTGTTAACAGAGATCAGCATAGCAGACATGGTGGCCCAGGTGACCAGTCCGTCTGGTCAGGTCCAGGAAGCTGTTAACCCTGTGTGTGTGTGTTAACAGAGATCAGCATAGCAGACATGGTGGGTCAGGTGACCAGTCCGTCTGGTCAGGTCCAGGAAGCTGTTAACCCTGTGTGTGTGTGTGTAACAGAGATCAGCATAGCAGACATGGTGGCCCAGGTGACCAGTCCGTCTGGTCAGGTCCAGGAAGCTGTTAACCCTGTGTGTGTGTTAACAGAGATCAGCATAGCGGACATGGTGGGTCAGGTGACCAGTCCGTCTGGTCAGGTCCAGGAAGCTGTTAACCCTGTGTGTGTGTTAACAGAGATCAGCATAGCAGACATGGTGGGTCAGGTGACCAGTCCGTCTGGTCAGGTCCAGGAAGCTGTTAACCCTGTGTGTGTGTTAACAGAGATCAGCATAGCAGACATGGTGGGTCAGGTGACCAGTCCGTCTGGTCAGGTCCAGGAAGCTGTTAACCCTGTGTGTGTGTGTTAACAGAGATCAGCATAGCAGACATGGTGGGTCAGGTGACCAGTCCGTCTGGTCAGGTCCAGGAAGCTGTTAACCCTGTGTGTGTGTTAACAGAGATCAGCATAGCAGACATGGTGGGTCAGGTGACCAGTCCGTCTGGTCAGGTCCAGGAAGCTGTTAACCCTGTGTGTGTGTTAACAGAGATCAGCATAGCAGACATGGTGGGTCAGGTGACCAGTCCGTCTGGTCAGGTCCAGGAAGCTGTTAACCCTGTGTGTGTTAACAGAGATCAGCATAGCAGACATGGTGGCCCAGGTGACCAGTCCGTCTGGTCAGGTCCAGGAAGCTGTTAACCCTGTGTGTGTGTTAACAGAGATCAGCATAGCAGACATGGTGGCCCAGGTGACCAGTCCGTCTGGTCAGGTCCAGGAAGCTGTTAACCCTGTGTGTGTGTTAACAGAGATCAGCATAGCAGACATGGTGGGTCAGGTGACCAGTCCGTCTGGTCAGGTCCAGGAAGCTGTTAACCCTGTGTGTGTTAACAGAGATCAGCATAGCAGACATGGTGGGTCAGGTGACCAGTCCGTCTCGTCAGGTCCAGGAAGCTGTTAACCCTGTGTGTGTTAACAGAGATCAGCATAGCAGACATGGTGGGTCAGGTGACCAGTCCGTCTGGTCAGGTCCAGGAAGCTGTTAACCCTGTGTGTGTTAACAGAGATCAGCATAGCAGACATGGTGGGTCAGGTGACCAGTCCGTCTGGTCAGGTCCAGGAAGCTGTTAACCCTGTGTGTGTTAACAGAGATCAGCATAGCAGACATGGTGGGTCAGGTGACCAGTCCGTCTGGTCAGGTCCAGGAAGCTGTTAACCCTGTGTGTGTGTTAACAGAGATCAGCATAGCAGACATGGTGGGTCAGGTGACCAGTCCGTCTGGTCAGGTCCAGGAAGCTGTTAACCCTGTGTGTGTATTAACAGAGATCAGCATAGCAGACATGGTGGCCCAGGTGACCAGTCCGTCTGGTCAGGTCCAGGAAGCTGTTAACCCTGTGTGTGTGTGTGTTAACAGAGATCAGCATAGCAGACATGGTGGGTCAGGTGACCAGTCCGTCTGGTCAGGTCCAGGAAGCTGTTAACCCTGTGTGTGTGTTAACAGAGATCAGCATAGCAGACATGGTGGGTCAGGTGACCAGTCCGTCTGGTCAGGTCCAGGAAGCTGTTAACCCTGTGTGTGTGTGTTAACAGAGATCAGCATAGCAGACATGGTGGGTCAGGTGACCAGTCCGTCTGGTCAGGTCCAGGAAGCTGTTAACCCTGTGTGTGTGTGTGTTAACAGAGATCAGCATAGCAGACATGGTGGCCCAGGTGACCAGTCCGTCTGGTCAGGTCCAGGAAGCTGTTAACCCTGTGTGTGTGTGTTAACAGAGATCAGCATAGCAGACATGGTGGGTCAGGTGACCAGTCCGTCTGGTCAGGTCCAGGAAGCTGTTAACCCTGTGTGTGTGTGTGTTAACAGAGATCAGCATAGCAGACATGGTGGCCCAGGTGACCAGTCCGTCTGGTCAGGTCCAGGAAGCTGTTAACCCTGTGTGTGTGTTAACAGAGATCAGCATAGCGGACATGGTGGGTCAGGTGACCAGTCCGTCTGGTCAGGTCCAGGAAGCTGTTAACCCTGTGTGTGTGTTAACAGAGATCAGCATAGCAGACATGGTGGGTCAGGTGACCAGTCCGTCTGGTCAGGTCCAGGAAGCTGTTAACCCTGTGTGTGTGTTAACAGAGATCAGCATAGCGGACATGGTGGGTCAGGTGACCAGTCCGTCTGGTCAGGTCCAGGAAGCTGTTAACCCTGTGTGTGTGTATTAACAGAGATCAGCATAGCAGACATGGTGGCCCAGGTGACCAGTCCGTCTGGTCAGGTCCAGGAAGCTGTTAACCCTGTGTGTGTGTGTTAACAGAGATCAGCATAGCAGACATGGTGGCCCAGGTGACCAGTCCGTCTGGTCAGGTCCAGGAAGCTGTTAACCCTGTGTGTGTGTTAACAGAGATCAGCATAGCAGACATTGTGGGTCAGGTGACCAGTCCGTCTGGTCAGGTCCAGGAAGCTGTTAACCCTGTGTGTGTTAACAGAGATCAGCATAGCAGACATGGTGGGTCAGGTGACCAGTCCGTCTGGTCTGGTCCAGGAAGCTGTTAACCCTGTGTGTGTGTGTTAACAGAGATCAGCAAACAGACATGGTGGGTCAGGTGACCAGTCCGTCTGGTCAGGTCCAGGAAGCTGTTAACCCTGTGTGTGTGTTAACAGAGATCAGCATAGCAGACATGGTGGGTCAGGTGACCAGTCCGTCTGGTCAGGTCCAGGAAGCTGTTAACCCTGTGTGTGTGTTAACAGAGATCAGCATAGCAGACATGGTGGCCCAGGTGACCAGTCCGTCTGGTCAGGTCCAGGAAGCTGTTAACCCTGTGTGTGTGTTAACAGAGATCATTATAGCAGACATGGTGGGTCAGGTGACCAGTCCGTCTGGTCAGGTCCAGGAAGCTGTTAACCCTGTGTGTGTGTGTTAACAGAGATCAGCATAGCAGACATGGTGGGTCAGGTGACCAGTCCGTCTGGTCAGGTCCAGGAAGCTGTTAACCCTGTGTGTGTTAACAGAGATCAGCATAGCAGACATGGTGGCCCAGGTGACCAGTCCGTCTGGTCAGGTCCAGGAAGCTGTTAACCCTGTGTGTGTGTTAACAGAGATCAGCATAGCAGACATGGTGGGTCAGGTGACCAGTCCGTCTGGTCAGGTCCAGGAAGCTGTTAACCCTGTGTGTGTGTTAACAGAGATCAGCATAGCAGACATGGTGGGTCAGGTGACCAGTCCGTCTGGTCAGGTCCAGGAAGCTGTTAACCCTGTGTGTGTGTTAACAGAGATCAGCATAGCAGACATGGTGGGTCAGGTGACCAGTCCGTCTGGTCAGGTCCAGGAAGCTGTTAACCCTGTGTGTGTGTTAACAGAGATCAGCATAGCGGACATGGTGGCCCAGGTGACCAGTCCGTCTGGTCAGGTCCAGGAAGCTGTTAACCCTGTGTGTGTGTTAACAGAGATCAGCATAGCGGACATGGTGGGTCAGGTGACCAGTCCGTCTGGTCAGGTCCAGGAAGCTGTTAACCCTGTGTGTGTGTTAACAGAGATCAGCATAGCGGACATGGTGGCCCAGGTGACCAGTCCGTCTGGTCAGGTCCAGGAAGCTGTTAACCCTGTGTGTGTGTGTGTTAACAGAGATCAGCATAGCAGACATGGTGGGTCAGGTGACCAGTCCGTCTGGTCAGGTCCAGGAAGCTGTTAACCCTGTGTGTGTGTGTTAACAGAGATCAGCATAGCAGACATGGTGGCCCAGGTGACCAGTCCGTCTGGTCAGGTCCAGGAAGCTGTTAACCCTGTGTGTATTAACAGAGATCAGCATAGCAGACATGGTGGGTCAGGTGACCAGTCCGTCTGGTCAGGTCCAGGAAGCTGTTAACCCTGTGTGTGTTAACAGAGATCAGCATAGCAGACATGGTGGGTCAGGTGACCAGTCCGTCTGGTCAGGTCCAGGAAGCTGTTAACCCTGTGTGTGTGTGTTAACAGAGATCAGCATAGCAGACATGGTGGCCCAGGTGACCAGTCCGTCTGGTCAGGTCCAGGAAGCTGTTAACCCTGTGTGTGTGTTAACAGAGATCAGCATAGCAGACATGGTGGGTCAGGTGACCAGTCCGTCTGGTCAGGTCCAGGAAGCTGTTAACCCTGTGTGTTAACAGAGATCAGCATAGCAGACATGGTGGGTCAGGTGACCAGTCCGTCTGGTCAGGTCCAGGAAGCTGTTAACCCTGTGTGTGTGTGTGTTAACAGAGATCAGCATAGCAGACATGGTGGGTCAGGTGACCAGTCCGTCTGGTCAGGTCCAGGAAGCTGTTAACCCTGTGTGTGTGTTAACAGAGATCAGCATAGCAGACATGGTGGGTCAGGTGACCAGTCCGTCTGGTCAGGTCCAGGAAGCTGTTAACCCTGTGTGTGTGTTAACAGAGATCAGCATAGCAGACATGGTGGGTCAGGTGACCAGTCCGTCTGGTCAGGTCCAGGAAGCTGTTAACCCTGTGTGTGTGTTAACAGAGATCAGCATAGCAGACATGGTGGGTCAGGTGACCAGTCCGTCTGGTCAGGTCCAGGAAGCTGTTAACCCTGTGTGTGTGTTAACAGAGATCAGCATAGCGGACATGGTGGCCCAGGTGACCAGTCCGTCTGGTCAGGTCCAGGAAGCTGTTAACCCTGTGTGTGTGTTAACAGAGATCAGCATAGCGGACATGGTGGGTCAGGTGACCAGTCCGTCTGGTCAGGTCCAGGAAGCTGCTAACCCTGTGTGTGTGTGTGTTAACAGAGATCAGCATAGCAGACATGGTGGGTCAGGTGACCAGTCCGTCTGGTCAGGTCCAGGAAGCTGTTAACCCTGTGTGTGTGTGTTAACAGAGATCAGCATAGCAGACATGGTGGGTCAGGTGACCAGTCCGTCTGGTCAGGTCCAGGAAGCTGTTAACCCTGTGTGTGTGTGTTAACAGAGATCAGCATAGCAGACATGGTGGGTCAGGTGACCAGTCCGTCTGGTCAGGTCCAGGAAGCTGTTAACCCTGTGTGTGTATTAACAGAGATCAGCATAGCAGACATGGTGGCCCAGGTGACCAGTCCGTCTGGTCAGGTCCAGGAAGCTGTTAACCCTGTGTGTGTTAACAGAGATCAGCATAGCAGACATGGTGGGTCAGGTGACCAGTCCGTCTGGTCAGGTCCAGGAAGCTGTTAACCCTGTGTGTGTGTGTTAACAGAGATCAGCATAGCAGACATGGTGGGTCAGGTGACCAGTCCGTCTGGTCAGGTCCAGGAAGCTGTTAACCCTGTGTGTGTTAACAGAGATCAGCATAGCAGACATGGTGGGTCAGGTGACCAGTCCGTCTGGTCAGGTCCAGGAAGCTGTTAACCCTGTGTGTGTGTTAACAGAGATCAGCATAGCAGACATGGTGGGTCAGGTGACCAGTCCGTCTGGTCAGGTCCAGGAAGCTGTTAACCCTGTGTGTGTGTGTGTTAACAGAGATCAGCATAGCAGACATGGTGGGTCAGGTGACCAGTCCGTCTGGTCAGGTCCAGGAAGCTGTTAACCCTGTGTGTGTGTGTTAACAGAGATCAGCATAGCAGACATGGTGGCCCAGGTGACCAGTCCGTCTGGTCAGGTCCAGGAAGCTGTTAACCCTGTGTGTGTTAACAGAGATCAGCATAGCAGACATGGTGGGTCAGGTGACCAGTCCGTCTGGTCAGGTCCAGGAAGCTGTTAACCCTGTGTGTGTGTTAACAGAGATCAGCATAGCAGACATGGTGGGTCAGGTGACCAGTCCGTCTGGTCAGGTCCAGGAAGCTGTTAACCCTGTGTGTGTTAACAGAGATCAGCATAGCAGACATGGTGGGTCAGGTGACCAGTCCGTCTGGTCAGGTCCAGGAAGCTGTTAACCCTGTGTGTGTGTGTTAACAGAGATCAGCATAGCAGACATGGTGGGTCAGGTGACCAGTCCGTCTGGTCAGGTCCAGGAAGCTGTTAACCCTGTGTGTGTTAACAGAGATCAGCATAGCAGACATGGTGGGTCAGGTGACCAGTCCGTCTGGTCAGGTCCAGGAAGCTGTTAACCCTGTGTGTGTGTGTTAACAGAGATCAGCATAGCAGACATGGTGGGTCAGGTGACCAGTCCGTCTGGTCAGGTCCAGGAAGCTGTTAACCCTGTGTGTGTTAACAGAGATCAGCATAGCAGACATGGTGGGTCAGGTGACCAGTCCGTCTGGTCAGGTCCAGGAAGCTGTTAACCCTGTGTGTGTTAACAGAGATCAGCATAGCAGACATGGTGGGTCAGGTGACCAGTCCGTCTGGTCAGGTCCAGGAAGCTGTTAACCCTGTGTGTGTGTGTTAACAGAGATCAGCATAGCAGACATGGTGGGTCAGGTGACCAGTCCGTCTGGTCAGGTCCAGGAAGCTGTTAACCCTGTGTGTGTGTGTTAACAGAGATCAGCATAGCAGACATGGTGGGTCAGGTGACCAGTCCGTCTGGTCAGGTCCAGGAAGCTGTTAACCCTGTGTGTGTTAACAGAGATCAGCATAGCAGACATGGTGGGTCAGGTGACCAGTCCGTCTGGTCAGGTCCAGGAAGCTGTTAACCCTGTGTGTGTGTGTTAACAGAGATCAGCATAGCAGACATGGTGGGTCAGGTGACCAGTCCGTCTGGTCAGGTCCAGGAAGCTGTTAACCCTGTGTGTGTTAACAGAGATCAGCATAGCAGACATGGTGGGTCAGGTGACCAGTCCGTCTGGTCAGGTCCAGGAAGCTGTTAACCCTGTGTGTGTGTGTGTTAACAGAGATCAGCATAGCAGACATGGTGGGTCAGGTGACCAGTCCGTCTGGTCAGGTCCAGGAAGCTGTTAACCCTGTGTGTGTGTGTTAACAGAGATCAGCATAGCAGACATGGTGGCCCAGGTGACCAGTCCGTCTGGTCAGGTCCAGGAAGCTGTTAACCCTGTGTGTGTTAACAGAGATCAGCATAGCAGACATGGTGGCCCAGGTGACCAGTCCGTCTGGTCAGGTCCAGGAAGCTGTTAACCCTGTGTGTGTGTTAACAGAGATCAGCATAGCAGACATGGTGGGTCAGGTGACCAGTCCGTCTGGTCAGGTCCAGGAAGCTGTTAACCCTGTGTGTGTGTTAACAGAGATCAGCATAGCAGACATGGTGGGTCAGGTGACCAGTCCGTCTGGTCAGGTCCAGGAAGCTGTTAACCCTGTGTGTGTGTGTTAACAGAGATCAGCATAGCAGACATGGTGGGTCAGGTGACCAGTCCGTCTGGTCAGGTCCAGGAAGCTGTTAACCCTGTGTGTGTGTGTTAACAGAGATCAGCATAGCAGACATGGTGGCCCAGGTGACCAGTCCGTCTGGTCAGGTCCAGGAAGCTGTTAACCCTGTGTGTGTGTGTTAACAGAGATCAGCATAGCAGACATGGTGGGTCAGGTGACCAGTCCGTCTGGTCAGGTCCAGGAAGCTGTTAACCCTGTGTGTGTGTTAACAGAGATCAGCATAGCAGACATGGTGGGTCAGGTGACCAGTCCGTCTGGTCAGGTCCAGGAAGCTGTTAACCCTGTGTGTGTGTTAACAGAGATCAGCATAGCAGACATGGTGGGTCAGGTGACCAGTCCGTCTGGTCAGGTCCAGGAAGCTGTTAACCCTGTGTGTGTGTTAACAGAGATCAGCATAGCAGACATGGTGGGTCAGGTGACCAGTCCGTCTGGTCAGGTCCAGGAAGCTGTTAACCCTGTGTGTGTGTGTTAACAGAGATCAGCATAGCAGACATGGTGGGTCAGGTGACCAGTCCGTCTGGTCAGGTCCAGGAAGCTGTTAACCCTGTGTGTGTGTGTTAACAGAGATCAGCATAGCAGACATGGTGGGTCAGGTGACCAGTCCGTCTGGTCAGGTCCAGGAAGCTGTTAACCCTGTGTGTGTTAACAGAGATCAGCATAGCAGACATGGTGGGTCAGGTGACCAGTCCGTCTGGTCAGGTCCAGGAAGCTGTTAACCCTGTGTGTGTGTGTTAACAGAGATCAGCATAGCAGACATGGTGGGTCAGGTGACCAGTCCGTCTGGTCAGGTCCAGGAAGCTGTTAACCCTGTGTGTGTGTTTAACAGAGATCAGCATAGCAGACATGGTGGGTCAGGTGACCAGTCCGTCTGGTCAGGTCCAGGAAGCTGTTAACCCTGTGTGTGTGTTAACAGAGATCAGCATAGCAGACATGGTGGGTCAGGTGACCAGTCCGTCTGGTCAGGTCCAGGAAGCTGTTAACCCTGTGTGTGTGTTAACAGAGATCAGCATAGCAGACATGGTGGGTCAGGTGACCAGTCCGTCTGGTCAGGTCCAGGAAGCTGTTAACCCTGTGTGTGTGTGTTAACAGAGATCAGCATAGCAGACATGGTGGGTCAGGTGACCAGTCCGTCTGGTCAGGTCCAGGAAGCTGTTAACCCTGTGTGTGTGTGTTAACAGAGATCAGCATAGCAGACATGGTGGGTCAGGTGACCAGTCCGTCTGGTCAGGTCCAGGAAGCTGTTAACCCTGTGTGTGTGTTAACAGAGATCAGCATAGCAGACATGGTGGGTCAGGTGACCAGTCCGTCTGGTCAGGTCCAGGAAGCTGTTAACCCTGTGTGTGTGTGTTAACAGAGATCAGCATAGCAGACATGGTGGGTCAGGTGACCAGTCCGTCTGGTCAGGTCCAGGAAGCTGTTAACCCTGTGTGTGTGTTAACAGAGATCAGCATAGCAGACATGGTGGGTCAGGTGACCAGTCCGTCTGGTCAGGTCCAGGAAGCTGTTAACCCTGTGTGTGTGTGTTAACAGAGATCAGCATAGCAGACATGGTGGGTCAGGTGACCAGTCCGTCTGGTCAGGTCCAGGAAGCTGTTAACCCTGTGTGTGTGTGTTAACAGAGATCAGCATAGCAGACATGGTGGGTCAGGTGACCAGTCCGTCTGGTCAGGTCCAGGAAGCTGTTAACCCTGTGTGTGTTAACAGAGATCAGCATAGCAGACATGGTGGCCCAGGTGACCAGTCCGTCTGGTCAGGTCCAGGAAGCTGTTAACCCTGTGTGTGTTAACAGAGATCAGCATAGCAGACATGGTGGGTCAGGTGACCAGTCCGTCTGGTCAGGTCCAGGAAGCTGTTAACCCTGTGTGTGTGTGTTAACAGAGATCAGCATAGCAGACATGGTGGGTCAGGTGACCAGTCCGTCTGGTCAGGTCCAGGAAGCTGTTAACCCTGTGTGTGGTTAACAGAGATCAGCATAGCAGACATGGTGGGTCAGGTGACCAGTCCGTCTGGTCAGGTCCAGGAAGCTGTTAACCCTGTGTGTGTGTGTTAACAGAGATCAGCATAGCAGACATGGTGGGTCAGGTGACCAGTCCGTCTGGTCAGGTCCAGGAAGCTGTTAACCCTGTGTGTGTGTGTTAACAGAGATCAGCATAGCAGACATGGTGGGTCAGGTGACCAGTCCGTCTGGTCAGGTCCAGGAAGCTGTTAACCCTGTGTGTGTGTTAACAGAGATCAGCATAGCAGACATGGTGGGTCAGGTGACCAGTCCGTCTGGTCAGGTCCAGGAAGCTGTTAACCCTGTGTGTGTGTGTTAACAGAGATCAGCATAGCAGACATGGTGGGTCAGGTGACCAGTCCGTCTGGTCAGGTCCAGGAAGCTGTTAACCCTGTGTGTGTGTGTTAACAGAGATCAGCATAGCAGACATGGTGGGTCAGGTGACCAGTCCGTCTGGTCAGGTCCAGGAAGCTGTTAACCCTGTGTGTGTTAACAGAGATCAGCATAGCAGACATGGTGGCCCAGGTGACCAGTCCGTCTGGTCAGGTCCAGGAAGCTGTTAACCCTGTGTGTGTTAACAGAGATCAGCATAGCAGACATGGTGGGTCAGGTGACCAGTCCGTCTGGTCAGGTCCAGGAAGCTGTTAACCCTGTGTGTGTGTTAACAGAGATCAGCATAGCAGACATGGTGGGTCAGGTGACCAGTCCGTCTGGTCAGGTCCAGGAAGCTGTTAACCCTGTGTGTGTGTTAACAGAGATCAGCATAGCAGACATGGTGGGTCAGGTGACCAGTCCGTCTGGTCAGGTCCAGGAAGCTGTTAACCCTGTGTGTGTGTGTTAACAGAGATCAGCATAGCAGACATGGTGGGTCAGGTGACCAGTCCGTCTGGTCAGGTCCAGGAAGCTGTTAACCCTGTGTGTGTGTGTTAACAGAGATCAGCATAGCAGACATGGTGGGTCAGGTGACCAGTCCGTCTGGTCAGGTCCAGGAAGCTGTTAACCCTGTGTGTGTGTTAACAGAGATCAGCATAGCAGACATGGTGGCCCAGGTGACCAGTCCGTCTGGTCAGGTCCAGGAAGCTGTTAACCCTGTGTGTGTGTAACAGAGATCAGCATAGCGGACATGGTGGGTCAGGTGACCAGTCCGTCTGGTCAGGTCCAGGAAGCTGTTAACCCTGTGTGTGTGTTAACAGAGATCAGCATAGCAGACATGGTGGGTCAGGTGACCAGTCCGTCTGGTCAGGTCCAGGAAGCTGTTAACCCTGTGTGTGTGTTAACAGAGATCAGCATAGCAGACATGGTGGGTCAGGTGACCAGTCCGTCTGGTCAGGTCCAGGAAGCTGTTAACCCTGTGTGTGTGTGTTAACAGAGATCAGCATAGCAGACATGGTGGGTCAGGTGACCAGTCCGTCTGGTCAGGTCCAGGAAGCTGTTAACCCTGTGTGTGTGTTAACAGAGATCAGCATAGCAGACATGGTGGGTCAGGTGACCAGTCCGTCTGGTCAGGTCCAGGAAGCTGTTAACCCTGTGTGTGTGTGTTAACAGAGATCAGCATAGCAGACATGGTGGGTCAGGTGACCAGTCCGTCTGGTCAGGTCCAGGAAGCTGTTAACCCTGTGTGTGTGTGTTAACAGAGATCAGCATAGCAGACATGGTGGGTCAGGTGACCAGTCCGTCTGGTCAGGTCCAGGAAGCTGTTAACCCTGTGTGTGTTAACAGAGATCAGCATAGCAGACATGGTGGGCCAGGTGACCAGTCCGTCTGGTCAGGTCCAGGAAGCTGTTAACCCTGTGGTGTGTTAACAGAGATCAGCATAGCAGACATGGTGGGTCAGGTGACCAGTCCGTCTGGTCAGGTCCAGGAAGCTGTTAACCCTGTGTGTGTGTTAACAGAGATCAGCATAGCAGACATGGTGGGTCAGGTGACCAGTCCGTCTGGTCAGGTCCAGGAAGCTGTTAACCCTGTGTGTGTGTTAACAGAGATCAGCATAGCAGACATGGTGGGTCAGGTGACCAGTCCGTCTGGTCAGGTCCAGGAAGCTGTTAACCCTGTGTGTGTGTGTTAACAGAGATCAGCATAGCAGACATGGTGGGTCAGGTGACCAGTCCGTCTGGTCAGGTCCAGGAAGCTGTTAACCCTGTGTGTGTGTGTTAACAGAGATCAGCATAGCAGACATGGTGGGTCAGGTGACCAGTCCGTCTGGTCAGGTCCAGGAAGCTGTTAACCCTGTGTGTGTGTTAACAGAGATCAGCATAGCAGACATGGTGGGCCAGGTGACCAGTCCGTCTGGTCAGGTCCAGGAAGCTGTTAACCCTGTGGTGTGTTAACAGAGATCAGCATAGCAGACATGGTGGGTCAGGTGACCAGTCCGTCTGGTCAGGTCCAGGAAGCTGTTAACCCTGTGTGTGTGTTAACAGAGATCAGCATAGCAGACATGGTGGGTCAGGTGACCAGTCCGTCTGGTCAGGTCCAGGAAGCTGTTAACCCTGTGTGTGTGTTAACAGAGATCAGCATAGCAGACATGGTGGGTCAGGTGACCAGTCCGTCTGGTCAGGTCCAGGAAGCTGTTAACCCTGTGTGTGTGTTAACAGAGATCAGCATAGCAGACATGGTGGGTCAGGTGACCAGTCCGTCTGGTCAGGTCCAGGAAGCTGTTAACCCTGTGTGTGTGTTAACAGAGATCAGCATAGCAGACATGGTGGGTCAGGTGACCAGTCCGTCTGGTCAGGTCCAGGAAGCTGTTAACCCTGTGTGTGTGTGTTAACAGAGATCAGCATAGCAGACATGGTGGGTCAGGTGACCAGTCCGTCTGGTCAGGTCCAGGAAGCTGTTAACCCTGTGTGTGTGTGTTAACAGAGATCAGCATAGCAGACATGGTGGGTCAGGTGACCAGTCCGTCTGGTCAGGTCCAGGAAGCTGTTAACCCTGTGTGTGTGTGTTAACAGAGATCAGCATAGCAGACATGGTGGGTCAGGTGACCAGTCCGTCTGGTCAGGTCCAGGAAGCTGTTAACCCTGTGTGTGTGTTAACAGAGATCAGCATAGCAGACATGGTGGGTCAGGTGACCAGTCCGTCTGGTCAGGTCCAGGAAGCTGTTAACCCTGTGTGTGTGTTAACAGAGATCAGCATAGCAGACATGGTGGGTCAGGTGACCAGTCCGTCTGGTCAGGTCCAGGAAGCTGTTAACCCTGTGTGTGTGTGTTAACAGAGATCAGCATAGCAGACATGGTGGGTCAGGTGACCAGTCCGTCTGGTCAGGTCCAGGAAGCTGTTAACCCTGTGTGTGTGTTAACAGAGATCAGCATAGCAGACATGGTGGGTCAGGTGACCAGTCCGTCTGGTCAGGTCCAGGAAGCTGTTAACCCTGTGTGTGTGTTAACAGAGATCAGCATAGCAGACATGGTGGGTCAGGTGACCAGTCCGTCTGGTCAGGTCCAGGAAGCTGTTAACCCTGTGTGTGTGTTAACAGAGATCAGCATAGCAGACATGGTGGGTCAGGTGACCAGTCCGTCTGGTCAGGTCCAGGAAGCTGTTAACCCTGTGTGTGTGTTAACAGAGATCAGCATAGCAGACATGGTGGGTCAGGTGACCAGTCCGTCTGGTCAGGTCCAGGAAGCTGTTAACCCTGTGTGTGTGTGTTAACAGAGATCAGCATAGCAGACATGGTGGGTCAGGTGACCAGTCCGTCTGGTCAGGTCCAGGAAGCTGTTAACCCTGTGTGTGTGTTAACAGAGATCAGCATAGCAGACATGGTGGGTCAGGTGACCAGTCCGTCTGGTCAGGTCCAGGAAGCTGTTAACCCTGTGTGTGTGTTAACAGAGATCAGCATAGCAGACATGGTGGGTCAGGTGACCAGTCCGTCTGGTCAGGTCCAGGAAGCTGTTAACCCTGTGTGTGTGTGTTAACAGAGATCAGCATAGCAGACATGGTGGGTCAGGTGACCAGTCCGTCTGGTCAGGTCCAGGAAGCTGTTAACCCTGTGTGTGTGTTAACAGAGATCAGCATAGCAGACATGGTGGGTCAGGTGACCAGTCCGTCTGGTCAGGTCCAGGAAGCTGTTAACCCTGTGTGTGTGTTAACAGAGATCAGCATAGCAGACATGGTGGGTCAGGTGACCAGTCCGTCTGGTCAGGTCCAGGAAGCTGTTAACCCTGTGTGTGTGTGTTAACAGAGATCAGCATAGCAGACATGGTGGGTCAGGTGACCAGTCCGTCTGGTCAGGTCCAGGAAGCTGTTAACCCTGTGTGTGTGTGTTAACAGAGATCAGCATAGCAGACATGGTGGGTCAGGTGACCAGTCCGTCTGGTCAGGTCCAGGAAGCTGTTAACCCTGTGTGTGTGTGTTAACAGAGATCAGCATAGCAGACATGGTGGGTCAGGTGACCAGTCCGTCTGGTCAGGTCCAGGAAGCTGTTAACCCTGTGTGTGTGTTAACAGAGATCAGCATAGCAGACATGGTGGGTCAGGTGACCAGTCCGTCTGGTCAGGTCCAGGAAGCTGTTAACCCTGTGTGTGTGTGTTAACAGAGATCAGCATAGCAGACATGGTGGGTCAGGTGACCAGTCCGTCTGGTCAGGTCCAGGAAGCTGTTAACCCTGTGTGTGTGTGTTAACAGAGATCAGCATAGCAGACATGGTGGGTCAGGTGACCAGTCCGTCTGGTCAGGTCCAGGAAGCTGTTAACCCTGTGTGTGTGTTAACAGAGATCAGCATAGCAGACATGGTGGGTCAGGTGACCAGTCCGTCTGGTCAGGTCCAGGAAGCTGTTAACCCTGTGTGTGTGTTAACAGAGATCAGCATAGCAGACATGGTGGGTCAGGTGACCAGTCCGTCTGGTCAGGTCCAGGAAGCTGTTAACCCTGTGTGTGTGTGTTAACAGAGATCAGCATAGCAGACATGGTGGGTCAGGTGACCAGTCCGTCTGGTCAGGTCCAGGAAGCTGTTAACCCTGTGTGTGTGTGTTAACAGAGATCAGCATAGCAGACATGGTGGGTCAGGTGACCAGTCCGTCTGGTCAGGTCCAGGAAGCTGTTAACCCTGTGTGTGTGTTAACAGAGATCAGCATAGCAGACATGGTGGGTCAGGTGACCAGTCCGTCTGGTCAGGTCCAGGAAGCTGTTAACCCTGTGTGTGTGTGTTAACAGAGATCAGCATAGCAGACATGGTGGGTCAGGTGACCAGTCCGTCTGGTCAGGTCCAGGAAGCTGTTAACCCTGTGTGTGTGTGTTAACAGAGATCAGCATAGCAGACATGGTGGGTCAGGTGACCAGTCCGTCTGGTCAGGTCCAGGAAGCTGTTAACCCTGTGTGTGTGTTAACAGAGATCAGCATAGCAGACATGGTGGGTCAGGTGACCAGTCCGTCTGGTCAGGTCCAGGAAGCTGTTAACCCTGTGTGTGTGTGTTAACAGAGATCAGCATAGCAGACATGGTGGGTCAGGTGACCAGTCCGTCTGGTCAGGTCCAGGAAGCTGTTAACCCTGTGTGTGTGTTAACAGAGATCAGCATAGCAGACATGGTGGGTCAGGTGACCAGTCCGTCTGGTCAGGTCCAGGAAGCTGTTAACCCTGTGTGTGTGTTAACAGAGATCAGCATAGCAGACATGGTGGGTCAGGTGACCAGTCCGTCTGGTCAGGTCCAGGAAGCTGTTAACCCTGTGTGTGTGTGTTAACAGAGATCAGCATAGCAGACATGGTGGGTCAGGTGACCAGTCCGTCTGGTCAGGTCCAGGAAGCTGTTAACCCTGTGTGTGTGTTAACAGAGATCAGCATAGCAGACATGGTGGGTCAGGTGACCAGTCCGTCTGGTCAGGTCCAGGAAGCTGTTAACCCTGTGTGTGTGTGTTAACAGAGATCAGCATAGCAGACATGGTGGGTCAGGTGACCAGTCCGTCTGGTCAGGTCCAGGAAGCTGTTAACCCTGTGTGTGTGTTAACAGAGATCAGCATAGCAGACATGGTGGGTCAGGTGACCAGTCCGTCTGGTCAGGTCCAGGAAGCTGTTAACCCTGTGTGTGTGTGTTAACAGAGATCAGCATAGCAGACATGGTGGGTCAGGTGACCAGTCCGTCTGGTCAGGTCCAGGAAGCTGTTAACCCTGTGTGTGTGTTAACAGAGATCAGCATAGCAGACATGGTGGGTCAGGTGACCAGTCCGTCTGGTCAGGTCCAGGAAGCTGTTAACCCTGTGTGTGTGTTAACAGAGATCAGCATAGCAGACATGGTGGGTCAGGTGACCAGTCCGTCTGGTCAGGTCCAGGAAGCTGTTAACCCTGTGTGTGTGTTAACAGAGATCAGCATAGCAGACATGGTGGGTCAGGTGACCAGTCCGTCTGGTCAGGTCCAGGAAGCTGTTAACCCTGTGTGTGTGTTAACAGAGATCAGCATAGCAGACATGGTGGGTCAGGTGACCAGTCCGTCTGGTCAGGTCCAGGAAGCTGTTAACCCTGTGTGTGTGTGTTAACAGAGATCAGCATAGCAGACATGGTGGGTCAGGTGACCAGTCCGTCTGGTCAGGTCCAGGAAGCTGTTAACCCTGTGTGTGTGTGTTAACAGAGATCAGCATAGCAGACATGGTGGGTCAGGTGACCAGTCCGTCTGGTCAGGTCCAGGAAGCTGTTAACCCTGTGTGTGTGTTAACAGAGATCAGCATAGCAGACATGGTGGGTCAGGTGACCAGTCCGTCTGGTCAGGTCCAGGAAGCTGTTAACCCTGTGTGTGTGTTAACAGAGATCAGCATAGCAGACATGGTGGGTCAGGTGACCAGTCCGTCTGGTCAGGTCCAGGAAGCTGTTAACCCTGTGTGTGTGTTAACAGAGATCAGCATAGCAGACATGGTGGGCCAGGTGACCAGTCCGTCTGGTCAGGTCCAGGAAGCTGTTAACCCTGTGTGTGTGTTAACAGAGATCAGCATAGCAGACATGGTGGGTCAGGTGACCAGTCCGTCTGGTCAGGTCCAGGAAGCTGTTAACCCTGTGTGTGTGTGTTAACAGAGATCAGCATAGCAGACATGGTGGGTCAGGTGACCAGTCCGTCTGGTCAGGTCCAGGAAGCTGTTAACCCTGTGTGTGTGTTAACAGAGATCAGCATAGCAGACATGGTGGGTCAGGTGACCAGTCCGTCTGGTCAGGTCCAGGAAGCTGTTAACCCTGTGTGTGTGTGTTAACAGAGATCAGCATAGCAGACATGGTGGGTCAGGTGACCAGTCCGTCTGGTCAGGTCCAGGAAGCTGTTAACCCTGTGTGTGTGTTAACAGAGATCAGCATAGCAGACATGGTGGGTCAGGTGACCAGTCCGTCTGGTCAGGTCCAGGAAGCTGTTAACCCTGTGTGTGTGTGTTAACAGAGATCAGCATAGCAGACATGGTGGGTCAGGTGACCAGTCCGTCTGGTCAGGTCCAGGAAGCTGTTAACCCTGTGTGTGTGTTAACAGAGATCAGCATAGCAGACATGGTGGGTCAGGTGACCAGTCCGTCTGGTCAGGTCCAGGAAGCTGTTAACCCTGTGTGTGTGTGTTAACAGAGATCAGCATAGCAGACATGGTGGGTCAGGTGACCAGTCCGTCTGGTCAGGTCCAGGAAGCTGTTAACCCTGTGTGTGTGTTAACAGAGATCAGCATAGCAGACATGGTGGGTCAGGTGACCAGTCCGTCTGGTCAGGTCCAGGAAGCTGTTAACCCTGTGTGTGTGTTAACAGAGATCAGCATAGCAGACATGGTGGGTCAGGTGACCAGTCCGTCTGGTCAGGTCCAGGAAGCTGTTAACCCTGTGTGTGTGTGTTAACAGAGATCAGCATAGCAGACATGGTGGGTCAGGTGACCAGTCCGTCTGGTCAGGTCCAGGAAGCTGTTAACCCTGTGTGTGTGTGTTAACAGAGATCAGCATAGCAGACATGGTGGGTCAGGTGACCAGTCCGTCTGGTCAGGTCCAGGAAGCTGTTAACCCTGTGTGTGTGTTAACAGAGATCAGCATAGCAGACATGGTGGGTCAGGTGACCAGTCCGTCTGGTCAGGTCCAGGAAGCTGTTAACCCTGTGTGTGTGTTAACAGAGATCAGCATAGCAGACATGGTGGGTCAGGTGACCAGTCCGTCTGGTCAGGTCCAGGAAGCTGTTAACCC
This sequence comes from Salvelinus fontinalis, assembly GCF_029448725.1. Taxonomy (NCBI): domain Eukaryota; kingdom Metazoa; phylum Chordata; class Actinopteri; order Salmoniformes; family Salmonidae; genus Salvelinus; species Salvelinus fontinalis. The sequence goes on along the minus strand of NC_074695.1, from coordinate 2,946,053 downwards.
TGTGTGTGTGTTAACAGAGATCAGCATAGCAGACATGGTGGGTCAGGTGACCAGTCCGTCTGGTCAGGTCCAGGAAGCTGTTAACCCTGTGTGTGTGTGTTAACAGAGATCAGCATAGCAGACATGGTGGGTCAGGTGACCAGTCCGTCTGGTCAGGTCCAGGAAGCTGTTAACCCTGTGTGTGTGTTAACAGAGATCAGCATAGCAGACATGGTGGGTCAGGTGACCAGTCCGTCTGGTCAGGTCCAGGAAGCTGTTAACCCTGTGTGTGTGTTAACAGAGATCAGCATAGCAGACATGGTGGGTCAGGTGACCAGTCCGTCTGGTCAGGTCCAGGAAGCTGTTAACCCTGTGTGTGTGTTAACAGAGATCAGCATAGCAGACATGGTGGGTCAGGTGACCAGTCCGTCTGGTCAGGTCCAGGAAGCTGTTAACCCTGTGTGTGTGTTAACAGAGATCAGCATAGCAGACATGGTGGGTCAGGTGACCAGTCCGTCTGGTCAGGTCCAGGAAGCTGTTAACCCTGTGTGTGTTAACAGAGATCAGCATAGCAGACATGGTGGGTCAGGTGACCAGTCCGTCTGGTCAGGTCCAGGAAGCTGTTAACCCTGTGTGTGTGTGTTAACAGAGATCAGCATAGCAGACATGGTGGGTCAGGTGACCAGTCCGTCTGGTCAGGTCCAGGAAGCTGTTAACCCTGTGTGTGTGTGTTAACAGAGATCAGCATAGCAGACATGGTGGGTCAGGTGACCAGTCCGTCTGGTCAGGTCCAGGAAGCTGTTAACCCTGTGTGTGTGTGTTAACAGAGATCAGCATAGCAGACATGGTGGGTCAGGTGACCAGTCCGTCTGGTCAGGTCCAGGAAGCTGTTAACCCTGTGTGTGTGTAACAGAGATCAGCATAGCAGACATGGTGGGTCAGGTGACCAGTCCGTCTGGTCAGGTCCAGGAAGCTGTTAACCCTGTGGTGTGTTAACAGAGATCAGCATAGCAGACATGGTGGGTCAGGTGACCAGTCCGTCTGGTCAGGTCCAGGAAGCTGTTAACCCTGTGTGTGTGTGTTAACAGAGATCAGCATAGCAGACATGGTGGGTCAGGTGACCAGTCCGTCTGGTCAGGTCCAGGAAGCTGTTAACCCTGTGTGTGTGTTAACAGAGATCAGCATAGCAGACATGGTGGGTCAGGTGACCAGTCCGTCTGGTCAGGTCCAGGAAGCTGTTAACCCTGTGTGTGTGTTAACAGAGATCAGCATAGCAGACATGGTGGGTCAGGTGACCAGTCCGTCTGGTCAGGTCCAGGAAGCTGTTAACCCTGTGTGTGTGTTAACAGAGATCAGCATAGCAGACATGGTGGGCCAGGTGACCAGTCCGTCTGGTCAGGTCCAGGAAGCTGTTAACCCTGTGTGTGTGTTAACAGAGATCAGCATAGCAGACATGGTGGGTCAGGTGACCAGTCCGTCTGGTCAGGTCCAGGAAGCTGTTAACCCTGTGTGTGTGTGTTAACAGAGATCAGCATAGCAGACATGGTGGGTCAGGTGACCAGTCCGTCTGGTCAGGTCCAGGAAGCTGTTAACCCTGTGTGTGTGTTAACAGAGATCAGCATAGCAGACATGGTGGGTCAGGTGACCAGTCCGTCTGGTCAGGTCCAGGAAGCTGTTAACCCTGTGTGTGTGTTAACAGAGATCAGCATAGCAGACATGGTGGGTCAGGTGACCAGTCCGTCTGGTCAGGTCCAGGAAGCTGTTAACCCTGTGTGTGTGTTAACAGAGATCAGCATAGCAGACATGGTGGGTCAGGTGACCAGTCCGTCTGGTCAGGTCCAGGAAGCTGTTAACCCTGTGTGTGTGTTAACAGAGATCAGCATAGCAGACATGGTGGGTCAGGTGACCAGTCCGTCTGGTCAGGTCCAGGAAGCTGTTAACCCTGTGTGTGTGTGTTAACAGAGATCAGCATAGCAGACATGGTGGGTCAGGTGACCAGTCCGTCTGGTCAGGTCCAGGAAGCTGTTAACCCTGTGTGTGTGTTAACAGAGATCAGCATAGCAGACATGGTGGGTCAGGTGACCAGTCCGTCTGGTCAGGTCCAGGAAGCTGTTAACCCTGTGTGTGTGTTAACAGAGATCAGCATAGCAGACATGGTGGGTCAGGTGACCAGTCCGTCTGGTCAGGTCCAGGAAGCTGTTAACCCTGTGTGTGTGTGTTAACAGAGATCAGCATAGCAGACATGGTGGGTCAGGTGACCAGTCCGTCTGGTCAGGTCCAGGAAGCTGTTAACCCTGTGTGTGTGTTAACAGAGATCAGCATAGCAGACATGGTGGGTCAGGTGACCAGTCCGTCTGGTCAGGTCCAGGAAGCTGTTAACCCTGTGTGTGTGTTAACAGAGATCAGCATAGCAGACATGGTGGGTCAGGTGACCAGTCCGTCTGGTCAGGTCCAGGAAGCTGTTAACCCTGTGTGTGTGTTAACAGAGATCAGCATAGCAGACATGGTGGGTCAGGTGACCAGTCCGTCTGGTCAGGTCCAGGAAGCTGTTAACCCTGTGTGTGTGTGTTAACAGAGATCAGCATAGCAGACATGGTGGGTCAGGTGACCAGTCCGTCTGGTCAGGTCCAGGAAGCTGTTAACCCTGTGTGTGTGTTAACAGAGATCAGCATAGCAGACATGGTGGGTCAGGTGACCAGTCCGTCTGGTCAGGTCCAGGAAGCTGTTAACCCTGTGTGTGTGTTAACAGAGATCAGCATAGCAGACATGGTGGGTCAGGTGACCAGTCCGTCTGGTCAGGTCCAGGAAGCTGTTAACCCTGTGTGTGTGTGTTAACAGAGATCAGCATAGCAGACATGGTGGGTCAGGTGACCAGTCCGTCTGGTCAGGTCCAGGAAGCTGTTAACCCTGTGTGTGTGTGTTAACAGAGATCAGCATAGCAGACATGGTGGGTCAGGTGACCAGTCCGTCTGGTCAGGTCCAGGAAGCTGTTAACCCTGTGTGTGTGTGTTAACAGAGATCAGCATAGCAGACATGGTGGGTCAGGTGACCAGTCCGTCTGGTCAGGTCCAGGAAGCTGTTAACCCTGTGTGTGTGTTAACAGAGATCAGCATAGCAGACATGGTGGGTCAGGTGACCAGTCCGTCTGGTCAGGTCCAGGAAGCTGTTAACCCTGTGTGTGTGTTAACAGAGATCAGCATAGCAGACATGGTGGGTCAGGTGACCAGTCCGTCTGGTCAGGTCCAGGAAGCTGTTAACCCTGTGTGTGTGTGTTAACAGAGATCAGCATAGCAGACATGGTGGGTCAGGTGACCAGTCCGTCTGGTCAGGTCCAGGAAGCTGTTAACCCTGTGTGTGTGTTAACAGAGATCAGCATAGCAGACATGGTGGGTCAGGTGACCAGTCCGTCTGGTCAGGTCCAGGAAGCTGTTAACCCTGTGTGTGTGTTAACAGAGATCAGCATAGCAGACATGGTGGGCCAGGTGACCAGTCCGTCTGGTCAGGTCCAGGAAGCTGTTAACCCTGTGTGTGTGTGTTAACAGAGATCAGCATAGCAGACATGGTGGGTCAGGTGACCAGTCCGTCTGGTCAGGTCCAGGAAGCTGTTAACCCTGTGTGTGTGTTAACAGAGATCAGCATAGCAGACATGGTGGGTCAGGTGACCAGTCCGTCTGGTCAGGTCCAGGAAGCTGTTAACCCTGTGTGTGTGTTAACAGAGATCAGCATAGCAGACATGGTGGGTCAGGTGACCAGTCCGTCTGGTCAGGTCCAGGAAGCTGTTAACCCTGTGTGTGTGTGTTAACAGAGATCAGCATAGCAGACATGGTGGGTCAGGTGACCAGTCCGTCTGGTCAGGTCCAGGAAGCTGTTAACCCTGTGTGTGTGTGTTAACAGAGATCAGCATAGCAGACATGGTGGCCCAGGTGACCAGTCCGTCTGGTCAGGTCCAGGAAGCTGTTAACCCTGTGTGTGTGTTAACAGAGATCAGCATAGCAGACATGGTGGCCCAGGTGACCAGTCCGTCTGGTCAGGTCCAGGAAGCTGTTAACCCTGTGTGTGTGTTAACAGAGATCAGCATAGCAGACATGGTGGGTCAGGTGACCAGTCCGTCTGGTCAGGTCCAGGAAGCTGTTAACCCTGTGTGTGTTAACAGAGATCAGCATAGCAGACATGGTGGGCCAGGTGACCAGTCCGTCTGGTCAGGTCCAGGAAGCTGTTAACCCTGTGTGTGTGTTAACAGAGATCAGCATAGCAGACATGGTGGGTCAGGTGACCAGTCCGTCTGGTCAGGTCCAGGAAGCTGTTAACCCTGTGTGTGTGTGTTAACAGAGATCAGCATAGCAGACATGGTGGGTCAGGTGACCAGTCCGTCTGGTCAGGTCCAGGAAGCTGTTAACCCTGTGTGTGTGTTAACAGAGATCAGCATAGCAGACATGGTGGGTCAGGTGACCAGTCCGTCTGGTCAGGTCCAGGAAGCTGTTAACCCTGTGTGTGTGTTAACAGAGATCAGCATAGCAGACATGGTGGGTCAGGTGACCAGTCCGTCTGGTCAGGTCCAGGAAGCTGTTAACCCTGTGTGTGTGTTAACAGAGATCAGCATAGCAGACATGGTGGGTCAGGTGACCAGTCCGTCTGGTCAGGTCCAGGAAGCTGTTAACCCTGTGTGTGTGTTAACAGAGATCAGCATAGCAGACATGGTGGGTCAGGTGACCAGTCCGTCTGGTCAGGTCCAGGAAGCTGTTAACCCTGTGTGTGTGTGTTAACAGAGATCAGCATAGCAGACATGGTGGGTCAGGTGACCAGTCCGTCTGGTCAGGTCCAGGAAGCTGTTAACCCTGTGTGTGTGTTAACAGAGATCAGCATAGCAGACATGGTGGGCCAGGTGACCAGTCCGTCTGGTCAGGTCCAGGAAGCTGTTAACCCTGTGTGTGTGTTAACAGAGATCAGCATAGCAGACATGGTGGGTCAGGTGACCAGTCCGTCTGGTCAGGTCCAGGAAGCTGTTAACCCTGTGTGTGTGTGTTAACAGAGATCAGCATAGCAGACATGGTGGGTCAGGTGACCAGTCCGTCTGGTCAGGTCCAGGAAGCTGTTAACCCTGTGTGTGTGTTAACAGAGATCAGCATAGCAGACATGGTGGGTCAGGTGACCAGTCCGTCTGGTCAGGTCCAGGAAGCTGTTAACCCTGTGTGTGTGTTAACAGAGATCAGCATAGCAGACATGGTGGGTCAGGTGACCAGTCCGTCTGGTCAGGTCCAGGAAGCTGTTAACCCTGTGTGTGTGTGTTAACAGAGATCAGCATAGCAGACATGGTGGGTCAGGTGACCAGTCCGTCTGGTCAGGTCCAGGAAGCTGTTAACCCTGTGTGTGTGTGTTAACAGAGATCAGCATAGCAGACATGGTGGGTCAGGTGACCAGTCCGTCTGGTCAGGTCCAGGAAGCTGTTAACCCTGTGTGTGTGTTAACAGAGATCAGCATAGCAGACATGGTGGGTCAGGTGACCAGTCCGTCTGGTCAGGTCCAGGAAGCTGTTAACCCTGTGTGTGTGTGTTAACAGAGATCAGCATAGCAGACATGGTGGGTCAGGTGACCAGTCCGTCTGGTCAGGTCCAGGAAGCTGTTAACCCTGTGTGTGTGTGTTAACAGAGATCAGCATAGCAGACATGGTGGGTCAGGTGACCAGTCCGTCTGGTCAGGTCCAGGAAGCTGTTAACCCTGTGTGTGTGTTAACAGAGATCAGCATAGCAGACATGGTGGGTCAGGTGACCAGTCCGTCTGGTCAGGTCCAGGAAGCTGTTAACCCTGTGTGTGTGTTAACAGAGATCAGCATAGCAGACATGGTGGGTCAGGTGACCAGTCCGTCTGGTCAGGTCCAGGAAGCTGTTAACCCTGTGTGTGTGTGTTAACAGAGATCAGCATAGCAGACATGGTGGGTCAGGTGACCAGTCCGTCTGGTCAGGTCCAGGAAGCTGTTAACCCTGTGTGTGTGTGTTAACAGAGATCAGCATAGCAGACATGGTGGGTCAGGTGACCAGTCCGTCTGGTCAGGTCCAGGAAGCTGTTAACCCTGTGTGTGTGTTAACAGAGATCAGCATAGCAGACATGGTGGGTCAGGTGACCAGTCCGTCTGGTCAGGTCCAGGAAGCTGTTAACCCTGTGTGTGTGTGTTAACAGAGATCAGCATAGCAGACATGGTGGGTCAGGTGACCAGTCCGTCTGGTCAGGTCCAGGAAGCTGTTAACCCTGTGTGTGTGTGTTAACAGAGATCAGCATAGCAGACATGGTGGGTCAGGTGACCAGTCCGTCTGGTCAGGTCCAGGAAGCTGTTAACCCTGTGTGTGTTAACAGAGATCAGCATAGCAGACATGGTGGGTCAGGTGACCAGTCCGTCTGGTCAGGTCCAGGAAGCTGTTAACCCTGTGTGTGTGTGTTAACAGAGATCAGCATAGCAGACATGGTGGGTCAGGTGACCAGTCCGTCTGGTCAGGTCCAGGAAGCTGTTAACCCTGTGTGTGTGTGTTAACAGAGATCAGCATAGCAGACATGGTGGGTCAGGTGACCAGTCCGTCTGGTCAGGTCCAGGAAGCTGTTAACCCTGTGTGTGTTAACAGAGATCAGCATAGCAGACATGGTGGGTCAGGTGACCAGTCCGTCTGGTCAGGTCCAGGAAGCTGTTAACCCTGTGTGTGTGTGTTAACAGAGATCAGCATAGCAGACATGGTGGGTCAGGTGACCAGTCCGTCTGGTCAGGTCCAGGAAGCTGTTAACCCTGTGTGTGTGTTAACAGAGATCAGCATAGCAGACATGGTGGGTCAGGTGACCAGTCCGTCTGGTCAGGTCCAGGAAGCTGTTAACCCTGTGTGTGTGTGTTAACAGAGATCAGCATAGCAGACATGGTGGGTCAGGTGACCAGTCCGTCTGGTCAGGTCCAGGAAGCTGTTAACCCTGTGTGTGTTAACAGAGATCAGCATAGCAGACATGGTGGGTCAGGTGACCAGTCCGTCTGGTCAGGTCCAGGAAGCTGTTAACCCTGTGTGTGTGTGTTAACAGAGATCAGCATAGCAGACATGGTGGGTCAGGTGACCAGTCCGTCTGGTCAGGTCCAGGAAGCTGTTAACCCTGTGTGTGTGTTAACAGAGATCAGCATAGCAGACATGGTGGGTCAGGTGACCAGTCCGTCTGGTCAGGTCCAGGAAGCTGTTAACCCTGTGTGTGTTAACAGAGATCAGCATAGCGGACATGGTGGGTCAGGTGACCAGTCCGTCTGGTCAGGTCCAGGAAGCTGTTAACCCTGTGTGTGTGTGTTAACAGAGATCAGCATAGCGGACATGGTGGGTCAGGTGACCAGTCCGTCTGGTCAGGTCCAGGAAGCTGTTAACCCTGTGTGTGTGTTAACAGAGATCAGCATAGCAGACATGGTGGGTCAGGTGACCAGTCCGTCTGGTCAGGTCCAGGAAGCTGTTAACCCTGTGTGTGTGTGTTAACAGAGATCAGCATAGCAGACATGGTGGGTCAGGTGACCAGTCCGTCTGGTCAGGTCCAGGAAGCTGTTAACCCTGTGTGTGTGTTAACAGAGATCAGCATAGCAGACATGGTGGGTCAGGTGACCAGTCCGTCTGGTCAGGTCCAGGAAGCTGTTAACCCTGTGTGTGTTAACAGAGATCAGCATAGCAGACATGGTGGGTCAGGTGACCAGTCCGTCTGGTCAGGTCCAGGAAGCTGTTAACCCTGTGTGTGTGTTAACAGAGATCAGCATAGCAGACATGGTGGGTCAGGTGACCAGTCCGTCTGGTCAGGTCCAGGAAGCTGTTAACCCTGTGTGTGTATTAACAGAGATCAGCATAGCAGACATGGTGGCCCAGGTGACCAGTCCGTCTGGTCAGGTCCAGGAAGCTGTTAACCCTGTGTGTGTGTTAACAGAGATCAGCATAGCAGACATGGTGGGTCAGGTGACCAGTCCGTCTGGTCAGGTCCAGGAAGCTGTTAACCCTGTGTGTGTGTGTTAACAGAGATCAGCATAGCAGACATGGTGGGTCAGGTGACCAGTCCGTCTGGTCAGGTCCAGGAAGCTGTTAACCCTGTGTGTGTTAACAGAGATCAGCATAGCGGACATGGTGGGTCAGGTGACCAGTCCGTCTGGTCAGGTCCAGGAAGCTGTTAACCCTGTGTGTGTGTGTTAACAGAGATCAGCATAGCAGACATGGTGGGTCAGGTGACCAGTCCGTCTGGTCAGGTCCAGGAAGCTGTTAACCCTGTGTGTGTGTTAACAGAGATCAGCATAGCAGACATGGTGGGTCAGGTGACCAGTCCGTCTGGTCAGGTCCAGGAAGCTGTTAACCCTGTGTGTGTGTGTTAACAGAGATCAGCATAGCAGACATGGTGGGTCAGGTGACCAGTCCGTCTGGTCAGGTCCAGGAAGCTGTTAACCCTGTGTGTGTGTTAACAGAGATCAGCATAGCAGACATGGTGGGTCAGGTGACCAGTCCGTCTGGTCAGGTCCAGGAAGCTGTTAACCCTGTGTGTGTGTGTTAACAGAGATCAGCATAGCAGACATGGTGGGTCAGGTGACCAGTCCGTCTGGTCAGGTCCAGGAAGCTGTTAACCCTGTGTGTGTGTTAACAGAGATCAGCATAGCAGACATGGTGGGCCAGGTGACCAGTCCGTCTGGTCAGGTCCAGGAAGCTGTTAACCCTGTGTGTGTGTTAACAGAGATCAGCATAGCAGACATGGTGGGTCAGGTGACCAGTCCGTCTGGTCAGGTCCAGGAAGCTGTTAACCCTGTGTGTGTGTGTTAACAGAGATCAGCATAGCAGACATGGTGGGTCAGGTGACCAGTCCGTCTGGTCAGGTCCAGGAAGCTGTTAACCCTGTGTGGTGTGTGTTAACAGAGATCAGCATAGCAGACATGGTGGGTCAGGTGACCAGTCCGTCTGGTCAGGTCCAGGAAGCTGTTAACCCTGTGTGTGTGTGTTAACAGAGATCAGCATAGCAGACATGGTGGGTCAGGTGACCAGTCCGTCTGGTCAGGTCCAGGAAGCTGTTAACCCTGTGTGTGTGTTAACAGAGATCAGCATAGCAGACATGGTGGGTCAGGTGACCAGTCCGTCTGGTCAGGTCCAGGAAGCTGTTAACCCTGTGTGTGTGTTAACAGAGATCAGCATAGCAGACATGGTGGGTCAGGTGACCAGTCCGTCTGGTCAGGTCCAGGAAGCTGTTAACCCTGTGTGTGTGTGTTAACAGAGATCAGCATAGCAGACATGGTGGGTCAGGTGACCAGTCCGTCTGGTCAGGTCCAGGAAGCTGTTAACCCTGTGTGTTAACAGAGATCAGCATAGCGGACATGGTGGGTCAGGTGACCAGTCCGTCTGGTCAGGTCCAGGAAGCTGTTAACCCTGTGTGTGTGTTAACAGAGATCAGCATAGCAGACATGGTGGGTCAGGTGACCAGTCCGTCTGGTCAGGTCCAGGAAGCTGTTAACCCTGTGTGTGTGTTAACAGAGATCAGCATAGCAGACATGGTGGGTCAGGTGACCAGTCCGTCTGGTCAGGTCCAGGAAGCTGTTAACCCTGTGTGTGTTAACAGAGATCAGCATAGCAGACATGGTGGGTCAGGTGACCAGTCCGTCTGGTCAGGTCCAGGAAGCTGTTAACCCTGTGTGTGGTTAACAGAGATCAGCATAGCAGACATGGTGGGTCAGGTGACCAGTCCGTCTGGTCAGGTCCAGGAAGCTGTTAACCCTGTGTGTGTGTGTTAACAGAGATCAGCATAGCAGACATGGTGGGTCAGGTGACCAGTCCGTCTGGTCAGGTCCAGGAAGCTGTTAACCCTGTGTGTGTGTGTTAACAGAGATCAGCATAGCAGACATGGTGGGTCAGGTGACCAGTCCGTCTGGTCAGGTCCAGGAAGCTGTTAACCCTGTGTGTGTGTGTTAACAGAGATCAGCATAGCAGACATGGTGGGTCAGGTGACCAGTCCGTCTGGTCAGGTCCAGGAAGCTGTTAACCCTGTGTGTGTTAACAGAGATCAGCATAGCAGACATGGTGGGTCAGGTGACCAGTCCGTCTGGTCAGGTCCAGGAAGCTGTTAACCCTGTGTGTGTTAACAGAGATCAGCATAGCAGACATGGTGGGTCAGGTGACCAGTCCGTCTGGTCAGGTCCAGGAAGCTGTTAACCCTGTGTGTGTGTTAACAGAGATCAGCATAGCAGACATGGTGGGTCAGGTGACCAGTCCGTCTGGTCAGGTCCAGGAAGCTGTTAACCCTGTGTGTGTGTGTTAACAGAGATCAGCATAGCAGACATGGTGGGTCAGGTGACCAGTCCGTCTGGTCAGGTCCAGGAAGCTGTTAACCCTGTGTGTGTGTTAACAGAGATCAGCATAGCAGACATGGTGGGTCAGGTGACCAGTCCGTCTGGTCAGGTCCAGGAAGCTGTTAACCCTGTGTGTGTGTGTTAACAGAGATCAGCATAGCAGACATGGTGGGTCAGGTGACCAGTCCGTCTGGTCAGGTCCAGGAAGCTGTTAACCCTGTGTGTGTGTTAACAGAGATCAGCATAGCAGACATGGTGGGCCAGGTGACCAGTCCGTCTGGTCAGGTCCAGGAAGCTGTTAACCCTGTGTGTGTGTTAACAGAGATCAGCATAGCAGACATGGTGGGTCAGGTGACCAGTCCGTCTGGTCAGGTCCAGGAAGCTGTTAACCCTGTGTGTGTGTGTTAACAGAGATCAGCATAGCAGACATGGTGGGTCAGGTGACCAGTCCGTCTGGTCAGGTCCAGGAAGCTGTTAACCCTGTGTGTGTGTGTTAACAGAGATCAGCATAGCGGACATGGTGGGTCAGGTGACCAGTCCGTCTGGTCAGGTCCAGGAAGCTGTTAACCCTGTGTGTGTGTGTGTTAACAGAGATCAGCATAGCAGACATGGTGGGTCAGGTGACCAGTCCGTCTGGTCAGGTCCAGGAAGCTGTTAACCCTGTGTGTGTGTTAACAGAGATCAGCATAGCAGACATGGTGGGTCAGGTGACCAGTCCGTCTGGTCAGGTCCAGGAAGCTGTTAACCCTGTGTGTGTGTTAACAGAGATCAGCATAGCAGACATGGTGGGTCAGGTGACCAGTCCGTCTGGTCAGGTCCAGGAAGCTGTTAACCCTGTGTGTGTGTGTTAACAGAGATCAGCATAGCAGACATGGTGGGTCAGGTGACCAGTCCGTCTGGTCAGGTCCAGGAAGCTGTTAACCCTGTGTGTGTTAACAGAGATCAGCATAGCAGACATGGTGGGTCAGGTGACCAGTCCGTCTGGTCAGGTCCAGGAAGCTGTTAACCCTGTGTGTGTGTTAACAGAGATCAGCATAGCAGACATGGTGGGTCAGGTGACCAGTCCGTCTGGTCAGGTCCAGGAAGCTGTTAACCCTGTGTGTGTGTTAACAGAGATCAGCATAGCAGACATGGTGGGTCAGGTGACCAGTCCGTCTGGTCAGGTCCAGGAAGCTGTTAACCCTGTGTGTGTTAACAGAGATCAGCATAGCAGACATGGTGGGTCAGGTGACCAGTCCGTCTGGTCAGGTCCAGGAAGCTGTTAACCCTGTGTGTGGTTAACAGAGATCAGCATAGCAGACATGGTGGGTCAGGTGACCAGTCCGTCTGGTCAGGTCCAGGAAGCTGTTAACCCTGTGTGTGTGTGTTAACAGAGATCAGCATAGCAGACATGGTGGGTCAGGTGACCAGTCCGTCTGGTCAGGTCCAGGAAGCTGTTAACCCTGTGTGTGTGTGTTAACAGAGATCAGCATAGCAGACATGGTGGGTCAGGTGACCAGTCCGTCTGGTCAGGTCCAGGAAGCTGTTAACCCTGTGTGTGTGTGTTAACAGAGATCAGCATAGCAGACATGGTGGGTCAGGTGACCAGTCCGTCTGGTCAGGTCCAGGAAGCTGTTAACCCTGTGTGTGTTAACAGAGATCAGCATAGCAGACATGGTGGGTCAGGTGACCAGTCCGTCTGGTCAGGTCCAGGAAGCTGTTAACCCTGTGTGTGTTAACAGAGATCAGCATAGCAGACATGGTGGGTCAGGTGACCAGTCCGTCTGGTCAGGTCCAGGAAGCTGTTAACCCTGTGTGTGTGTTAACAGAGATCAGCATAGCAGACATGGTGGGTCAGGTGACCAGTCCGTCTGGTCAGGTCCAGGAAGCTGTTAACCCTGTGTGTGTTAACAGAGATCAGCATAGCAGACATGGTGGGTCAGGTGACCAGTCCGTCTGGTCAGGTCCAGGAAGCTGTTAACCCTGTGTGTGTGTGTTAACAGAGATCAGCATAGCAGACATGGTGGGTCAGGTGACCAGTCCGTCTGGTCAGGTCCAGGAAGCTGTTAACCCTGTGTGTGTGTGTTAACAGAGATCAGCATAGCAGACATGGTGGCCCAGGTGACCAGTCCGTCTGGTCAGGTCCAGGAAGCTGTTAACCCTGTGTGTGTTAACAGAGATCAGCATAGCAGACATGGTGGGTCAGGTGACCAGTCCGTCTGGTCAGGTCCAGGAAGCTGTTAACCCTGTGTGTGTGTTAACAGAGATCAGCATAGCAGACATGGTGGCCCAGGTGACCAGTCCGTCTGGTCAGGTCCAGGAAGCTGTTAACCCTGTGTGTGTGTGTTAACAGAGATCAGCATAGCAGACATGGTGGGTCAGGTGACCAGTCCGTCTGGTCAGGTCCAGGAAGCTGTTAACCCTGTGTGTGTGTGTTAACAGAGATCAGCATAGCAGACATGGTGGCCCAGGTGACCAGTCCGTCTGGTCAGGTCCAGGAAGCTGTTAACCCTGTGTGTGTGTTAACAGAGATCAGCATAGCAGACATGGTGGGTCAGGTGACCAGTCCGTCTGGTCAGGTCCAGGAAGCTGTTAACCCTGTGTGTGTGTTAACAGAGATCAGCATAGCAGACATGGTGGGTCAGGTGACCAGTCCGTCTGGTCAGGTCCAGGAAGCTGTTAACCCTGTGTGTGTGTGTGTAACAGAGATCAGCATAGCAGACATGGTGGGTCAGGTGACCAGTCCGTCTGGTCAGGTCCAGGAAGCTGTTAACCCTGTGTGTGTGTTAACAGAGATCAGCATAGCAGACATGGTGGCCCAGGTGACCAGTCCGTCTGGTCAGGTCCAGGAAGCTGTTAACCTTGTGTGTGTGTTAACAGAGATCAGCATAGCAGACATGGTGGCCCAGGTGACCAGTCCGTCTGGTCAGGTCCAGGAAGCTGTTAACCTTGTGTGTGTGTTAACAGAGATCAGCATAGCAGACATGGTGGGTCAGGTGACCAGTCCGTCTGGTCAGGTCCAGGAAGCTGTTAACCCTGTGTGTGTGTTAACAGAGATCAGCATAGCAGACATGGTGGCCCAGGTGACCAGTCCGTCTGGTCAGGTCCAGGAAGCTGTTAACCCTGTGTGTGTGTTAACAGAGATCAGCATAGCAGACATGGTGGGTCAGGTGACCAGTCCGTCTGGTCAGGTCCAGGAAGCTGTTAACCCTGTGTGTGTGTGTTAACAGAGATCAGCATAGCAGACATGGTGGGTCAGGTGACCAGTCCGTCTGGTCAGGTCCAGGAAGCTGTTAACCCTGTGTGTGTGTTAACAGAGATCAGCATAGCAGACATGGTGGCCCAGGTGACCAGTCCGTCTGGTCAGGTCCAGGAAGCTGTTAACCCTGTGTGTGTGTTAACAGAGATCAGCATAGCAGACATGGTGGCCCAGGTGACCAGTCCGTCTGGTCAGGTCCAGGAAGCTGTTAACCCTGTGTGTGTGTGTTAACAGAGATCAGCATAGCAGACATGGTGGGTCAGGTGACCAGTCCGTCTGGTCAGGTCCAGGAAGCTGTTAACCCTGTGTGTGTGTTAACAGAGATCAGCATAGCAGACATGGTGGGTCAGGTGACCAGTCCGTCTGGTCAGGTCCAGGAAGCTGTTAACCCTGTGTGTGTTAACAGAGATCAGCATAGCAGACATGGTGGCCCAGGTGACCAGTCCGTCTGGTCAGGTCCAGGAAGCTGTTAACCCTGTGTGTGTGTTAACAGAGATCAGCATAGCAGACATGGTGGCCCAGGTGACCAGTCCGTCTGGTCAGGTCCAGGAAGCTGTTAACCCTGTGTGTGTTAACAGAGATCAGCATAGCAGACATGGTGGGTCAGGTGACCAGTCCGTCTGGTCAGGTCCAGGAAGCTGTTAACCCTGTGTGTGTGTGTTATCAGAGATCAGCATAGCAGACATGGTGGGTCAGGTGACCAGTCCGTCTGGTCAGGTCCAGGAAGCTGTTAACCCTGTGTGTGAGTGTTAACAGAGATCAGCATAGCGGACATGGTGGGTCAGGTGACCAGTCCGTCTGGTCAGGTCCAGGAAGCTGTTAACCCTGTGTGTGTGTTAACAGAGATCAGCATAGCAGACATGGTGGGTCAGGTGACCAGTCCGTCTGGTCAGGTCCAGGAAGCTGTTAACCCTGTGTGTGTTAACAGAGATCAGCATAGCAGACATGGTGGGTCAGGTGACCAGTCCGTCTGGTCAGGTCCAGGAAGCTGTTAACCCTGTGTGTGATTAACAGAGATCAGCATAGCGGACATGGTGGGTCAGGTGACCAGTCCGTCTGGTCAGGTCCAGGAAGCTGTTAACCCTGTGTGTGTGTGTTAACAGAGATCAGCATAGCAGACATGGTGGCCCAGGTGACCAGTCCGTCTGGTCAGGTCCAGGAAGCTGTTAACCCTGTGTGTGTGTTAACAGAGATCAGCATAGCAGACATGGTGGGTCAGGTGACCAGTCCGTCTGGTCAGGTCCAGGAAGCTGTTAACCCTGTGTGTGTGTTAACAGAGATCAGCATAGCAGACATGGTGGGTCAGGTGACCAGTCCGTCTGGTCAGGTCCAGGAAGCTGTTAACCCTGTGTGTGTGTTAACAGAGATCAGCATAGCAGACATGGTGGGTCAGGTGACCAGTCCGTCTGGTCAGGTCCAGGAAGCTGTTAACCCTGTGTGTGTGTGTTAACAGAGATCAGCATAGCAGACATGGTGGGTCAGGTGACCAGTCCGTCTGGTCAGGTCCAGGAAGCTGTTAACCCTGTGTGTGTGTTAACAGAGATCAGCATAGCAGACATGGTGGGTCAGGTGACCAGTCCGTCTGGTCAGGTCCAGGAAGCTGTTAACCCTGTGTGTGTGTTAACAGAGATCAGCATAGCAGACATGGTGGGTCAGGTGACCAGTCCGTCTGGTCAGGTCCAGGAAGCTGTTAACCCTGTGTGTGTGTTAACAGAGATCAGCATAGCAGACATGGTGGGTCAGGTGACCAGTCCGTCTGGTCAGGTCCAGGAAGCTGTTAACCCTGTATGTGTGTTAACAGAGATCAGCATAGCAGACATGGTGGGTCAGGTGACCAGTCCGTCTGGTCAGGTCCAGGAAGCTGTTAACCCTGTGTGTGTTAACAGAGATCAGCATAGCAGACATGGTGGGTCAGGTGACCAGTCCGTCTGGTCAGGTCCAGGAAGCTGTTAACCCTGTGTGTGTGTTAACAGAGATCAGCATAGCAGACATGGTGGGTCAGGTGACCAGTCCGTCTGGTCAGGTCCAGGAAGCTGTTAACCCTGTGTGTGTGTGTTAACAGAGATCAGCATAGCAGACATGGTGGCCCAGGTGACCAGTCCGTCTGGTCAGGTCCAGGAAGCTGTTAACCCTGTGTGTGTGTTAACAGAGATCAGCATAGCAGACATGGTGGGTCAGGTGACCAGTCCGTCTGGTCAGGTCCAGGAAGCTGTTAACCCTGTGTGTGTTAACAGAGATCAGCATAGCAGACATGGTGGGTCAGGTGACCAGTCCGTCTCGTCAGGTCCAGGAAGCTGTTAACCCTGTGTGTGTTAACAGAGATCAGCATAGCAGACATGGTGGGTCAGGTGACCAGTCCGTCTGGTCAGGTCCAGGAAGCTGTTAACCCTGTGTGTGTTAACAGAGATCAGCATAGCAGACATGGTGGGTCAGGTGACCAGTCCGTCTGGTCAGGTCCAGGAAGCTGTTAACCCTGTGTGTGTGTTAACAGAGATCAGCATAGCAGACATGGTGGGTCAGGTGACCAGTCCGTCTGGTCAGGTCCAGGAAGCTGTTAACCCTGTGTGTGTGTTAACAGAGATCAGCATAGCAGACATGGTGGGTCAGGTGACCAGTCCGTCTGGTCAGGTCCAGGAAGCTGTTAACCCTGTGTGTGTATTAACAGAGATCAGCATAGCAGACATGGTGGCCCAGGTGACCAGTCCGTCTGGTCAGGTCCAGGAAGCTGTTAACCCTGTGTGTGTGTTAACAGAGATCAGCATAGCAGACATGGTGGGTCAGGTGACCAGTCCGTCTGGTCAGGTCCAGGAAGCTGTTAACCCTGTGTGTGTGTGTGTTAACAGAGATCAGCATAGCAGACATGGTGGCCCAGGTGACCAGTCCGTCTGGTCAGGTCCAGGAAGCTGTTAACCCTGTGTGTGTGTGTTAACAGAGATCAGCATAGCAGACATGGTGGCCCAGGTGACCAGTCCGTCTGGTCAGGTCCAGGAAGCTGTTAACCCTGTGTGTGTGTATTAACAGAGATCAGCATAGCAGACATGGTGGCCCAGGTGACCAGTCCGTCTGGTCAGGTCCAGGAAGCTGTTAACCCTGTGTGTGTGTTAACAGAGATCAGCATAGCAGACATGGTGGGTCAGGTGACCAGTCCGTCTGGTCAGGTCCAGGAAGCTGTTAACCCTGTGTGTGTTAACAGAGATCAGCATAGCAGACATGGTGGGTCAGGTGACCAGTCCGTCTGGTCTGGTCCAGGAAGCTGTTAACCCTGTGTGTGTGTGTTAACAGAGATCAGCATAGCAGACATGGTGGGTCAGGTGACCAGTCCGTCTGGTCAGGTCCAGGAAGCTGTTAACCCTGTGTGTGTGTGTTAACAGAGATCAGCATAGCAGACATGGTGGGTCAGGTGACCAGTCCGTCTGGTCAGGTCCAGGAAGCTGTTAACCCTGTGTGTGTGTTAACAGAGATCAGCATAGCAGACAAGGTGGCCCAGGTGACCAGTCCGTCTGGTCAGGTCCAGGAAGCTGTTAACCCTGTGTGTGTGTGTTAACAGAGATCAGCATAGCAGACATGGTGGGTCAGGTGACCAGTCCGTCTGGTCAGGTCCAGGAAGCTGTTAACCCTGTGTGTGTGTTAACAGAGATCAGCATAGCAGACATGGTGGGTCAGGTGACCAGTCCGTCTGGTCAGGTCCAGGAAGCTGTTAACCCTGTGTGTGTGTTAACAGAGATCAGCATAGCAGACATGGTGGGTCAGGTGACCAGTCCGTCTGGTCAGGTCCAGGAAGCTGTTAACCCTGTGTGTGTGTTAACAGAGATCAGCATAGCGGACATGGTGGCCCAGGTGACCAGTCCGTCTGGTCAGGTCCAGGAAGCTGTTAACCCTGTGTGTGTGTTAACAGAGATCAGCATAGCGGACATGGTGGGTCAGGTGACCAGTCCGTCTGGTCAGGTCCAGGAAGCTGTTAACCCTGTGTGTGTTAACAGAGATCAGCATAGCAGACATGGTGGGTCAGGTGACCAGTCCGTCTGGTCAGGTCCAGGAAGCTGTTAACCCTGTGTGTGTGTTAACAGAGATCAGCATAGCGGACATGGTGGCCCAGGTGACCAGTCCGTCTGGTCAGGTCCAGGAAGCTGTTAACCCTGTGTGTGTGTGTGTTAACAGAGATCAGCATAGCAGACATGGTGGGTCAGGTGACCAGTCCGTCTGGTCAGGTCCAGGAAGCTGTTAACCCTGTGTGTGTGTGTTAACAGAGATCAGCATAGCAGACATGGTGGCCCAGGTGACCAGTCCGTCTGGTCAGGTCCAGGAAGCTGTTAACCCTGTGTGTATTAACAGAGATCAGCATAGCAGACATGGTGGGTCAGGTGACCAGTCCGTCTGGTCAGGTCCAGGAAGCTGTTAACCCTGTGTGTGTGTTAACAGAGATCAGCATAGCAGACATGGTGGCCCAGGTGACCAGTCCGTCTGGTCAGGTCCAGGAAGCTGTTAACCCTGTGTGTGTGTTAACAGAGATCAGCATAGCAGACATGGTGGGTCAGGTGACCAGTCCGTCTGGTCAGGTCCAGGAAGCTGTTAACCCTGTGTGTGTGTGTTAACAGAGATCAGCATAGCAGACATGGTGGGTCAGGTGACCAGTCCGTCTGGTCAGGTCCAGGAAGCTGTTAACCCTATGTGTGTGTGTGTTAACAGAGATCAGCATAGCAGACATGGTGGCCCAGGTGACCAGTCCGTCTGGTCAGGTCCAGGAAGCTGTTAACCCTGTGTGTGTGTTAACAGAGATCAGCATAGCGGACATGGTGGGTCAGGTGACCAGTCCGTCTGGTCAGGTCCAGGAAGCTGTTAACCCTGTGTGTGTGTTAACAGAGATCAGCATAGCAGACATGGTGGGTCAGGTGACCAGTCCGTCTGGTCAGGTCCAGGAAGCTGTTAACCCTGTGTGTGTGTTAACAGAGATCAGCATAGCGGACATGGTGGGTCAGGTGACCAGTCCGTCTGGTCAGGTCCAGGAAGCTGTTAACCCTGTGTGTGTGTATTAACAGAGATCAGCATAGCAGACATGGTGGCCCAGGTGACCAGTCCGTCTGGTCAGGTCCAGGAAGCTGTTAACCCTGTGTGTGTGTGTTAACAGAGATCAGCATAGCAGACATGGTGGCCCAGGTGACCAGTCCGTCTGGTCAGGTCCAGGAAGCTGTTAACCCTGTGTGTGTGTATTAACAGAGATCAGCATAGCAGACATGGTGGCCCAGGTGACCAGTCCGTCTGGTCAGGTCCAGGAAGCTGTTAACCCTGTGTGTGTGTTAACAGAGATCAGCATAGCAGACATGGTGGGTCAGGTGACCAGTCCGTCTGGTCAGGTCCAGGAAGCTGTTAACCCTGTGTGTGTTAACAGAGATCAGCATAGCAGACATGGTGGGTCAGGTGACCAGTCCGTCTGGTCTGGTCCAGGAAGCTGTTAACCCTGTGTGTGTGTGTTAACAGAGATCAGCATAGCAGACATGGTGGGTCAGGTGACCAGTCCGTCTGGTCAGGTCCAGGAAGCTGTTAACCCTGTGTGTGTGTGTTAACAGAGATCAGCATAGCAGACATGGTGGGTCAGGTGACCAGTCCGTCTGGTCAGGTCCAGGAAGCTGTTAACCCTGTGTGTGTGTTAACAGAGATCAGCATAGCAGACAAGGTGGCCCAGGTGACCAGTCCGTCTGGTCAGGTCCAGGAAGCTGTTAACCCTGTGTGTGTGTGTTAACAGAGATCAGCATAGCAGACATGGTGGGTCAGGTGACCAGTCCGTCTGGTCAGGTCCAGGAAGCTGTTAACCCTGTGTGTGTGTTAACAGAGATCAGCATAGCAGACATGGTGGGTCAGGTGACCAGTCCGTCTGGTCAGGTCCAGGAAGCTGTTAACCCTGTGTGTGTGTTAACAGAGATCAGCATAGCAGACATGGTGGGTCAGGTGACCAGTCCGTCTGGTCAGGTCCAGGAAGCTGTTAACCCTGTGTGTGTGTTAACAGAGATCAGCATAGCGGACATGGTGGCCCAGGTGACCAGTCCGTCTGGTCAGGTCCAGGAAGCTGTTAACCCTGTGTGTGTGTTAACAGAGATCAGCATAGCGGACATGGTGGGTCAGGTGACCAGTCCGTCTGGTCAGGTCCAGGAAGCTGTTAACCCTGTGTGTGTTAACAGAGATCAGCATAGCAGACATGGTGGGTCAGGTGACCAGTCCGTCTGGTCAGGTCCAGGAAGCTGTTAACCCTGTGTGTGTGTTAACAGAGATCAGCATAGCGGACATGGTGGCCCAGGTGACCAGTCCGTCTGGTCAGGTCCAGGAAGCTGTTAACCCTGTGTGTGTGTGTGTTAACAGAGATCAGCATAGCAGACATGGTGGGTCAGGTGACCAGTCCGTCTGGTCAGGTCCAGGAAGCTGTTAACCCTGTGTGTGTGTGTTAACAGAGATCAGCATAGCAGACATGGTGGCCCAGGTGACCAGTCCGTCTGGTCAGGTCCAGGAAGCTGTTAACCCTGTGTGTATTAACAGAGATCAGCATAGCAGACATGGTGGGTCAGGTGACCAGTCCGTCTGGTCAGGTCCAGGAAGCTGTTAACCCTGTGTGTGTTAACAGAGATCAGCATAGCAGACATGGTGGGTCAGGTGACCAGTCCGTCTGGTCAGGTCCAGGAAGCTGTTAACCCTGTGTGTGTGTGTTAACAGAGATCAGCATAGCAGACATGGTGGCCCAGGTGACCAGTCCGTCTGGTCAGGTCCAGGAAGCTGTTAACCCTGTGTGTGTGTTAACAGAGATCAGCATAGCAGACATGGTGGGTCAGGTGACCAGTCCGTCTGGTCAGGTCCAGGAAGCTGTTAACCCTGTGTGTGTGTTAACAGAGATCAGCATAGCAGACATGGTGGGTCAGGTGACCAGTCCGTCTGGTCAGGTCCAGGAAGCTGTTAACCCTGTGTGTGTGTTAACAGAGATCAGCATAGCAGACATGGTGGGTCAGGTGACCAGTCCGTCTGGTCAGGTCCAGGAAGCTGTTAACCCTGTGTGTGTGTTAACAGAGATCAGCATAGCAGACATGGTGGGTCAGGTGACCAGTCCGTCTGGTCAGGTCCAGGAAGCTGTTAACCCTGTGTGTGTGTGTTAACAGAGATCAGCATAGCAGACATGGTGGGTCAGGTGACCAGTCCGTCTGGTCAGGTCCAGGAAGCTGTTAACCCTGTGTGTGTGTTAACAGAGATCAGCATAGCAGACATGGTGGGTCAGGTGACCAGTCCGTCTGGTCAGGTCCAGGAAGCTGTTAACCCTGTGTGTGTGTTAACAGAGATCAGCATAGCAGACATGGTGGGTCAGGTGACCAGTCCGTCTGGTCAGGTCCAGGAAGCTGTTAACCCTGTGTGTGTGTTAACAGAGATCAGCATAGCAGACATGGTGGGTCAGGTGACCAGTCCGTCTGGTCAGGTCCAGGAAGCTGTTAACCCTGTGTGTGTGTTAACAGAGATCAGCATAGCGGACATGGTGGCCCAGGTGACCAGTCCGTCTGGTCAGGTCCAGGAAGCTGTTAACCCTGTGTGTGTGTTAACAGAGATCAGCATAGCGGACATGGTGGGTCAGGTGACCAGTCCGTCTGGTCAGGTCCAGGAAGCTGTTAACCCTGTGTGTGTGTTAACAGAGATCAGCATAGCAGACATGGTGGGTCAGGTGACCAGTCCGTCTGGTCAGGTCCAGGAAGCTGTTAACCCTGTGTGTGTGTGTGTTAACAGAGATCAGCATAGCAGACATGGTGGGTCAGGTGACCAGTCCGTCTGGTCAGGTCCAGGAAGCTGTTAACCCTGTGTGTGTGTTAACAGAGATCAGCATAGCAGACATGGTGGGTCAGGTGACCAGTCCGTCTGGTCAGGTCCAGGAAGCTGTTAACCCTGTGTGTGTGTGTTAACAGAGATCAGCATAGCAGACATGGTGGGTCAGGTGACCAGTCCGTCTGGTCAGGTCCAGGAAGCTGTTAACCCTGTGTGTGTATTAACAGAGATCAGCATAGCAGACATGGTGGCCCAGGTGACCAGTCCGTCTGGTCAGGTCCAGGAAGCTGTTAACCCTGTGTGTGTTAACAGAGATCAGCATAGCAGACATGGTGGGTCAGGTGACCAGTCCGTCTGGTCAGGTCCAGGAAGCTGTTAACCCTGTGTGTGTGTGTTAACAGAGATCAGCATAGCAGACATGGTGGGTCAGGTGACCAGTCCGTCTGGTCAGGTCCAGGAAGCTGTTAACCCTGTGTGTGTTAACAGAGATCAGCATAGCAGACATGGTGGGTCAGGTGACCAGTCCGTCTGGTCAGGTCCAGGAAGCTGTTAACCCTGTGTGTGTGTTAACAGAGATCAGCATAGCAGACATGGTGGGTCAGGTGACCAGTCCGTCTGGTCAGGTCCAGGAAGCTGTTAACCCTGTGTGTGTGTGTGTTAACAGAGATCAGCATAGCAGACATGGTGGGTCAGGTGACCAGTCCGTCTGGTCAGGTCCAGGAAGCTGTTAACCCTGTGTGTGTGTGTTAACAGAGATCAGCATAGCAGACATGGTGGCCCAGGTGACCAGTCCGTCTGGTCAGGTCCAGGAAGCTGTTAACCCTGTGTGTGTGTGTTAACAGAGATCAGCATAGCAGACATGGTGGGTCAGGTGACCAGTCCGTCTGGTCAGGTCCAGGAAGCTGTTAACCCTGTGTGTGTGTGTTAACAGAGATCAGCATAGCAGACATGGTGGCCCAGGTGACCAGTCCGTCTGGTCAGGTCCAGGAAGCTGTTAACCCTGTGTGTGTTAACAGAGATCAGCATAGCAGACATGGTGGGTCAGGTGACCAGTCCGTCTGGTCAGGTCCAGGAAGCTGTTAACCCTGTGTGTGTGTGTTAACAGAGATCAGCATAGCAGACATGGTGGGTCAGGTGACCAGTCCGTCTGGTCAGGTCCAGGAAGCTGTTAACCCTGTGTGTGTTAACAGAGATCAGCATAGCAGACATGGTGGGTCAGGTGACCAGTCCGTCTGGTCAGGTCCAGGAAGCTGTTAACCCTGTGTGTGTGTGTTAACAGAGATCAGCATAGCAGACATGGTGGGTCAGGTGACCAGTCCGTCTGGTCAGGTCCAGGAAGCTGTTAACCCTGTGTGTGTTAACAGAGATCAGCATAGCAGACATGGTGGGTCAGGTGACCAGTCCGTCTGGTCAGGTCCAGGAAGCTGTTAACCCTGTGTGTGTTAACAGAGATCAGCATAGCAGACATGGTGGGTCAGGTGACCAGTCCGTCTGGTCAGGTCCAGGAAGCTGTTAACCCTGTGTGTGTGTGTTAACAGAGATCAGCATAGCAGACATGGTGGGTCAGGTGACCAGTCCGTCTGGTCATGTCCAGGAAGCTGTTAACCCTGTGTGTGTATTAACAGAGATCAGCATAGCAGACATGGTGGCCCAGGTGACCAGTCCGTCTGGTCAGGTCCAGGAAGCTGTTAACCCTGTGTGTGTTAACAGAGATCAGCATAGCAGACATGGTGGGTCAGGTGACCAGTCCGTCTGGTCAGGTCCAGGAAGCTGTTAACCCTGTGTGTGTGTGTTAACAGAGATCAGCATAGCAGACATGGTGGGTCAGGTGACCAGTCCGTCTGGTCAGGTCCAGGAAGCTGTTAACCCTGTGTGTGTTAACAGAGATCAGCATAGCAGACATGGTGGGTCAGGTGACCAGTCCGTCTGGTCAGGTCCAGGAAGCTGTTAACCCTGTGTGTGTGTGTGTTAACAGAGATCAGCATAGCAGACATGGTGGGTCAGGTGACCAGTCCGTCTGGTCAGGTCCAGGAAGCTGTTAACCCTGTGTGTGTGTGTTAACAGAGATCAGCATAGCAGACATGGTGGCCCAGGTGACCAGTCCGTCTGGTCAGGTCCAGGAAGCTGTTAACCCTGTGTGTGTGTGTTAACAGAGATCAGCATAGCAGACATGGTGGGTCAGGTGACCAGTCCGTCTGGTCAGGTCCAGGAAGCTGTTAACCCTGTGTGTGTATTAACAGAGATCAGCATAGCAGACATGGTGGCCCAGGTGACCAGTCCGTCTGGTCAGGTCCAGGAAGCTGTTAACCCTGTGTGTGTGTGTTAACAGAGATCAGCATAGCAGACATGGTGGGTCAGGTGACCAGTCCGTCTGGTCAGGTCCAGGAAGCTGTTAACCCTGTGTGTGTTAACAGAGATCAGCATAGCAGACATGGTGGGTCAGGTGACCAGTCCGTCTGGTCAGGTCCAGGAAGCTGTTAACCCTGTGTGTGTGTTAACAGAGATCAGCATAGCAGACATGGTGGGTCAGGTGACCAGTCCGTCTGGTCAGGTCCAGGAAGCTGTTAACCCTGTGTGTGTGTGTGTTAACAGAGATCAGCATAGCAGACATGGTGGGTCAGGTGACCAGTCCGTCTGGTCAGGTCCAGGAAGCTGTTAACCCTGTGTGTGTGTGTTAACAGAGATCAGCATAGCAGACATGGTGGCCCAGGTGACCAGTCCGTCTGGTCAGGTCCAGGAAGCTGTTAACCCTGTGTGTGTGTGTTAACAGAGATCAGCATAGCAGACATGGTGGGTCAGGTGACCAGTCCGTCTGGTCAGGTCCAGGAAGCTGTTAACCCTGTGTGTGTGTGTTAACAGAGATCAGCATAGCAGACATGGTGGGTCAGGTGACCAGTCCGTCTGGTCAGGTCCAGGAAGCTGTTAACCCTGTGTGTGTTAACAGAGATCAGCATAGCAGACATGGTGGGTCAGGTGACCAGTCCGTCTGGTCAGGTCCAGGAAGCTGTTAACCCTGTGTGTGTGTGTTAACAGAGATCAGCATAGCAGACATGGTGGGTCAGGTGACCAGTCCGTCTGGTCAGGTCCAGGAAGCTGTTAACCCTGTGTGTGTTAACAGAGATCAGCATAGCAGACATGGTGGGTCAGGTGACCAGTCCGTCTGGTCAGGTCCAGGAAGCTGTTAACCCTGTGTGTGTGTGTTAACAGAGATCAGCATAGCAGACATGGTGGGTCAGGTGACCAGTCCGTCTGGTCAGGTCCAGGAAGCTGTTAACCCTGTGTGTGTGTGTTAACAGAGATCAGCATAGCAGACATGGTGGGTCAGGTGACCAGTCCGTCTGGTCAGGTCCAGGAAGCTGTTAACCCTGTGTGTGTGTTAACAGAGATCAGCATAGCAGACATGGTGGGTCAGGTGACCAGTCCGTCTGGTCAGGTCCAGGAAGCTGTTAACCCTGTGTGTGTGTGTTAACAGAGATCAGCATAGCAGACATGGTGGGTCAGGTGACCAGTCCGTCTGGTCAGGTCCAGGAAGCTGTTAACCCTGTGTGTGTGTGTTAACAGAGATCAGCATAGCAGACATGGTGGGTCAGGTGACCAGTCCGTCTGGTCAGGTCCAGGAAGCTGTTAACCCTGTGTGTATTAACAGAGATCAGCATAGCAGACATGGTGGGTCAGGTGACCAGTCCGTCTGGTCAGGTCCAGGAAGCTGTTAACCCTGTGTGTGTTAACAGAGATCAGCATAGCAGACATGGTGGCCCAGGTGACCAGTCCGTCTGGTCAGGTCCAGGAAGCTGTTAACCCTGTGTGTGTGTTAACAGAGATCAGCATAGCAGACATGGTGGGTCAGGTGACCAGTCCGTCTGGTCAGGTCCAGGAAGCTGTTAACCCTGTGTGTGTGTTAACAGAGATCAGCATAGCAGACATGGTGGGTCAGGTGACCAGTCCGTCTGGTCAGGTCCTGGAAGCTGTTAACCCTGTGTGTGTGTTAACAGAGATCAGCATAGCAGACATGGTGGGTCAGGTGACCAGTCCGTCTGGTCAGGTCCAGGAAGCTGTTAACCCTGTGTGTGTGTGTTAACAGAGATCAGCATAGCAGACATGGTGGGTCAGGTGACCAGTCCGTCTGGTCAGGTCCAGGAAGCTGTTAACCCTGTGTGTGTTAACAGAGATCAGCATAGCAGACATGGTGGGTCAGGTGACCAGTCCGTCTGGTCAGGTCCAGGAAGCTGTTAACCCTGTGTGTGTGTTAACAGAGATCAGCATAGCAGACATGGTGGGTCAGGTGACCAGTCCGTCTGGTCAGGTCCAGGAAGCTGTTAACCCTGTGTGTGTGTTAACAGAGATCAGCATAGCAGACATGGTGGCCCAGGTGACCAGTCCGTCTGGTCAGGTCCAGGAAGCTGTTAACCCTGTGTGTGTGTGTTAACAGAGATCAGCATAGCGGACATGGTGGGTCAGGTGACCAGTCCGTCTGGTCAGGTCCAGGAAGCTGTTAACCCTGTGTGTGTGTTAACAGAGATCAGCATAGCAGACATGGTGGCCCAGGTGACCAGTCCGTCTGGTCAGGTCCAGGAAGCTGTTAACCCTGTGTGTGTGTTAACAGAGATCAGCATAGCAGACATGGTGGGTCAGGTGACCAGTCCGTCTGGTCAGGTCCAGGAAGCTGTTAACCCTGTGTGTGTGTGTTAACAGAGATCAGCATAGCGGACATGGTGGGTCAGGTGACCAGTCCGTCTGGTCAGGTCCAGGAAGCTGTTAACCCTGTGTGTGTTAACAGAGATCAGCATAGCAGACATGGTGGGTCAGGTGACCAGTCCGTCTGGTCAGGTCCAGGAAGCTGTTAACCCTGTGTGTGTGTGTTAACAGAGATCAGCATAGCAGACATGGTGGGTCAGGTGACCAGTCCGTCTGGTCAGGTCCAGGAAGCTGTTAACCCTGTGTGTATTAACAGAGATCAGCATAGCGGACATGGTGGGTCAGGTGACCAGTCCGTCTGGTCAGGTCCAGGAAGCTGTTAACCCTGTGTGTGTGTGTTAACAGAGATCAGCATAGCGGACATGGTGGGTCAGGTGACCAGTCCGTCTGGTCAGGTCCAGGAAGCTGTTAACCCTGTGTGTGTGTTAACAGAGATCAGCATAGCAGACATGGTGGGTCAGGTGACCAGTCCGTCTGGTCAGGTCCAGGAAGCTGTTAACCCTGTGTGTGTGTTAACAGAGATCAGCATAGCAGACATGGTGGGTCAGGTGACCAGGCCGTCTGGTCAGGTCCAGGAAGCTGTTAACCCTGTGTGTGTGTGTGTTAACAGAGATCAGCATAGCAGACATGGTGGGTCAGGTGACCAGTCCGTCTGGTCAGGTCCAGGAAGCTGTTAACCCTGTGTGTGTGTGTTAACAGAGATCAGCATAGCAGACATGGTGGGTCAGGTGACCAGTCCGTCTGGTCAGGTCCAGGAAGCTGTTAACCCTGTGTGTGTGTTAACAGAGATCAGCATAGCAGACATGGTGGCCCAGGTGACCAGTCCGTCTGGTCAGGTCCAGGAAGCTGTTAACCCTGTGTGTGTGTGTTAACAGAGATCAGCATAGCGGACATGGTGGGTCAGGTGACCAGTCCGTCTGGTCAGGTCCAGGAAGCTGTTAACCCTGTGTGTGTTAACAGAGATCAGCATAGCAGACATGGTGGGTCAGGTGACCAGTCCGTCTGGTCAGGTCCAGGAAGCTGTTAACCCTGTGTGTGTGTTAACAGAGATCAGCATAGCAGACATGGTGGGTCAGGTGACCAGTCCGTCTGGTCAGGTCCAGGAAGCTGTTAACCCTGTGTGTGTGTGTTAACAGAGATCAGCATAGCGGACATGGTGGGTCAGGTGACCAGTCCGTCTGGTCAGGTCCAGGAAGCTGTTAACCCTGTGTGTGTTAACAGAGATCAGCATAGCAGACATGGTGGGTCAGGTGACCAGTCCGTCTGGTCAGGTCCAGGAAGCTGTTAACCCTGTGTGTGTGTGTTAACAGAGATCAGCATAGCGGACATGGTGGGTCAGGTGACCAGTCCGTCTGGTCAGGTCCAGGAAGCTGTTAACCCTGTGTGTGTTAACAGAGATCAGCATAGCGGACATGGTGGGTCAGGTGACCAGTCCGTCTGGTCAGGTCCAGGAAGCTGTTAACCCTGTGTGTGTGTTAACAGAGATCAGCATAGCAGACATGGTGGGTCAGGTGACCAGTCCGTCTGGTCAGGTCCAGGAAGCTGTTAACCCTGTGTGTATTAACAGAGATCAGCATAGCGGACATGGTGGGTCAGGTGACCAGTCCGTCTGGTCAGGTCCAGGAAGCTGTTAACCCTGTGTGTGTGTGTTAACAGAGATCAGCATAGCGGACATGGTGGGTCAGGTGACCAGTCCGTCTGGTCAGGTCCAGGAAGCTGTTAACCCTGTGTGTGTTAACAGAGATCAGCATAGCAGACATGGTGGGTCAGGTGACCAGTCCGTCTGGTCAGGTCCAGGAAGCTGTTAACCCTGTGTGTGTGTTAACAGAGATCAGCATAGCAGACATGGTGGGTCAGGTGACCAGTCCGTCTGGTCAGGTCCAGGAAGCTGTTAACCCTGTGTGTATTAACAGAGATCAGCATAGCGGACATGGTGGGTCAGGTGACCAGTCCGTCTGGTCAGGTCCAGGAAGCTGTTAACCCTGTGTGTGTGTGTTAAGAGAGATCAGCATAGCGGACATGGTGGGTCAGGTGACCAGTCCGTCTGGTCAGGTCCAGGAAGCTGTTAACCCTGTGTGTGTGTTAACAGAGATCAGCATAGCAGACATGGTGGGTCAGGTGACCAGTCCGTCTGGTCAAGTCCAGGAAGCTGTTAACCCTGTGTGTGTGTGTTAACAGAGATCAGCATAGCGGACATGGTGGGTCAGGTGACCAGTCCGTCTGGTCAGGTCCAGGAAGCTGTTAACCCTGTGTGTGTGTGTTAACAGAGATCAGCATAGCAGACATGGTGGGTCAGGTGACCAGTCCGTCTGGTCAGGTCCAGGAAGCTGTTAACCCTGTGTGTGTGTTAACAGAGATCAGCATAGCAGACATGGTGGGTCAGGTGACCAGTCCGTCTGGTCAGGTCCAGGAAGCTGTTAACCCTGTGTGTGTGTTAACAGAGATCAGCATAGCAGACATGGTGGGTCAGGTGACCAGTCCGTCTGGTCAGGTCCAGGAAGCTGTTAACCCTGTGTGTGTGTGTTAACAGAGATCAGCATAGCAGACATGGTGGGTCAGGTGACCAGTCCGTCTGGTCAGGTCCAGGAAGCTGTTAACCCTGTGTGTGTGTTAACAGAGATCAGCATAGCAGACATGGTGGCCCAGGTGACCAGTCCGTCTGGTCAGGTCCAGGAAGCTGTTAACCCTGTGTGTGTGTTAACAGAGATCAGCATAGCAGACATGGTGGGTCAGGTGACCAGTCCGTCTGGTCAGGTCCAGGAAGCTGTTAACCCTGTGTGTGTGTGTTAACAGAGATCAGCATAGCAGACATGGTGGGTCAGGTGACCAGTCCGTCTGGTCAGGTCCAGGAAGCTGTTAACCCTGTGTGTGTGTGTGTTAACAGAGATCAGCATAGCGGACATGGTGGGTCAGGTGACCAGTCCGTCTGGTCAGGTCCAGGAAGCTGTTAACCCTGTGTGTGTGTGTGTTAACAGAGATCAGCATAGCAGACATGGTGGGTCAGGTGACCAGTCCGTCTGGTCAGGTCCAGGAAGCTGTTAACCCTGTGTGTGTGTTAACAGAGATCAGCATAGCAGACATGGTGGGTCAGGTGACCAGTCCGTCTGGTCAGGTCCAGGAAGCTGTTAACCCTGTGTGTGTGTTAACAGAGATCAGCATAGCAGACATGGTGGGTCAGGTGACCAGTCCGTCTGGTCAGGTCCAGGAAGCTGTTAACCCTGTGTGTGTGTTAACAGAGATCAGCATAGCAGACATGGTGGGTCAGGTGACCAGTCCGTCTGGTCAGGTCCAGGAAGCTGTTAACCCTGTGTGTGTGTTAACAGAGATCAGCATAGCAGACATGGTGGGTCAGGTGACCAGTCCGTCTGGTCAGGTCCAGGAAGCTGTTAACCCTGTGTGTTAACAGAGATCAGCATAGCGGACATGGTGGGTCAGGTGACCAGTCCGTCTGGTCAGGTCCAGGAAGCTGTTAACCCTGTGTGTGTGTTAACAGAGATCAGCATAGCAGACATGGTGGGTCAGGTGACCAGTCCGTCTGGTCAGGTCCAGGAAGCTGTTAACCCTGTGTGTATTAACAGAGATCAGCATAGCGGACATGGTGGGTCAGGTGACCAGTCCGTCTGGTCAGGTCCAGGAAGCTGTTAACCCTGTGTGTGTGTGTTAACAGAGATCAGCATAGCGGACATGGTGGGTCAGGTGACCAGTCCGTCTGGTCAGGTCCAGGAAGCTGTTAACCCTGTGTGTGTGTTAACAGAGATCAGCATAGCAGACATGGTGGGTCAGGTGACCAGTCCGTCTGGTCAAGTCCAGGAAGCTGTTAACCCTGTGTGTGTGTGTTAACAGAGATCAGCATAGCGGACATGGTGGGTCAGGTGACCAGTCCGTCTGGTCAGGTCCAGGAAGCTGTTAACCCTGTGTGTGTGTGTTAACAGAGATCAGCATAGCAGACATGGTGGGTCAGGTGACCAGTCCGTCTGGTCAGGTCCAGGAAGCTGTTAACCCTGTGTGTGTGTTAACAGAGATCAGCATAGCAGACATGGTGGGTCAGGTGACCAGTCCGTCTGGTCAGGTCCAGGAAGCTGTTAACCCTGTGTGTGTGTTAACAGAGATCAGCATAGCAGACATGGTGGGTCAGGTGACCAGTCCGTCTGGTCAGGTCCAGGAAGCTGTTAACCCTGTGTGTGTGTGTTAACAGAGATCAGCATAGCAGACATGGTGGGTCAGGTGACCAGTCCGTCTGGTCAGGTCCAGGAAGCTGTTAACCCTGTGTGTGTGTTAACAGAGATCAGCATAGCAGACATGGTGGCCCAGGTGACCAGTCCGTCTGGTCAGGTCCAGGAAGCTGTTAACCCTGTGTGTGTGTTAACAGAGATCAGCATAGCAGACATGGTGGGTCAGGTGACCAGTCCGTCTGGTCAGGTCCAGGAAGCTGTTAACCCTGTGTGTGTGTGTTAACAGAGATCAGCATAGCAGACATGGTGGGTCAGGTGACCAGTCCGTCTGGTCAGGTCCAGGAAGCTGTTAACCCTGTGTGTGTGTGTGTTAACAGAGATCAGCATAGCGGACATGGTGGGTCAGGTGACCAGTCCGTCTGGTCAGGTCCAGGAAGCTGTTAACCCTGTGTGTGTGTGTGTTAACAGAGATCAGCATAGCAGACATGGTGGGTCAGGTGACCAGTCCGTCTGGTCAGGTCCAGGAAGCTGTTAACCCTGTGTGTGTGTTAACAGAGATCAGCATAGCAGACATGGTGGGTCAGGTGACCAGTCCGTCTGGTCAGGTCCAGGAAGCTGTTAACCCTGTGTGTGTGTTAACAGAGATCAGCATAGCAGACATGGTGGGTCAGGTGACCAGTCCGTCTGGTCAGGTCCAGGAAGCTGTTAACCCTGTGTGTGTGTTAACAGAGATCAGCATAGCAGACATGGTGGGTCAGGTGACCAGTCCGTCTGGTCAGGTCCAGGAAGCTGTTAACCCTGTGTGTGTGTTAACAGAGATCAGCATAGCAGACATGGTGGGTCAGGTGACCAGTCCGTCTGGTCAGGTCCAGGAAGCTGTTAACCCTGTGTGTTAACAGAGATCAGCATAGCGGACATGGTGGGTCAGGTGACCAGTCCGTCTGGTCAGGTCCAGGAAGCTGTTAACCCTGTGTGTGTGTTAACAGAGATCAGCATAGCAGACATGGTGGGTCAGGTGACCAGTCCGTCTGGTCAGGTCCAGGAAGCTGTAAACCCTGTGTGTGTGTTAACAGAGATCAGCATAGCAGACATGGTGGGTCAGGTGACCAGTCCGTCTGGTCAGGTCCAGGAAGCTGTTAACCCTGTGTGTGTTAACAGAGATCAGCATAGCAGACATGGTGGGTCAGGTGACCAGTCCGTCTGGTCAGGTCCAGGAAGCTGTTAACCCTGTGTGTGTTAACAGAGATCAGCATAGCAGACATGGTGGGTCAGGTGACCAGTCCGTCTGGTCAGGTCCAGGAAGCTGTTAACCCTGTGTGTGTGTGTTAACAGAGATCAGCATAGCAGACATGGTGGGTCAGGTGACCAGTCCGTCTGGTCAGGTCCAGGAAGCTGTTAACCCTGTGTGTGTGTGTTAACAGAGATCAGCATAGCAGACATGGTGGGTCAGGTGACCAGTCCGTCTGGTCAGGTCCAGGAAGCTGTTAACCCTGTGTGTGTGTTAACAGAGATCAGCATAGCGGACATGGTGGGTCAGGTGACCAGTCCGTCTGGTCAGGTCCAGGAAGCTGTTAACCCTGTGTGTGTGTTAACAGAGATCAGCATAGCAGACATGGTGGGTCAGGTGACCAGTCCGTCTGGTCAGGTCCAGGAAGCTGTTAACCCTGTGTGTGTTAACAGAGATCAGCATAGCAGACATGGTGGGTCAGGTGACCAGTCCGTCTGGTCAGGTCCAGGAAGCTGTTAACCCTGTGTGTGTTAACAGAGATCAGCATAGCAGACATGGTGGGTCAGGTGACCAGTCCGTCTGGTCAGGTCCAGGAAGCTGTTAACCCTGTGTGTGTGTGTTAACAGAGATCAGCATAGCAGACATGGTGGCCCAGGTGACCAGTCCGTCTGGTCAGGTCCAGGAAGCTGTTAACCCTGTGTGTGTTAACAGAGATCAGCATAGCAGACATGGTGGGTCAGGTGACCAGTCCGTCTGGTCAGGTCCAGGAAGCTGTTAACCCTGTGTGTGTGTTAACAGAGATCAGCATAGCAGACATGGTGGCCCAGGTGACCAGTCCGTCTGGTCAGGTCCAGGAAGCTGTTAACCCTGTGTGTGTGTGTTAACAGAGATCAGCATAGCAGACATGGTGGGTCAGGTGACCAGTCCGTCTGGTCAGGTCCAGGAAGCTGTTAACCCTGTGTGTGTTAACAGAGATCAGCATAGCAGACATGGTGGGTCAGGTGACCAGTCCGTCTGGTCTGGTCCAGGAAGCTGTTAACCCTGTGTGTGTGTGTTAACAGAGATCAGCATAGCAGACATGGTGGGTCAGGTGACCAGTCCGTCTGGTCAGGTCCAGGAAGCTGTTAACCCTGTGTGTGTGTGTGTTAACAGAGATCAGCATAGCAGACATGGTGGGTCAGGTGACCAGTCCGTCTGGTCAGGTCCAGGAAGCTGTTAACCTTGTGTGTGTGTTAACAGAGATCAGCATAGCAGACATGGTGGCCCAGGTGACCAGTCCGTCTGGTCAGGTCCAGGAAGCTGTTAACCCTGTGTGTGTGTTAACAGAGATCAGCATAGCAGACATGGTGGGTCAGGTGACCAGTCCGTCTGGTCAGGTCCAGGAAGCTGTTAACCCTGTGTGTGTGTGTTAACAGAGATCAGCATAGCAGACATGGTGGGTCAGGTGACCAGTCCGTCTGGTCAGGTCCAGGAAGCTGTTAACCCTGTGTGTGTGTTAACAGAGATCAGCATAGCAGACATGGTGGCCCAGGTGACCAGTCCGTCTGGTCAGGTCCAGGAAGCTGTTAACCCTGTGTGTGTGTTAACAGAGATCAGCATAGCAGACATGGTGGCCCAGGTGACCAGTCCGTCTGGTCAGGTCCAGGAAGCTGTTAACCCTGTGTGTGTGTGTTAACAGAGATCAGCATAGCAGACATGGTGGGTCAGGTGACCAGTCCGTCTGGTCAGGTCCAGGAAGCTGTTAACCCTGTGTGTGTGTGTTAACAGAGATCAGCATAGCAGACATGGTGGGTCAGGTGACCAGTCCGTCTGGTCAGGTCCAGGAAGCTGTTAACCCTGTGTGTGTGTGTGTTAACAGAGATCAGCATAGCAGACATGGTGGCCCAGGTGACCAGTCCGTCTGGTCAGGTCCAGGAAGCTGTTAACCCTGTGTGTGTGTTAACAGAGATCAGCATAGCAGACATGGTGGGTCAGGTGACCAGTCCGTCTGGTCAGGTCCAGGAAGCTGTTAACCCTGTGTGTGTGTGTTAACAGAGATCAGTATAGCAGACATGGTGGGTCAGGTGACCAGTCCGTCTGGTCAGGTCCAGGAAGCTGTTAACCCTGTGTGTGAGTGTTAACAGAGATCAGCATAGCGGACATGGTGGGTCAGGTGACCAGTCCGTCTGGTCAGGTCCAGGAAGCTGTTAACCCTGTGTGTGTTAACAGAGATCAGCATAGCAGACATGGTGGGTCAGGTGACCAGTCCGTCTGGTCAGGTCCAGGAAGCTGTTAACCCTGTGTGTGTGTTAACAGAGATCAGCATAGCAGACATGGTGGGTCAGGTGACCAGTCCGTCTGGTCAGGTCCAGGAAGCTGTTAACCCTGTGTGTGTTAACAGAGATCAGCATAGCGGACATGGTGGGTCAGGTGACCAGTCCGTCTGGTCAGGTCCAGGAAGCTGTTAACCCTGTGTGTATTAACAGAGATCAGCATAGCGGACATGGTGGGTCAGGTGACCAGTCCGTCTGGTCAGGTCCAGGAAGCTGTTAACCCTGTGTGTGTGTGTTAACAGAGATCAGCATAGCAGACATGGTGGCCCAGGTGACCAGTCCGTCTGGTCAGGTCCAGGAAGCTGTTAACCCTGTGTGTGTGTTAACAGAGATCAGCATAGCAGACATGGTGGGTCAGGTGACCAGTCCGTCTGGTCAGGTCCAGGAAGCTGTTAACCCTGTGTGTGTGTTAACAGAGATCAGCATAGCAGACATGGTGGGTCAGGTGACCAGTCCGTCTGGTCAGGTCCAGGAAGCTGTTAACCCTGTGTGTGTGTTAACAGAGATCAGCATAGCAGACATGGTGGGTCAGGTGACCAGTCCGTCTGGTCAGGTCCAGGAAGCTGTTAACCCTGTGTGTGTGTGTTAACAGAGATCAGCATAGCAGACATGGTGGGTCAGGTGACCAGTCCGTCTGGTCAGGTCCAGGAAGCTGTTAACCCTGTGTGTGTGTTAACAGAGATCAGCATAGCAGACATGGTGGGTCAGGTGACCAGTCCGTCTGGTCAGGTCCAGGAAGCTGTTAACCCTGTGTGTGTTAACAGAGATCAGCATAGCAGACATGGTGGGTCAGGTGACCAGTCCGTCTGGTCAGGTCCAGGAAGCTGTTAACCCTGTGTGTGTGTGTTAACAGAGATCAGCATAGCGGACATGGTGGGTCAGGTGACCAGTCCGTCTGGTCAGGTCCAGGAAGCTGTTAACCCTGTGTGTGTGTTAACAGAGATCAGCATAGCAGACATGGTGGGTCAGGTGACCAGTCCGTCTGGTCAGGTCCAGGAAGCTGTTAACCCTGTGTGTGTGTTAACAGAGATCAGCATAGCAGACATGGTGGGTCAGGTGACCAGTCCGTCTGGTCAGGTCCAGGAAGCTGTTAACCCTGTGTGTGTGTTAACAGAGATCAGCATAGCAGACATGGTGGGTCAGGTGACCAGTCCGTCTGGTCAGGTCCAGGAAGCTGTTAACCCTGTGTGTGTGTTAACAGAGATCAGCATAGCAGACATGGTGGGTCAGGTGACCAGTCCGTCTGGTCAGGTCCAGGAAGCTGTTAACCCTGTGTGTGTTAACAGAGATCAGCATAGCAGACATGGTGGGTCAGGTGACCAGTCCGTCTGGTCAGGTCCAGGAAGCTGTTAACCCTGTGTGTGTGTTAACAGAGATCAGCATAGCAGACATGGTGGCCCAGGTGACCAGTCCGTCTGGTCAGGTCCAGGAAGCTGTTAACCCTGTGTGTGTGTTAACAGAGATCAGCATAGCAGACATGGTGGGTCAGGTGACCAGTCCGTCTGGTCAGGTCCAGGAAGCTGTTAACCCTGTGTGTGTTAACAGAGATCAGCATAGCAGACATGGTGGGTCAGGTGACCAGTCCGTCTGGTCAGGTCCAGGAAGCTGTTAACCCTGTGTGTGTGTTAACAGAGATCAGCATAGCAGACATGGTGGGTCAGGTGACCAGTCCGTCTGGTCAGGTCCAGGAAGCTGTTAACCCTGTGTGTGTGTTAACAGAGATCAGCATAGCAGACATGGTGGGTCAGGTGACCAGTCCGTCTGGTCAGGTCCAGGAAGCTGTTAACCCTGTGTGTGTGTTAACAGAGATCAGCATAGCAGACATGGTGGCCCAGGTGACCAGTCCGTCTGGTCAGGTCCAGGAAGCTGTTAACCCTGTGTGTGTGTGTTAACAGAGATCAGCATAGCAGACATGGTGGGTCAGGTGACCAGTCCGTCTGGTCAGGTCCAGGAAGCTGTTAACCCTGTGTGTGTGTTAACAGAGATCAGCATAGCAGACATGGTGGGTCAGGTGACCAGTCCGTCTGGTCAGGTCCAGGAAGCTGTTAACCCTGTGTGTGTGGTGTTAACAGAGATCAGCATAGCAGACATGGTGGCCCAGGTGACCAGTCCGTCTGGTCAGGTCCAGGAAGCTGTTAACCCTGTGTGTGTGTTAACAGAGATCAGCATAGCAGACATGGTGGGTCAGGTGACCAGTCCGTCTGGTCAGGTCCAGGAAGCTGTTAACCCTGTGTGTGTGTGTTAACAGAGATCAGCATAGCAGACATGGTGGGTCAGGTGACCAGTCCGTCTGGTCAGGTCCAGGAAGCTGTTAACCCTGTGTGTGTGTGTGTTAACAGAGATCAGCATAGCAGACATGGTGGCCCAGGTGACCAGTCCGTCTGGTCAGGTCCAGGAAGCTGTTAACCCTGTGTGTGTGTTAACAGAGATCAGCATAGCGGACATGGTGGGTCAGGTGACCAGTCCGTCTGGTCAGGTCCAGGAAGCTGTTAACCCTGTGTGTGTGTTAACAGAGATCCGCATAGCAGACATGGTGGGTCAGGTGACCAGTCCGTCTGGTCAGGTCCAGGAAGCTGTTAACCCTGTGTGTGTGTTAACAGAGATCAGCATAGCGGACATGGTGGGTCAGGTGACCAGTCCGTCTGGTCAGGTCCAGGAAGCTGTTAACCCTGTGTGTGTGTATTAACAGAGATCAGCATAGCAGACATGGTGGCCCAGGTGACCAGTCCGTCTGGTCAGGTCCAGGAAGCTGTTAACCCTGTGTGTGTGTGTTAACAGAGATCAGCATAGCAGACATGGTGGCCCAGGTGACCAGTCCGTCTGGTCAGGTCCAGGAAGCTGTTAACCCTGTGTGTGTGTATTAACAGAGATCAGCATAGCAGACATGGTGGGTCAGGTGACCAGTCCGTCTGGTCAGGTCCAGGAAGCTGTTAACCCTGTGTGTGTTAACAGAGATCAGCATAGCAGACATGGAGGCCCAGGTGACCAGTCCGTCTGGTCAGGTCCAGGAAGCTGTTAACCCTGTGTGTGTGTTAACAGAGATCAGCATAGCAGACATGGTGGGTCAGGTGACCAGTCCGTCTGGTCAGGTCCAGGAAGCTGTTAACCCTGTGTGTGTTAACAGAGATCAGCATAGCAGACATGGTGGGTCAGGTGACCAGTCCGTCTGGTCAGGTCCAGGAAGCTGTTAACCCTGTGTGTGTGTGTTAACAGAGATCAGCATAGCAGACATGGTGGGTCAGGTGACCAGTCCGTCTGGTCAGGTCCAGGAAGCTGTTAACCCTGTGTGTGTGTGTTAACAGAGATCAGCATAGCAGACATGGTGGGTCAGGTGACCAGTCCGTCTGGTCAGGTCCAGGAAGCTGTTAACCCTGTGTGTGTGTGTTAACAGAGATCAGCATAGCAGACATGGTGGGTCAGGTGACCAGTCCGTCTGGTCAGGTCCAGGAAGCTGTTAACCCTGTGTGTGTGTGTTAACAGAGATCAGCATAGCAGACATGGTGGGTCAGGTGACCAGTCCGTCTGGTCAGGTCCAGGAAGCTGTTAACCCTGTGTGTGTGTTAACAGAGATCAGCATAGCAGACATGGTGGGTCAGGTGACCAGTCCGTCTGGTCAGGTCCAGGAAGCTGTTAACCCTGTGTGTGTGTTAACAGAGATCAGCATAGCAGACATGGTGGGTCAGGTGACCAGTCCGTCTGGTCAGGTCCAGGAAGCTGTTAACCCTGTGTGTGTTAACAGAGATCAGCATAGCAGACATGGTGGCCCAGGTGACCAGTCCGTCTGGTCAGGTCCAGGAAGCTGTTAACCCTGTGTGTGTGTTAACAGAGATCAGCATAGCAGACATGGTGGCCCAGGTGACCAGTCCGTCTGGTCAGGTCCAGGAAGCTGTTAACCCTGTGTGTGTGTTAACAGAGATCAGCATAGCAGACATGGTGGGTCAGGTGACCAGTCCGTCTGGTCAGGTCCAGGAAGCTGTTAACCCTGTGTGTGTTAACAGAGATCAGCATAGCAGACATGGTGGGTCAGGTGACCAGTCCGTCTCGTCAGGTCCAGGAAGCTGTTAACCCTGTGTGTGTTAACAGAGATCAGCATAGCAGACATGGTGGGTCAGGTGACCAGTCCGTCTGGTCAGGTCCAGGAAGCTGTTAACCCTGTGTGTGTTAACAGAGATCAGCATAGCAGACATGGTGGGTCAGGTGACCAGTCCGTCTGGTCAGGTCCAGGAAGCTGTTAACCCTGTGTGTGTGTTAACAGAGATCAGCATAGCAGACATGGTGGGTCAGGTGACCAGTCCGTCTGGTCAGGTCCAGGAAGCTGTTAACCCTGTGTGTGTGTTAACAGAGATCAGCATAGCAGACATGGTGGGTCAGGTGACCAGTCCGTCTGGTCAGGTCCAGGAAGCTGTTAACCCTGTGTGTGTATTAACAGAGATCAGCATAGCAGACATGGTGGCCCAGGTGACCAGTCCGTCTGGTCAGGTCCAGGAAGCTGTTAACCCTGTGTGTGTGTGTTAACAGAGATCAGCATAGCAGACATGGTGGGTCAGGTGACCAGTCCGTCTGGTCAGGTCCAGGAAGCTGTTAACCCTGTGTGTGTGTTAACAGAGATCAGCATAGCAGACATGGTGGGTCAGGTGACCAGTCCGTCTGGTCAGGTCCAGGAAGCTGTTAACCCTGTGTGTGTGTGTTAACAGAGATCAGCATAGCAGACATGGTGGGTCAGGTGACCAGTCCGTCTGGTCAGGTCCAGGAAGCTGTTAACCCTGTGTGTGTGTGTGTAACAGAGATCAGCATAGCAGACATGGTGGCCCAGGTGACCAGTCCGTCTGGTCAGGTCCAGGAAGCTGTTAACCCTGTGTGTGTGTGTTAACAGAGATCAGCATAGCAGACATGGTGGGTCAGGTGACCAGTCCGTCTGGTCAGGTCCAGGAAGCTGTTAACCCTGTGTGTGTGTTAACAGAGATCAGCATAGCGGACATGGTGGGTCAGGTGACCAGTCCGTCTGGTCAGGTCCAGGAAGCTGTTAACCCTGTGTGTGTGTTAACAGAGATCAGCATAGCAGACATGGTGGGTCAGGTGACCAGTCCGTCTGGTCAGGTCCAGGAAGCTGTTAACCCTGTGTGTGTGTTAACAGAGATCAGCATAGCGGACATGGTGGGTCAGGTGACCAGTCCGTCTGGTCAGGTCCAGGAAGCTGTTAACCCTGTGTGTGTGTATTAACAGAGATCAGCATAGCAGACATGGTGGCCCAGGTGACCAGTCCGTCTGGTCAGGTCCAGGAAGCTGTTAACCCTGTGTGTGTGTGTTAACAGAGATCAGCATAGCAGACATGGTGGCCCAGGTGACCAGTCCGTCTGGTCAGGTCCAGGAAGCTGTTAACCCTGTGTGTGTGTTAACAGAGATCAGCATAGCAGACATGGTGGGTCAGGTGACCAGTCCGTCTGGTCAGGTCCAGGAAGCTGTTAACCCTGTGTGTGTTAACAGAGATCAGCATAGCAGACATGGTGGGTCAGGTGACCAGTCCGTCTGGTCTGGTCCAGGAAGCTGTTAACCCTGTGTGTGTGTGTTAACAGAGATCAGCAAACAGACATGGTGGGTCAGGTGACCAGTCCGTCTGGTCAGGTCCAGGAAGCTGTTAACCCTGTGTGTGTGTGTTAACAGAGATCAGCATAGCAGACATGGTGGGTCAGGTGACCAGTCCGTCTGGTCAGGTCCAGGAAGCTGTTAACCCTGTGTGTGTGTTAACAGAGATCAGCATAGCAGACATGGTGGCCCAGGTGACCAGTCCGTCTGATCAGGTCCAGGAAGCTGTTAACCCTGTGTGTGTGTTAACAGAGATCATTATAGCAGACATGGTGGGTCAGGTGACCAGTCCGTCTGGTCAGGTCCAGGAAGCTGTTAACCCTGTGTGTGTGTGTTAACAGAGATCAGCATAGCAGACATGGTGGGTCAGGTGACCAGTCCGTCTGGTCAGGTCCAGGAAGCTGTTAACCCTGTGTGTGTTAACAGAGATCAGCATAGCAGACATGGTGGCCCAGGTGACCAGTCCGTCTGGTCAGGTCCAGGAAGCTGTTAACCCTGTGTGTGTGTTAACAGAGATCAGCATAGCAGACATGGTGGGTCAGGTGACCAGTCCGTCTGGTCAGGTCCAGGAAGCTGTTAACCCTGTGTGTGTGTTAACAGAGATCAGCATAGCAGACATGGTGGGTCAGGTGACCAGTCCGTCTGGTCAGGTCCAGGAAGCTGTTAACCCTGTGTGTGTGTTAACAGAGATCAGCATAGCAGACATGGTGGGTCAGGTGACCAGTCCGTCTGGTCAGGTCCAGGAAGCTGTTAACCCTGTGTGTGTGTTAACAGAGATCAGCATAGCGGACATGGTGGCCCAGGTGACCAGTCCGTCTGGTCAGGTCCAGGAAGCTGTTAACCCTGTGTGTGTGTTAACAGAGATCAGCATAGCGGACATGGTGGGTCAGGTGACCAGTCCGTCTGGTCAGGTCCAGGAAGCTGTTAACCCTGTGTGTGTGTTAACAGAGATCAGCATAGCGGACATGGTGGCCCAGGTGACCAGTCCGTCTGGTCAGGTCCAGGAAGCTGTTAACCCTGTGTGTGTGTGTGTTAACAGAGATCAGCATAGCAGACATGGTGGGTCAGGTGACCAGTCCGTCTGGTCAGGTCCAGGAAGCTGTTAACCCTGTGTGTGTGTGTTAACAGAGATCAGCATAGCAGACATGGTGGCCCAGGTGACCAGTCCGTCTGGTCAGGTCCAGGAAGCTGTTAACCCTGTGTGTATTAACAGAGATCAGCATAGCAGACATGCTGGGTCAGGTGACCAGTCCGTCTGGTCAGGTCCAGGAAGCTGTTAACCCTGTGTGTGTTAACAGAGATCAGCATAGCAGACATGGTGGGTCAGGTGACCAGTCCGTCTGGTCAGGTCCAGGAAGCTGTTAACCCTGTGTGTGTGTGTTAACAGAGATCAGCATAGCAGACATGGTGGCCCAGGTGACCAGTCCGTCTGGTCAGGTCCAGGAAGCTGTTAACCCTGTGTGTGTGTTAACAGAGATCAGCATAGCAGACATGGTGGGTCAGGTGACCAGTCCGTCTGGTCAGGTCCAGGAAGCTGTTAACCCTGTGTGTGTTAACAGAGATCAGCATAGCAGACATGGTGGGTCAGGTGACCAGTCCGTCTGGTCAGGTCCAGGAAGCTGTTAACCCTGTGTGTGTGTGTGTTAACAGAGATCAGCATAGCAGACATGGTGGGTCAGGTGACCAGTCCGTCTGGTCAGGTCCAGGAAGCTGTTAACCCTGTGTGTGTGTTAACAGAGATCAGCATAGCGGACATGGTGGCCCAGGTGACCAGTCCGTCTGGTCAGGTCCAGGAAGCTGTTAACCCTGTGTGTGTGTTAACAGAGATCAGCATAGCGGACATGGTGGGTCAGGTGACCAGTCCGTCTGGTCAGGTCCAGGAAGCTGTTAACCCTGTGTGTGTGTTAACAGAGATCAGCATAGCGGACATGGTGGCCCAGGTGACCAGTCCGTCTGGTCAGGTCCAGGAAGCTGTTAACCCTGTGTGTGTGTGTGTTAACAGAGATCAGCATAGCAGACATGGTGGGTCAGGTGACCAGTCCGTCTGGTCAGGTCCAGGAAGCTGTTAACCCTGTGTGTGTGTGTTAACAGAGATCAGCATAGCAGACATGGTGGCCCAGGTGACCAGTCCGTCTGGTCAGGTCCAGGAAGCTGTTAACCCTGTGTGTATTAACAGAGATCAGCATAGCAGACATGCTGGGTCAGGTGACCAGTCCGTCTGGTCAGGTCCAGGAAGCTGTTAACCCTGTGTGTGTTAACAGAGATCAGCATAGCAGACATGGTGGGTCAGGTGACCAGTCCGTCTGGTCAGGTCCAGGAAGCTGTTAACCCTGTGTGTGTGTGTTAACAGAGATCAGCATAGCAGACATGGTGGCCCAGGTGACCAGTCCGTCTGGTCAGGTCCAGGAAGCTGTTAACCCTGTGTGTGTGTTAACAGAGATCAGCATAGCAGACATGGTGGGTCAGGTGACCAGTCCGTCTGGTCAGGTCCAGGAAGCTGTTAACCCTGTGTGTTAACAGAGATCAGCATAGCAGACATGGTGGGTCAGGTGACCAGTCCGTCTGGTCAGGTCCAGGAAGCTGTTAACCCTGTGTGTGTGTGTGTTAACAGAGATCAGCATAGCAGACATGGTGGGTCAGGTGACCAGTCCGTCTGGTCAGGTCCAGGAAGCTGTTAACCCTGTGTGTGTGTTAACAGAGATCAGCATAGCAGACATGGTGGGTCAGGTGACCAGTCCGTCTGGTCAGGTCCAGGAAGCTGTTAACCCTGTGTGTGTGTTAACAGAGATCAGCATAGCAGACATGGTGGGTCAGGTGACCAGTCCGTCTGGTCAGGTCCAGGAAGCTGTTAACCCTGTGTGTGTGTTAACAGAGATCAGCATAGCAGACATGGTGGGTCAGGTGACCAGTCCGTCTGGTCAGGTCCAGGAAGCTGTTAACCCTGTGTGTGTGTTAACAGAGATCAGCATAGCGGACATGGTGGCCCAGGTGACCAGTCCGTCTGGTCAGGTCCAGGAAGCTGTTAACCCTGTGTGTGTGTTAACAGAGATCAGCATAGCGGACATGGTGGGTCAGGTGACCAGTCCGTCTGGTCAGGTCCAGGAAGCTGCTAACCCTGTGTGTGTGTGTGTTAACAGAGATCAGCATAGCAGACATGGTGGGTCAGGTGACCAGTCCGTCTGGTCAGGTCCAGGAAGCTGTTAACCCTGTGTGTGTGTGTTAACAGAGATCAGCATAGCAGACATGGTGGGTCAGGTGACCAGTCCGTCTGGTCAGGTCCAGGAAGCTGTTAACCCTGTGTGTGTGTGTTAACAGAGATCAGCATAGCAGACATGGTGGGTCAGGTGACCAGTCCGTCTGGTCAGGTCCAGGAAGCTGTTAACCCTGTGTGTGTATTAACAGAGATCAGCATAGCAGACATGGTGGCCCAGGTGACCAGTCCGTCTGGTCAGGTCCAGGAAGCTGTTAACCCTGTGTGTGTTAACAGAGATCAGCATAGCAGACATGGTGGGTCAGGTGACCAGTCCGTCTGGTCAGGTCCAGGAAGCTGTTAACCCTGTGTGTGTGTGTTAACAGAGATCAGCATAGCAGACATGGTGGGTCAGGTGACCAGTCCGTCTGGTCAGGTCCAGGAAGCTGTTAACCCTGTGTGTGTTAACAGAGATCAGCATAGCAGACATGGTGGGTCAGGTGACCAGTCCGTCTGGTCAGGTCCAGGAAGCTGTTAACCCTGTGTGTGTGTTAACAGAGATCAGCATAGCAGACATGGTGGGTCAGGTGACCAGTCCGTCTGGTCAGGTCCAGGAAGCTGTTAACCCTGTGTGTGTGTGTTAACAGAGATCAGCATAGCAGACATGGTGGGTCAGGTGACCAGTCCGTCTGGTCAGGTCCAGGAAGCTGTTAACCCTGTGTGTGTGTGTTAACAGAGATCAGCATAGCAGACATGGTGGCCCAGGTGACCAGTCCGTCTGGTCAGGTCCAGGAAGCTGTTAACCCTGTGTGTGTGTGTTAACAGAGATCAGCATAGCAGACATGGTGGGTCAGGTGACCAGTCCGTCTGGTCAGGTCCAGGAAGCTGTTAACCCTGTGTGTGTTAACAGAGATCAGCATAGCAGACATGGTGGGCCAGGTGACCAGTCCGTCTGGTCAGGTCCAGGAAGCTGTTAACCCTGTGTGTGTTAACAGAGATCAGCATAGCAGACATGGTGGGTCAGGTGACCAGTCCGTCTGGTCAGGTCCAGGAAGCTGTTAACCCTGTGTGTGTGTTAACAGAGATCAGCATAGCAGACATGGTGGGTCAGGTGACCAGTCCGTCTGGTCAGGTCCAGGAAGCTGTTAACCCTGTGTGTGTTAACAGAGATCAGCATAGCAGACATGGTGGGTCAGGTGACCAGTCCGTCTGGTCAGGTCCAGGAAGCTGTTAACCCTGTGTGTGTGTGTTAACAGAGATCAGCATAGCAGACATGGTGGGTCAGGTGACCAGTCCGTCTGGTCAGGTCCAGGAAGCTGTTAACCCTGTGTGTGTTAACAGAGATCAGCATAGCAGACATGGTGGGTCAGGTGACCAGTCCGTCTGGTCAGGTCCAGGAAGCTGTTAACCCTGTGTGTGTGTGTTAACAGAGATCAGCATAGCAGACATGGTGGGTCAGGTGACCAGTCCGTCTGGTCAGGTCCAGGAAGCTGTTAACCCTGTGTGTGTTAACAGAGATCAGCATAGCAGACATGGTGGGTCAGGTGACCAGTCCGTCTGGTCAGGTCCAGGAAGCTGTTAACCCTGTGTGTGTTAACAGAGATCAGCATAGCAGACATGGTGGGTCAGGTGACCAGTCCGTCTGGTCAGGTCCAGGAAGCTGTTAACCCTGTGTGTGTGTGTTAACAGAGATCAGCATAGCAGACATGGTGGGTCAGGTGACCAGTCCGTCTGGTCAGGTCCAGGAAGCTGTTAACCCTGTGTGTGTGTGTTAACAGAGATCAGCATAGCAGACATGGTGGGTCAGGTGACCAGTCCGTCTGGTCAGGTCCAGGAAGCTGTTAACCCTGTGTGTGTTAACAGAGATCAGCATAGCAGACATGGTGGGTCAGGTGACCAGTCCGTCTGGTCAGGTCCAGGAAGCTGTTAACCCTGTGTGTGTGTGTTAACAGAGATCAGCATAGCAGA
This sequence comes from Salvelinus fontinalis, assembly GCF_029448725.1. Taxonomy (NCBI): domain Eukaryota; kingdom Metazoa; phylum Chordata; class Actinopteri; order Salmoniformes; family Salmonidae; genus Salvelinus; species Salvelinus fontinalis. Next base: position 2,901,594 of record NC_074695.1, on the reverse strand, counting down.
CATGGTGGGTCAGGTGACCAGTCCGTCTGGTCAGGTCCAGGAAGCTGTTAACCCTGTGTGTGTTAACAGAGATCAGCATAGCAGACATGGTGGGTCAGGTGACCAGTCCGTCTGGTCAGGTCCAGGAAGCTGTTAACCCTGTGTGTGTGTGTGTTAACAGAGATCAGCATAGCAGACATGGTGGGTCAGGTGACCAGTCCGTCTGGTCAGGTCCAGGAAGCTGTTAACCCTGTGTGTGTGTGTTAACAGAGATCAGCATAGCAGACATGGTGGCCCAGGTGACCAGTCCGTCTGGTCAGGTCCAGGAAGCTGTTAACCCTGTGTGTGTGTGTTAACAGAGATCAGCATAGCAGACATGGTGGGTCAGGTGACCAGTCCGTCTGGTCAGGTCCAGGAAGCTGTTAACCCTGTGTGTGTGTTAACAGAGATCAGCATAGCAGACATGGTGGGTCAGGTGACCAGTCCGTCTGGTCAGGTCCAGGAAGCTGTTAACCCTGTGTGTGTGTTAACAGAGATCAGCATAGCAGACATGGTGGGTCAGGTGACCAGTCCGTCTGGTCAGGTCCAGGAAGCTGTTAACCCTGTGTGTGTGTGTTAACAGAGATCAGCATAGCAGACATGGTGGGTCAGGTGACCAGTCCGTCTGGTCAGGTCCAGGAAGCTGTTAACCCTGTGTGTGTGTGTTAACAGAGATCAGCATAGCAGACATGGTGGGCCAGGTGACCAGTCCGTCTGGTCAGGTCCAGGAAGCTGTTAACCCTGTGTGTGTGTGTTAACAGAGATCAGCATAGCAGACATGGTGGGTCAGGTGACCAGTCCGTCTGGTCAGGTCCAGGAAGCTGTTAACCCTGTGTGTGTGTTAACAGAGATCAGCATAGCAGACATGGTGGGTCAGGTGACCAGTCCGTCTGGTCAGGTCCAGGAAGCTGTTAACCCTGTGTGTGTTAACAGAGATCAGCATAGCAGACATGGTGGGTCAGGTGACCAGTCCGTCTGGTCAGGTCCAGGAAGCTGTTAACCCTGTGTGTGTGTGTTAACAGAGATCAGCATAGCAGACATGGTGGGTCAGGTGACCAGTCCGTCTGGTCAGGTCCAGGAAGCTGTTAACCCTGTGTGTGTGTGTTAACAGAGATCAGCATAGCAGACATGGTGGGTCAGGTGACCAGTCCGTCTGGTCAGGTCCAGGAAGCTGTTAACCCTGTGTGTGTTAACAGAGATCAGCATAGCAGACATGGTGGGTCAGGTGACCAGTCCGTCTGGTCAGGTCCAGGAAGCTGTTAACCCTGTGTGTGTGTGTTAACAGAGATCAGCATAGCAGACATGGTGGGTCAGGTGACCAGTCCGTCTGGTCAGGTCCAGGAAGCTGTTAACCCTGTGTGTGTTAACAGAGATCAGCATAGCAGACATGGTGGGTCAGGTGACCAGTCCGTCTGGTCAGGTCCAGGAAGCTGTTAACCCTGTGTGTGTGTGTTAACAGAGATCAGCATAGCAGACATGGTGGGTCAGGTGACCAGTCCGTCTGGTCAGGTCCAGGAAGCTGTTAACCCTGTGTGTGTGTGTTAACAGAGATCAGCATAGCAGACATGGTGGGTCAGGTGACCAGTCCGTCTGGTCAGGTCCAGGAAGCTGTTAACCCTGGTGTGTGTTAACAGAGATCAGCATAGCAGACATGGTGGGTCAGGTGACCAGTCCGTCTGGTCAGGTCCAGGAAGCTGTTAACCCTGTGTGTGTGTGTTAACAGAGATCAGCATAGCAGACATGGTGGGTCAGGTGACCAGTCCGTCTGGTCAGGTCCAGGAAGCTGTTAACCCTGTGTGTGTGTGTTAACAGAGATCAGCATAGCAGACATGGTGGGTCAGGTGACCAGTCCGTCTGGTCAGGTCCAGGAAGCTGTTAACCCTGTGTGTGTGTTAACAGAGATCAGCATAGCAGACATGGTGGGTCAGGTGACCAGTCCGTCTGGTCAGGTCCAGGAAGCTGTTAACCCTGTGTGTGTGTTAACAGAGATCAGCATAGCAGACATGGTGGGTCAGGTGACCAGTCCGTCTGGTCAGGTCCAGGAAGCTGTTAACCCTGTGTGTGTTAACAGAGATCAGCATAGCAGACATGGTGGGTCAGGTGACCAGTCCGTCTGGTCAGGTCCAGGAAGCTGTTAACCCTGTGTGTGTGTGTTAACAGAGATCAGCATAGCAGACATGGTGGGTCAGGTGACCAGTCCGTCTGGTCAGGTCCAGGAAGCTGTTAACCCTGTGTGTGTGTGTTAACAGAGATCAGCATAGCAGACATGGTGGGTCAGGTGACCAGTCCGTCTGGTCAGGTCCAGGAAGCTGTTAACCCTGTGTGTGTTAACAGAGATCAGCATAGCAGACATGGTGGGTCAGGTGACCAGTCCGTCTGGTCAGGTCCAGGAAGCTGTTAACCCTGTGTGTGTGTGTTAACAGAGATCAGCATAGCAGACATGGTGGGTCAGGTGACCAGTCCGTCTGGTCAGGTCCAGGAAGCTGTTAACCCTGTGTGTGTGTTTAACAGAGAACAGCATAGCAGACATGGTGGGTCAGGTGACCAGTCCGTCTGGTCAGGTCCAGGAAGCTGTTAACCCTGTGTGTGTGTTAACAGAGATCAGCATAGCAGACATGGTGGGTCAGGTGACCAGTCCGTCTGGTCAGGTCCAGGAAGCTGTTAACCCTGTGTGTGTGTTAACAGAGATCAGCATAGCAGACATGGTGGGTCAGGTGACCAGTCCGTCTGGTCAGGTCCAGGAAGCTGTTAACCCTGTGTGTGTGTGTTAACAGAGATCAGCATAGCAGACATGGTGGGTCAGGTGACCAGTCCGTCTGGTCAGGTCCAGGAAGCTGTTAACCCTGTGTGTGTGTGTTAACAGAGATCAGCATAGCAGACATGGTGGGTCAGGTGACCAGTCCGTCTGGTCAGGTCCAGGAAGCTGTTAACCCTGTGTGTGTGTTAACAGAGATCAGCATAGCAGACATGGTGGGTCAGGTGACCAGTCCGTCTGGTCAGGTCCAGGAAGCTGTTAACCCTGTGTGTGTGTGTTAACAGAGATCAGCATAGCAGACATGGTGGGTCAGGTGACCAGTCCGTCTGGTCAGGTCCAGGAAGCTGTTAACCCTGTGTGTGTGTTAACAGAGATCAGCATAGCAGACATGGTGGGTCAGGTGACCAGTCCGTCTGGTCAGGTCCAGGAAGCTGTTAACCCTGTGTGTGTGTGTTAACAGAGATCAGCATAGCAGACATGGTGGGTCAGGTGACCAGTCCGTCTGGTCAGGTCCAGGAAGCTGTTAACCCTGTGTGTGTTAACAGAGATCAGCATAGCAGACATGGTGGGTCAGGTGACCAGTCCGTCTGGTCAGGTCCAGGAAGCTGTTAACCCTGTGTGTGTTAACAGAGATCAGCATAGCAGACATGGTGGGCCAGGTGACCAGTCCGTCTGGTCAGGTCCAGGAAGCTGTTAACCCTGTGTGTGTTAACAGAGATCAGCATAGCAGACATGGTGGGTCAGGTGACCAGTCCGTCTGGTCAGGTCCAGGAAGCTGTTAACCCTGTGTGTGTGTGTTAACAGAGATCAGCATAGCAGACATGGTGGGTCAGGTGACCAGTCCGTCTGGTCAGGTCCAGGAAGCTGTTAACCCTGTGTGTGTTAACAGAGATCAGCATAGCAGACATGGTGGGTCAGGTGACCAGTCCGTCTGGTCAGGTCCAGGAAGCTGTTAACCCTGTGTGTGTGTGTTAACAGAGATCAGCATAGCAGACATGGTGGGTCAGGTGACCAGTCCGTCTGGTCAGGTCCAGGAAGCTGTTAACCCTGTGTGTGTGTGTTAACAGAGATCAGCATAGCAGACATGGTGGGTCAGGTGACCAGTCCGTCTGGTCAGGTCCAGGAAGCTGTTAACCCTGTGTGTGTGTTAACAGAGATCAGCATAGCAGACATGGTGGGTCAGGTGACCAGTCCGTCTGGTCAGGTCCAGGAAGCTGTTAACCCTGTGTGTGTGTGTTAACAGAGATCAGCATAGCAGACATGGTGGGTCAGGTGACCAGTCCGTCTGGTCAGGTCCAGGAAGCTGTTAACCCTGTGTGTGTGTGTTAACAGAGATCAGCATAGCAGACATGGTGGGTCAGGTGACCAGTCCGTCTGGTCAGGTCCAGGAAGCTGTTAACCCTGTGTGTGTTAACAGAGATCAGCATAGCAGACATGGTGGGCCAGGTGACCAGTCCGTCTGGTCAGGTCCAGGAAGCTGTTAACCCTGTGTGTGTGTTAACAGAGATCAGCATAGCAGACATGGTGGGTCAGGTGACCAGTCCGTCTGGTCAGGTCCAGGAAGCTGTTAACCCTGTGTGTGTGTGTTAACAGAGATCAGCATAGCAGACATGGTGGGTCAGGTGACCAGTCCGTCTGGTCAGGTCCAGGAAGCTGTTAACCCTGTGTGTGTGTTAACAGAGATCAGCATAGCAGACATGGTGGGTCAGGTGACCAGTCCGTCTGGTCAGGTCCAGGAAGCTGTTAACCCTGTGTGTGTGTGTTAACAGAGATCAGCATAGCAGACATGGTGGGTCAGGTGACCAGTCCGTCTGGTCAGGTCCAGGAAGCTGTTAACCCTGTGTGTGTGTGTTAACAGAGATCAGCATAGCAGACATGGTGGGCCAGGTGACCAGTCCGTCTGGTCAGGTCCAGGAAGCTGTTAACCCTGTGTGTGTGTGTTAACAGAGATCAGCATAGCAGACATGGTGGGTCAGGTGACCAGTCCGTCTGGTCAGGTCCAGGAAGCTGTTAACCCTGTGTGTGTTAACAGAGATCAGCATAGCAGACATGGTGGCCCAGGTGACCAGTCCGTCTGGTCAGGTCCAGGAAGCTGTTAACCCTGTGTGTGTTAACAGAGATCAGCATAGCAGACATGGTGGGTCAGGTGACCAGTCCGTCTGGTCAGGTCCAGGAAGCTGTTAACCCTGTGTGTGTGTTAACAGAGATCAGCATAGCAGACATGGTGGGTCAGGTGACCAGTCCGTCTGGTCAGGTCCAGGAAGCTGTTAACCCTGTGTGTGTTAACAGAGATCAGCATAGCAGACATGGTGGGTCAGGTGACCAGTCCGTCTGGTCAGGTCCAGGAAGCTGTTAACCCTGTGTGTGTGTGTTAACAGAGATCAGCATAGCAGACATGGTGGGTCAGGTGACCAGTCCGTCTGGTCAGGTCCAGGAAGCTGTTAACCCTGTGTGTGTTAACAGAGATCAGCATAGCAGACATGGTGGGTCAGGTGACCAGTCCGTCTGGTCAGGTCCAGGAAGCTGTTAACCCTGTGTGTGTGTGTTAACAGAGATCAGCATAGCAGACATGGTGGGTCAGGTGACCAGTCCGTCTGGTCAGGTCCAGGAAGCTGTTAACCCTGTGTGTGTTAACAGAGATCAGCATAGCAGACATGGTGGGTCAGGTGACCAGTCCGTCTGGTCAGGTCCAGGAAGCTGTTAACCCTGTGTGTGTTAACAGAGATCAGCATAGCAGACATGGTGGGTCAGGTGACCAGTCCGTCTGGTCAGGTCCAGGAAGCTGTTAACCCTGTGTGTGTGTGTTAACAGAGATCAGCATAGCAGACATGGTGGGTCAGGTGACCAGTCCGTCTGGTCAGGTCCAGGAAGCTGTTAACCCTGTGTGTGTGTGTTAACAGAGATCAGCATAGCAGACATGGTGGGTCAGGTGACCAGTCCGTCTGGTCAGGTCCAGGAAGCTGTTAACCCTGTGTGTGTTAACAGAGATCAGCATAGCAGACATGGTGGGTCAGGTGACCAGTCCGTCTGGTCAGGTCCAGGAAGCTGTTAACCCTGTGTGTGTGTGTTAACAGAGATCAGCATAGCAGACATGGTGGGTCAGGTGACCAGTCCGTCTGGTCAGGTCCAGGAAGCTGTTAACCCTGTGTGTGTTAACAGAGATCAGCATAGCAGACATGGTGGGTCAGGTGACCAGTCCGTCTGGTCAGGTCCAGGAAGCTGTTAACCCTGTGTGTGTGTGTTAACAGAGATCAGCATAGCAGACATGGTGGGTCAGGTGACCAGTCCGTCTGGTCAGGTCCAGGAAGCTGTTAACCCTGTGTGTGTGTGTTAACAGAGATCAGCATAGCAGACATGGTGGCCCAGGTGACCAGTCCGTCTGGTCAGGTCCAGGAAGCTGTTAACCCTGTGTGTGTGTGTTAACAGAGATCAGCATAGCAGACATGGTGGGTCAGGTGACCAGTCCGTCTGGTCAGGTCCAGGAAGCTGTTAACCCTGTGTGTGTTAACAGAGATCAGCATAGCAGACATGGTGGGTCAGGTGACCAGTCCGTCTGGTCAGGTCCAGGAAGCTGTTAACCCTGTGTGTGTGTTAACAGAGATCAGCATAGCAGACATGGTGGGTCAGGTGACCAGTCCGTCTGGTCAGGTCCAGGAAGCTGTTAACCCTGTGTGTGTGTGTGTTAACAGAGATCAGCATAGCAGACATGGTGGGTCAGGTGACCAGTCCGTCTGGTCAGGTCCAGGAAGCTGTTAACCCTGTGTGTGTGTGTTAACAGAGATCAGCATAGCAGACATGGTGGCCCAGGTGACCAGTCCGTCTGGTCAGGTCCAGGAAGCTGTTAACCCTGTGTGTGTGTGTTAACAGAGATCAGCATAGCAGACATGGTGGGTCAGGTGACCAGTCCGTCTGGTCAGGTCCAGGAAGCTGTTAACCCTGTGTGTGTATTAACAGAGATCAGCATAGCAGACATGGTGGCCCAGGTGACCAGTCCGTCTGGTCAGGTCCAGGAAGCTGTTAACCCTGTGTGTGTGTTAACAGAGATCAGCATAGCAGACATGGTGGGTCAGGTGACCAGTCCGTCTGGTCAGGTCCAGGAAGCTGTTAACCCTGTGTGTGTTAACAGAGATCAGCATAGCAGACATGGTGGGTCAGGTGACCAGTCCGTCTGGTCAGGTCCAGGAAGCTGTTAACCCTGTGTGTGTGTGTTAACAGAGATCAGCATAGCAGACATGGTGGGTCAGGTGACCAGTCCGTCTGGTCAGGTCCAGGAAGCTGTTAACCCTGTGTGTGTGTGTTAACAGAGATCAGCATAGCAGACATGGTGGGTCAGGTGACCAGTCCGTCTGGTCAGGTCCAGGAAGCTGTTAACCCTGTGTGTGTGTATTAACAGAGATCAGCATAGCAGACATGGTGGGTCAGGTGACCAGTCCGTCTGGTCAGGTCCAGGAAGCTGTTAACCCTGTGTGTGTGTTAACAGAGATCAGCATAGCAGACATGGTGGGTCAGGTGACCAGTCCGTCTGGTCAGGTCCAGGAAGCTGTTAACCCTGTGTGTGTGTTAACAGAGATCAGCATAGCAGACATGGTGGGTCAGGTGACCAGTCCGTCTGGTCAGGTCCAGGAAGCTGTTAACCCTGTGTGTGTGTGTTAACAGAGATCAGCATAGCAGACATGGTGGGTCAGGTGACCAGTCCGTCTGGTCAGGTCCAGGAAGCTGTTAACCCTGTGTGTGTGTGTTAACAGAGATCAGCATAGCAGACATGGTGGGTCAGGTGACCAGTCCGTCTGGTCAGGTCCAGGAAGCTGTTAACCCTGTGTGTGTGTTAACAGAGATCAGCATAGCAGACATGGTGGGTCAGGTGACCAGTCCGTCTGGTCAGGTCCAGGAAGCTGTTAACCCTGTGTGTGTGTGTTAACAGAGATCAGCATAGCAGACATGGTGGGCCAGGTGACCAGTCCGTCTGGTCAGGTCCAGGAAGCTGTTAACCCTGTGTGTGTGTTAACAGAGATCAGCATAGCAGACATGGTGGGTCAGGTGACCAGTCCGTCTGGTCAGGTCCAGGAAGCTGTTAACCCTGTGTGTGTGTGTTAACAGAGATCAGCATAGCAGACATGGTGGGTCAGGTGACCAGTCCGTCTGGTCAGGTCCAGGAAGCTGTTAACCCTGTGTGTGTTAACAGAGATCAGCATAGCAGACATGGTGGGTCAGGTGACCAGTCCGTCTGGTCAGGTCCAGGAAGCTGTTAACCCTGTGTGTGTTAACAGAGATCAGCATAGCAGACATGGTGGGTCAGGTGACCAGTCCGTCTGGTCAGGTCCAGGAAGCTGTTAACCCTGTGTGTGTGTGTTAACAGAGATCAGCATAGCAGACATGGTGGGTCAGGTGACCAGTCCGTCTGGTCAGGTCCAGGAAGCTGTTAACCCTGTGTGTGTTAACAGAGATCAGCATAGCAGACATGGTGGGTCAGGTGACCAGTCCGTCTGGTCAGGTCCAGGAAGCTGTTAACCCTGTGTGTGTGTGTTAACAGAGATCAGCATAGCAGACATGGTGGGTCAGGTGACCAGTCCGTCTGGTCAGGTCCAGGAAGCTGTTAACCCTGTGTGTGTGTGTTAACAGAGATCAGCATAGCAGACATGGTGGGTCAGGTGACCAGTCCGTCTGGTCAGGTCCAGGAAGCTGTTAACCCTGTGTGTGTGTTAACAGAGATCAGCATAGCAGACATGGTGGGTCAGGTGACCAGTCCGTCTGGTCAGGTCCAGGAAGCTGTTAACCCTGTGTGTGTGTGTTAACAGAGATCAGCATAGCAGACATGGTGGGTCAGGTGACCAGTCCGTCTGGTCAGGTCCAGGAAGCTGTTAACCCTGTGTGTGTGTGTTAACAGAGATCAGCATAGCAGACATGGTGGGTCAGGTGACCAGTCCGTCTGGTCAGGTCCAGGAAGCTGTTAACCCTGTGTGTGTTAACAGAGATCAGCATAGCAGACATGGTGGCCCAGGTGACCAGTCCGTCTGGTCAGGTCCAGGAAGCTGTTAACCCTGTGTGTGTGTTAACAGAGATCAGCATAGCAGACATGGTGGGTCAGGTGACCAGTCCGTCTGGTCAGGTCCAGGAAGCTGTTAACCCTGTGTGTGTGTTAACAGAGATCAGCATAGCAGACATGGTGGGTCAGGTGACCAGTCCGTCTGGTCAGGTCCAGGAAGCTGTTAACCCTGTGTGTGTGTTAACAGAGATCAGCATAGCAGACATGGTGGGTCAGGTGACCAGTCCGTCTGGTCAGGTCCAGGAAGCTGTTAACCCTGTGTGTGTGTGTTAACAGAGATCAGCATAGCAGACATGGTGGGTCAGGTGACCAGTCCGTCTGGTCAGGTCCAGGAAGCTGTTAACCCTGTGTGTGTGTTAACAGAGATCAGCATAGCAGACATGGTGGGTCAGGTGACCAGTCCGTCTGGTCAGGTCCAGGAAGCTGTTAACCCTGTGTGTGTGTTAACAGAGATCAGCATAGCAGACATGGTGGCCCAGGTGACCAGTCCGTCTGGTCAGGTCCAGGAAGCTGTTAACCCTGTGTGTGTTAACAGAGATCAGCATAGCAGACATGGTGGGTCAGGTGACCAGTCCGTCTGGTCAGGTCCAGGAAGCTGTTAACCCTGTGTGTGTGTTAACAGAGATCAGCATAGCGGACATGGTGGGTCAGGTGACCAGTCCGTCTGGTCAGGTCCAGGAAGCTGTTAACCCTGTGTGTGTGTGTTAACAGAGATCAGCATAGCAGACATGGTGGGTCAGGTGACCAGTCCGTCTGGTCAGGTCCAGGAAGCTGTTAACCCTGTGTGTGTGTTAACAGAGATCAGCATAGCAGACATGGTGGGTCAGGTGACCAGTCCGTCTGGTCAGGTCCAGGAAGCTGTTAACCCTGTGTGTGTGTTAACAGAGATCAGCATAGCAGACATGGTGGCCCAGGTGACCAGTCCGTCTGGTCAGGTCCAGGAAGCTGTTAACCCTGTGTGTGTTAACAGAGATCAGCATAGCAGACATGGTGGGTCAGGTGACCAGTCCGTCTGGTCAGGTCCAGGAAGCTGTTAACCCTGTGTGTGTGTTAACAGAGATCAGCATAGCGGACATGGTGGGTCAGGTGACCAGTCCGTCTGGTCAGGTCCAGGAAGCTGTTAACCCTGTGTGTGTGTTAACAGAGATCAGCATAGCAGACATGGTGGCCCAGGTGACCAGTCCGTCTGGTCAGGTCCAGGAAGCTGTTAACCCTGTGTGTGTGTGTTAACAGAGATCAGCATAGCAGACATGGTGGGTCAGGTGACCAGTCCGTCTGGTCAGGTCCAGGAAGCTGTTAACCCTGTGTGTGTGTGTTAACAGAGATCAGCATAGCAGACATGGTGGGTCAGGTGACCAGTCCGTCTGGTCAGGTCCAGGAAGCTGTTAACCCTGTGTGTGTGTGTTAACAGAGATCAGCATAGCAGACATGGTGGGTCAGGTGACCAGTCCGTCTGGTCAGGTCCAGGAAGCTGTTAACCCTGTGTGTGTGTGTTAACAGAGATCAGCATAGCAGACATGGTGGCCCAGGTGACCAGTCCGTCTGGTCAGGTCCAGGAAGCTGTTAACCCTGTGTGTGTGTTAACAGAGATCAGCATAGCAGACATGGTGGCCCAGGTGACCAGTCCGTCTGGTCAGGTCCAGGAAGCTGTTAACCCTGTGTGTGTTAACAGAGATCAGCATAGCAGACATGGTGGCCCAGGTGACCAGTCCGTCTGGTCAGGTCCAGGAAGCTGTTAACCCTGTGTGTGTGTTAACAGAGATCAGCATAGCAGACATGGTGGGTCAGGTGACCAGTCCGTCTGGTCAGGTCCAGGAAGCTGTTAACCCTGTGTGTGTGTGTTAACAGAGATCAGCATAGCAGACATGGTGGGTCAGGTGACCAGTCCGTCTGGTCAGGTCCAGGAAGCTGTTAACCCTGTGTGTGTGTATTAACAGAGATCAGCATAGCAGACATGGTGGGTCAGGTGACCAGTCCGTCTGGTCAGGTCCAGGAAGCTGTTAACCCTGTGTGTGTGTTAACAGAGATCAGCATAGCAGACATGGTGGGTCAGGTGACCAGTCCGTCTGGTCAGGTCCAGGAAGCTGTTAACCCTGTGTGTGTGTTAACAGAGATCAGCATAGCAGACATGGTGGCCCAGGTGACCAGTCCGTCTGGTCAGGTCCAGGAAGCTGTTAACCCTGTGTGTGTGTTAACAGAGATCAGCATAGCAGACATGGTGGGTCAGGTGACCAGTCCGTCTGGTCAGGTCCAGGAAGCTGTTAACCCTGTGTGTGTGTGTTAACAGAGATCAGCATAGCAGACATGGTGGGTCAGGTGACCAGTCCGTCTGGTCAGGTCCAGGAAGCTGTTAACCCTGTGTGTGTGTTAACAGAGATCAGCATAGCAGACATGGTGGCCCAGGTGACCAGTCCGTCTGGTCAGGTCCAGGAAGCTGTTAACCCTGTGTGTGTGTTAACAGAGATCAGCATAGCAGACATGGTGGGTCAGGTGACCAGTCCGTCTGGTCAGGTCCAGGAAGCTGTTAACCCTGTGTGTGTGTGTTAACAGAGATCAGCATAGCAGACATGGTGGGTCAGGTGACCAGTCCGTCTGGTCAGGTCCAGGAAGCTGTTAACCCTGTGTGTGTGTGTGTGTTAACAGAGATCAGCATAGCAGACATGGTGGGTCAGGTGACCAGTCCGTCTGGTCAGGTCCAGGAAGCTGTTAACCCTGTGTGTGTGTGTTAACAGAGATCAGCATAGCAGACATGGTGGGTCAGGTGACCAGTCCGTCTGGTCAGGTCCAGGAAGCTGTTAACCCTGTGTGTGTGTTAACAGAGATCAGCATAGCAGACATGGTGGCCCAGGTGACCAGTCCGTCTGGTCAGGTCCAGGAAGCTGTTAACCCTGTGTGTGTGTGTTAACAGAGATCAGCATAGCAGACATGGTGGGTCAGGTGACCAGTCCGTCTGGTCAGGTCCAGGAAGCTGTTAACCCTGTGTGTGTGTGTTAACAGAGATCAGCATAGCAGACATGGTGGGTCAGGTGACCAGTCCGTCTGGTCAGGTCCAGGAAGCTGTTAACCCTGTGTGTGTGTTAACAGAGATCAGCATAGCAGACATGGTGGGTCAGGTGACCAGTCCGTCTGGTCAGGTCCAGGAAGCTGTTAACCCTGTGTGTGTGTTAACAGAGATCAGCATAGCAGACATGGTGGGTCAGGTGACCAGTCCGTCTGGTCAGGTCCAGGAAGCTGTTAACCCTGTGTGTGTGTGTTAACAGAGATCAGCATAGCGGACATGGTGGGTCAGGTGACCAGTCCGTCTGGTCAGGTCCAGGAAGCTGTTAACCCTGTGTGTGTGTGTTAACAGAGATCAGCATAGCAGACATGGTGGGTCAGGTGACCAGTCCGTCTGGTCAGGTCCAGGAAGCTGTTAACCCTGTGTGTGTGTGTTAACAGAGATCAGCATAGCAGACATGGTGGGTCAGGTGACCAGTCCGTCTGGTCAGGTCCAGGAAGCTGTTAACCCTGTGTGTGTTAACAGAGATCAGCATAGCAGACATGGTGGGTCAGGTGACCAGTCCGTCTGGTCAGGTCCAGGAAGCTGTTAACCCTGTGTGTGTGTGTTAACAGAGATCAGCATAGCAGACATGGTGGGTCAGGTGACCAGTCCGTCTGGTCAGGTCCAGGAAGCTGTTAACCCTGTGTGTGTGTGTTAACAGAGATCAGCATAGCAGACATGGTGGGTCAGGTGACCAGTCCGTCTGGTCAGGTCCAGGAAGCTGTTAACCCTGTGTGTGTTAACAGAGATCAGCATAGCAGACATGGTGGGTCAGGTGACCAGTCCGTCTGGTCAGGTCCAGGAAGCTGTTAACCCTGTGTGTGTGTGTTAACAGAGATCAGCATAGCAGACATGGTGGGTCAGGTGACCAGTCCGTCTGGTCTGGTCCAGGAAGCTGTTAACCCTGTGTGTGTGTTAACAGAGATCAGCATAGCAGACATGGTGGGTCAGGTGACCAGTCCGTCTGGTCAGGTCCAGGAAGCTGTTAACCCTGTGTGTGTGTGTTAACAGAGATCAGCATAGCAGACATGGTGGGTCAGGTGACCAGTCCGTCTGGTCAGGTCCAGGAAGCTGTTAACCCTGTGTGTGTGTTAACAGAGATCAGCATAGCAGACATGGTGGGTCAGGTGACCAGTCCGTCTGGTCAGGTCCAGGAAGCTGTTAACCCTGTGTGTGTGTTAACAGAGATCAGCATAGCAGACATGGTGGGTCAGGTGACCAGTCCGTCTGGTCAGGTCCAGGAAGCTGTTAACCCTGTGTGTGTTAACAGAGATCAGCATAGCAGACATGGTGGGTCAGGTGACCAGTCCGTCTGGTCAGGTCCAGGAAGCTGTTAACCCTGTGTGTGTGTGTTAACAGAGATCAGCATAGCAGACATGGTGGGTCAGGTGACCAGTCCGTCTGGTCTGGTCCAGGAAGCTGTTAACCCTGTGTGTGTGTTAACAGAGATCAGCATAGCAGACATGGTGGGTCAGGTGACCAGTCCGTCTGGTCAGGTCCAGGAAGCTGTTAACCCTGTGTGTGTGTTAACAGAGATCAGCATAGCAGACATGGTGGGTCAGGTGACCAGTCCGTCTGGTCAGGTCCAGGAAGCTGTTAACCCTGTGTGTGTGTGTGTTAACAGAGATCAGCATAGCAGACATGGTGGGTCAGGTGACCAGTCCGTCTGGTCAGGTCCAGGAAGCTGTTAACCCTGTGTGTGTGTTAACAGAGATCAGCATAGCAGACATGGTGGGTCAGGTGACCAGTCCGTCTGGTCAGGTCCAGGAAGCTGTTAACCCTGTGTGTGTTAACAGAGATCAGCATAGCAGACATGGTGGGTCAGGTGACCAGTCCGTCTGGTCAGGTCCAGGAAGCTGTTAACCCTGTGTGTGTGTGTTAACAGAGATCAGCATAGCAGACATGGTGGGTCAGGTGACCAGTCCGTCTGGTCAGGTCCAGGAAGCTGTTAACCCTGTGTGTGTGTTAACAGAGATCAGCATAGCAGACATGGTGGGTCAGGTGACCAGTCCGTCTGGTCAGGTCCAGGAAGCTGTTAACCCTGTGTGTGTGTTAACAGAGATCAGCATAGCAGACATGGTGGGTCAGGTGACCAGTCCGTCTGGTCAGGTCCAGGAAGCTGTTAACCCTGTGTGTGTGTTAACAGAGATCAGCATAGCAGACATGGTGGGTCAGGTGACCAGTCCGTCTGGTCAGGTCCAGGAAGCTGTTAACCCTGTGTGTGTGTGTTAACAGAGATCAGCATAGCAGACATGGTGGGTCAGGTGACCAGTCCGTCTGGTCAGGTCCAGGAAGCTGACATCATGGAGGAAGAGAACAACACCTGCTGCATCCGCTTTGTTCCCACGGAGACCGGCGTGCACACAGTGTGTGTGAAGTACGCGGGCGTGCACGTGCCCGGCAGCCCCTTCCAGTTCACTGTGGGGCCCCTGGGAGAAGGAGGGGCCCACAAGGTCCGCGCTGGGGGGCCCGGGCTGGAGAGGGCAGAGGTTGGAGTACCAGGTATGTGTGTGTGTTGGTATAATTATACAGTACTAGTTAACACCACTGACAGTGTGTGTGTGTTGGTATAATTATACAGTACTAGTTAACACCACTGACAGTGTGTGTGTGTTGGTATAATTATACAGTACTAGTTAACACCACTGACAGTGTGTGTGTGTTGGTATAATTATACAGTACTAGTTAACACCACTGACAGTGTGTGTGTGTTGGTATAATTATACAGTACTAGTTAACACCACTGACAGTGTGTGTGTGTTGGTATAATTATACAGTACTAGTTAACACCACTGACAGTGTGTGTGTGTTGGTATAATTATACAGTACTAGTTAACACCACTGACAGTGTGTGTGTTGGTATAATTATACAGTACTAGTTAACACCACTGACAGTGTGTGTACTGATCTCTCTGGTGTGTGTGTGTGTGTGTGTGTGTGTGTGTGTGTGTGTGTGTGTGTGTGTGTGTGTGTGTGTGTGTGTGTGTGTGTGTGTGTGTGTGTGTGTGTGTGTGTGTGTAGCTGAGTTCAGTATCTGGACACGGGAGGCGGGTGCAGGGGGTCTCAGCATCGCGGTGGAGGGGCCCAGTAAAGCAGAGATCACCTTCGAGGACCGCAAGGACGGGTCCAATGGAGTATCCTACATGGTCCAGGAGTCAGGTGTGTTGATAATGGTAACGACTATCTGTCCTACATGGTCCAGGAGTCAGGTGTGTGTGGTTGTTAAGCACAGTGATCATAATCAACATTAGCATTGGCATGATCCGGGGTCAGACTACAGACCACCCTAGGAACATTTTTTAAATGCATTTCACCTTTATTTAACCAGGTCGGCCAGTTGAGAACCAGTTCTCATTTACAACTGCGACCTGGCCAAGATAAAGCAAAGCAGTGCGACACAAACAACACAGAGTTACACATGGAATAAACAAACGTAAAGTCAATAACACAATAGGAAAAAATATATATATACAGTGTGTGCAAATGAGGTAAGATAAGGGAGGTAAGGCAATAAATAGGCCATAATGGCTAAATAATTACAATATAGCAATTAAACACAGGAGTGCTAGATGTGCAGAAGATAAATGTGCAAGTAGAGACTGGGGTGCAAAGGAGCAAGATAAATAAATGAATACAGTATGGGGATGAAGTAGTTGGATGGGCTACATTTACATTTAACATTTAAGTCATTTAGCAGACGCTCTTATCCAGAGCGACTTACAAATTGGTGCATTCACCTTATGACATCCAGTGGAACAGCCACTTTACAATAGTGCATCTAAATCTTTTAGGGGGGGGGGGGGGGGGCAGAAGGATTGCTTTATCCTATCCTAGGTATTCCTTGAAGAGGTGGGGTTTCAGGTGTCTCCGGAAGGTGGTGATTGACTCCGCTGTCCTGGCGTCGTGAGGGAGTTTGTTCCACCATTGGGGTGCCAGAGCAGCGAACAGTTTTGACTGGGCTGAGCGGGAACTGTACTTCCTCAGTGGTAGGGAGGCGAGCAGGCCAGAGGTGGATGAACGCAGTGCCCTTGTTTGGGTGTAGGGCCTGATCAGAGCCTGAAGGTACTGAGGTGCCGTTCCCCTCACAGCTCCGTAGGCAAGCACCATGATCTTGTAGCGGATGCGAGCTTCAACTGGAAGCCAGTGGAGAGAGCGGAGGAGCGGGGTGACGTGAGAGAACTTAGGAAGGTTGAACACCAGACGGGCTGCGGCGTTCTGGATGAGTTGTAGGGGTTTAATGGCACAGGCAGGGAGCCCAGCCAACAGCGAGTTGCAGTAATCCAGACGGGAGATGACAAGTGCCTGGATTAGGACCTGCGCCGCTTCCTGTGTGAGGCAGGGTCGTACTCTGCGGATGTTGTAGAGCATGAACCTACAGGAACGGGCCACCGCCTTGATGTTAGTTGAGAACGACAGGGTGTTGTCCAGGACAACATGTGACGAATATGAAGCGAGAGCCAGCCAACGAGAGCATACAGGGCTCAGTGGTGGGTAGTATATGGGGCTTTGGTGACTAAACAGATGGCACTGTGATAGACTGCATCCAATTTTCTGAGTAGAGTGTTGGAGGCTATTTTATACAGTTGAAGTCGGAAGTTTACATACACTGAGGTTGGAGTCATTAAAACTCGTTTTTTTCAACCACTCCACAAATTTCTTGTTAACAAACTATAGTTTTGGCAAGTCGGTTAGGACATCTACTTTGTGCTTGACACAAGTCATTTTTCCAACAATTGTTTACAGAGATTATTTGACTTATAATTCACTGTATCACAATTCCAGTGGGAATTTTTAAACAGCTTTAAACAGCTTGGAACATTCCAGAAAATGATGTCATGGCTTTAGAAGCTTCTGATAGGCTAATTGACATTATTTGAATCATTTGGAGGTGTACCTGTGAATATATTTAAAGGTCTACCTTCAAACGCAGTGCCTCTTTGCTTGACATCATGAGAAAATCAAAATAAATCAGTCAAGACCTCAGAAAAACAATTGTAGACCTCCACAAGTCTGGTTCATCCTTGGGAGCAATTTCCAAATGCCTGAAGGTACCACATTCATCTGTACAAACAATAGTACGCAAGTATAAACACCATGGGACCACACAGCTGTCATACCGCTCAGGAAGGAGACGCGTTCTGTCTCCTAGAGATGAACGTACTTTGGTGTGAAAAATGCGAATCAATCCCAGAACAACAGCAAAGGACCTTGTGAAGATGCTGGAGGAAACAGGTACAAAAGTATCTATATCCACAGTAAAACAAGTCCTATATCGACATAACCTGAAAGGACGCTCAGCAAGGAAGAAGCCACTGCTCCAAAACCGCCAGACTACAGTTTGCAACTGCACATGGGGACAATGATCGTACTTTTTGGAGAAATGTCCTCTGGCCTGATGAAACAAAAATAGAACTGTTTGGCCATAATGACCATCGTTATGTTTGGAGGAAAAAGTGAGATGCTTGCAAGCCAAAGAACACCATCCCAACCGTGAAGCATCTGGGTGGCAGCATCACGTTGTGGGGGTGCTTTGCTGCAGGAGGGACTGGTGCACTTCACAAAATAGATAGCATCATGTGGCAGGAAAATTATGTGGATATATTGAAGCAACATCTCAAGACATCAGTCAGGAAGTTAAAGCTTGGTCACAAATGGGTCTTCCAAATGGACAATGACCCCAATCATATTTCCAAAGTTGTGGCAAAATGGCTTAAGGACAACAAAGTCAAGGTATTGGAGTGGCAATCACAAAGCCCTGACCTCAATCCTATAGAACATTTGTGGGCAGAACTGGAAAAAGCGTGTGCGGGCAAGGAGGCCTACAAACCTGACTCAATTACACCAGCTCTGTCAGGGGGAATGGGCCAAAATTCACCCAACTTATTGTGGGAAGCTTGTAGAAGGCTTGTGGAAGGCTACCCAAAACGTTTGACCCAAGTTAAACAATTTAAAGGCAATGCTACCAAATACTAATTGAGTGTATGTAAACTTTTGACCCACTGGGAATGTGATGAAAGAAATAAAAGCTGAAATAAATCATTCTCTCTCCTATTATTCTCATATTTCACATTCTTAAAATAAAGTGGTGATCCTAACTGAATTGTGAAAAACTGAGTTTAAATGTATATGGCTAAGATCCATGTAAACTTCCGACTTCAACTGTAAATGACATCGCCGAAGTCAAGGATCGGTAGGATGGTCAGTTTTACGAAGGTATGTTTGGCAGCATGAGTGAAGGAGGATTTGTTGTGAAATAGGAAGCCGATTCTAGATTTAACTTTGGATTGGAAATGCTTAATGTGAGTCTGGAAGGAGAGTTTACAGTCTAACCAGACACCTAGGTATTTGTAGTTGTCCACATATTCTAAGTCAGAGCCGTCCAGAGTAGTGATGCTGGACGGGCAACCAGGTGCGGGCAGCGATCGGTTGAAGAGCATGCATTTAGTTTTACTTGCATTTCAGAGCAGTTGGAGGCCACGGAAGGAGAGTTGTATGGCATTGAAGCTCGTCTGGAGGTTAGTTAACACAGTGTCCAAAGAAGAGCCAGAAGTATACAGAATGGTGTCGTCTGCGTAGAGGTGGATCAGAGAATCACCAGCAGCAAGAGTGACATCATTGATATATATACAGAGAAAATAGCCGGCCCGAGAATTGAACCCTGTGGCACCCCCATAGAGACTGCCAGAGGTCCAGACAACAGGCCCTCCGCTTTGACACACTGAACTCTTTCTGAGAAGTAGTTGGTGAACCAGGCGAGGCAGTCATTTGAGAAACCAAGGCTGTTGAGTCTGTCAATAAGAATGTGGTGATTGACAGAGTCGAAAGCCTTGGCCAGGTCGATGAATACGGCTGCACAGTAATGTATTTTATCGATGGCGGTTATGACATGACCCCTTTCTCTCTGTCTCCACCTTTCACTGTCACTGAATCTAAGACAATCAAATACTAAAACAAATATTTTAAAGGTGTGTGTATCTAAAGGTGTGTATCTAAAGGTGTGTGTATCTCTAGGTGTGTGTGTCTAAAGGTGTGTGTATCTAAAGGTGTGTGTATATAAAGGTGTGTGTGTATAAAGGTGTGTGTATATAAAGGTGTGTGTATCTAAAGGTGTGTGTATCTAAAGGTGTGTGTATCTAAAGGTGTGTGTATATAAAGGTGTGTGTATATAAAGGTGTGTGTATCTATAGGTGTGCGTGTCTAAAGGTGTGTGTATATAAAGGTGTGTGTATATAAAGGTGTGTGTATATAAAGGTGTGTCTAACGAAGTGTGTGGTGTGTGATGCAGGAGACTATGAGGTGTCTATCCGTTTCAACGAGGAGCACATCCCTGACAGTCCCTTCGTGGTTCCCGTGGCGTCGCCCTCTGATGACGCCAGACGACTCACTGCCAGTCTTCAGGTGAGACTCAGGGACACACACACACCCAGGACTACGCTACCCACAATGCAGCAGCCTGGGGAGGGGCAGAGAGGCAGTGAGATGGACACAGACAGGTCAACGCTTAAATTGGGGGTCGACTAGGAAGTCACTACAGAGTTCATAAGTATAACAATTGACATGCTAATCCTTTACACATGAACGCTCACTCATTCGGGAACAAATGCAATCAATATATATATATTTACGCTCAGTGTGTCGTCTTGATCGCTGGTGAAAAGTTAGTTTCGGTTAGAGAGTTTCGTCCTCTCTCTCTCTGTCGTGGTTATTGTGGATAGTTCAGAGTGACAGTCGTTATAGAATGGATGTTTCAGCAGTTGTCGGTCTTCGCGTTCAATGATACCGAATTCCTAGCTGCAGACTAGTAGTCAATATCAAAGACTTGTTCCTATTCGTCTAAGAGTTTAACCACGTGGTATGGTTAAAAGATTCAGCAATTGTCCACAATCTTCGTTCCCCTCCTAATGTAGAAAAACATGGTCTGGTGATAATTTCTCGGAGTTGGGTTTTTATTCGGATTGCAGAAAGGGGCTGTCCCAGGATGTCTGACCCTAACTGGGCTCAGGGGCGAGTTCTCGGATTTAGTTCAAATCAAAAGGGAATTGTATTTTTCTTCATTAAACAGTCCAAAATCATATTACACAATTATACAAACAGTATCATACTCACTCAATCATCTTAAACAACAATCAGATCCTGTATATATATTACAGGACATTTACAGCAATTACAATAACAGTAATAGGTCTGTATATACATTACAGGACATTTACAGTATAATTACAATAACAGTAATAGGTCTGTATATACATTACAGGACATTTACAGTATAATTACAATAACAGTAATAGGTCTGTATCTACATTACAGGACATTTACAGTAATAGGTGTGTATCTACATTACAGTATAATTACAGTAATGGGTGTGTATCTAGTCTGACCATCGCAGCAGGTTTCTGTTGAGCACAACAAGAGGTTCTCACCGGGTTAGAGGTTAGAGGTCAGGTGTAGGGTCACGCTGGGTTTGTGGGATAGTAAAGAATTGTGTGTTTCTCGTGCCTCAATCTAAAGGCTCACAATAGCCCCCCCCACCTTCCTTTTCCCTCCCCTCACTCCACCGCTCCTCCCCTCCCCTCACTCCACCGCTCCTCCCCTCACTCCACCGCTCCTCCCCTCCCCTCACTCCACCGCTCCTCCCCTCACTCCACCGCTCCTCCCCTTCCCTTCCCTCACTCCACCACTCCTCCCCTTCCCTCTCCTCACTCCACCGCTCCTCCCCTTCCCTCTCCTCACTCCACCGCTCCTCCCCTTCCCTCCCCTCACTCCACCGCTCCTCCCCTTCCCTCCCCTCACTCCACCGCTCCTCCCCTCACTCCACCGCTCCTCCCCTTCCCTCCCCTCACTCCACCGCTCCTCCCCTTCCCTACCCTCACTCCACCGCTCCTCCCCTTCCCTTCCCTCACTCCACCGCTCCTCCCCTTCCCTCTCCTCACTCCACCGCTCCTCACTCCATCCCTCCCCTCAATTCCACCGCTCCTCTCCTCCCCTCACTCCACCGCTCCTCCCCTTCCCTCTCCTCACTCCACCGCTCCTCCCCTTCCCTTCCACCGCTCCTCCCCTTCCCTCTCCTCACTCCACCGCTCCTCCCCTTCCCTTCCACCGCTCCTCCCCTTCCCTCTCCTCACTCCACTGCTCCTCCCCTTCCCTCCCCTCACTCCACCGCCTCTCCCCTTCCCTCTCCTCACTCCACCTCTCCTCTCCTCACTCCACCGCTCCTCCCCTTCCCTCTCCTCACTCCACCGCTCCTCCCCTCACTCCAACGCTCCTCCCCTCACTCCACCGCTCCTCCCCTCACTCCACCGCTCCTCCCCTTCCCTCTCCTCACTCCACTGCTCCTCCCCTTCCCTCTCCTCACTCCACCGCTCCTCCCCTTCCCTCCCCTCACTCCACCGCTCCTCCCCTTCCCTCTCCTCACTCCACCGCTCCTCACCTCCCCTCTCCTCACTCCACCGCTCCTCCCCTTCCCTCCCCTCTCTCCACCGCTTCTCCCCTTCCCTCCCCTCACTCCACCGCTCCTCCCCTTCCCTCTCCTCACTCCACCGCTTCTCCCCTCCCCTCTCCTCACTCCACCGCTCCTCCCCTTCCCTCCCCTCTCTCCACCGCTCCTCCCCTCCCCTCTCCTCACTCCACCGCTCCTCCCCTTCCCTCCCCTCACTCCACCGCTCCTCCCCTTCCCTCCCCTCTCTCCACCGCTCCTCCCCTTCCCTCCCCTCACTCCACCGCTCCTCCCCTTCCCTCTCCTCACTCCACCGCTCCTCCCCTTCCCTCCCCTCACTCCACCGCTCCTCCCCTCCCCTCTCCTCACTCCACCGCTCCTCCCCTTCCCTCCCCTCTCTCCACCGCTCCTCCCCTTCCCTCCCCTCACTCCACCGCTCCTCCCCTCACTCCACCGCTCCTCCCCTTCCCTCCCCTCACTCCACCGCTCCTCCCCTTCCCTCTCCTCACTCCACCGCTCCTCCCCTCACTCCACCGCTCCTCCCCTCACTCCACCGCTCCTCCCCTCACTCCACCGCTCCTCCCCTTCCCTCTCCTCACTCCACCGCTCCTCCCCTCACTCCACCTCTCCTCTCCTCACTCCACCGCTCCTCCCCTTCCCTCTCCTCACTCCACCGCTCCTCCCCTCACTCCACCGCTCCTCCCCTCACTCCACCGCTCCTCCCCTTCCCTCTCCTCACTCCACCGCTCCTCCCCTCACTCCACCGCTCCTCCCCTCACTCCACCGCTCCTCCCCTCACTCCACCGCTCCTCCCCTTCCCTCTCCTCACTCCACCGCTCCTCCCCTCACTCCACCTCTCCTCTCCTCACTCCACCGCTCCTCCCCTTCCCTCTCCTCACTCCACCGCTCCTCCCCTCACTCCACCGCTCCTCCCCTCACGCCACCGCTCCTCCCCTTCCCTCTCCTCACTCCACCGCTCCTCCCCTCACTCCACCGCTCCTCCCCTCACTCCACCGCTCCTCCCCTCACTCCACCGCTCCTACCCTTCCCTCTCCTCACTCCACCTCTCCTCTCCTCACTCCACCGCTCCGCCCCTCACTCCACCGCTCCTCCCCTTCCCTCTCCTCACTCCACCGCTCCTCCCCTTCCCTCTCCTCACTCCACCGCTCCTCCCCTTCCCTCCCCTCTCTCCACCGCTCCTCCCCTTCCCTCCCCTCACTCCACCGCTCCTCCCCTTCCCTCTCCTCACTCCACCGCTCCTCCCCTTCCCTCTCCTCACTCCACCGCTCCTCCCCTCACTCAACCGCTCCTCCCCTCACTCCACCGCTCCTCCCCTTCCCTCTCCTCACTCCACCGCTCCTCCCCCCCCACTCCACCGCTCCTCCCCTCACGCCACCGCTCCTCCCCTTCCCTCTCCTCACTCCACCGCTCCTCCCCTCACTCCACCGCTCCTCCCCTCACTCCACCGCTCCTACCCTTCCCTCTCCTCACTCCACCTCTCCTCTCCTCACTCCACCGCTCCGCCCCTCACTCCACCGCTCCTCCCCTTCCCTCTCCTCACTCCACCGCTCCTCCCCTTCCCTCTCCTCACTCCACCGCTCCTCCCCTTCCCTCCCCTCACTCCACCGCTCCTCCCCTTCCCTCTCCTCACTCCACCGCTCCTCCCCTTCCCTCCCCTCACTCCACCGCTCCTCCCCTCACTCCACCGCTCCTCCCCTCACTCCACCGCTCCTCCCCTTCCCTCTCCTCACTCCACTGCTCCTCCCCTTCCCTCTCCTCACTCCACCGCTCCTCCCCTTCCCTCCCCTCACTCCACCGCTCCTCCCCTTCCCTCTCCTCACTCCACCGCTCCTCACCTCCCCTCTCCTCACTCCATCGCTCCTCCCCTTCCCTCCCCTCTCTCCACCGCTTCTCCCCTTCCCTCCCCTCACTCCACCGCTCCTCCCCTTCCCTCTCCTCACTCCACCGCTTCTCCCCTCCCCTCTCCTCACTCCACCGTTCCTCCCCTTCCCTCCCCTCTCTCCACCGCTCCTCCCCTCCCCTCTCCTCACTCCACCGCTCCTCCCCTTCCCTCCCCTCTCTCCACCGCTCCTCCCCTTCCCTCCCCTCACTCCACCGCTCCTCCCCTTCCCTCCCCTCTCTCCACCGATCCTCCCCTTCCCTCCCCTCACTCCACCGCTCCTCCCCTTCCCTCTCCTCACTCCACCGCTCCTCCCCTTCCCTCCCCTCACTCCACCGCTCCTCCCCTTCCCTCTCCTCACTCCACCGCTCCTCCCCTCCCCTCTCCTCACTCCACCGCTCCTCCCCTTCCCTCCCCTCTCTCCACCGCTCCTCCCCTTCCCTCCCCTCACTCCACCGCTCCTCCCCTTCCCTCCCCTCACTCCACCGCTCCTCCCCTCCCCTCTCCTCACTCCACCGCTCCTCCCCTCACTCCACCGCTCCTCCCCTCACTCCACCGCTCCTACCCTTCCCTCTCCTCACTCCACCGCTCCTCCCCTCACTCCACCGCTCCTCCCCTCACTCCACCGCTCCTACCCTTCCCTCTCCTCACTCCACCTCACCTCTCCTCACTCCACCGCTCCGCCCCTCACTCCACCGCTCCTCCCCTTCCCTCTCCTCACTCCACCGCTCCTCCCCTTCCCTCTCCTCACTCCACCGCTCCTCCCCTTCCCTCTCCTCTCTCCACCGCTCCTCCCCTTCCCTCCCCTCACTCCAACGCTCCTCCCCTTCCCTCTCCTCACTCCACCGCTCCTCCCCTTCCCTCCCCTCACTCCACCGCTCCTCCCCTCACTCCACCGCTCCTCCTCTCACTCCACCGCTCCTCCACTTCCCTCTCCTCACTCCACTGCTCCTCCCCTTCCCTCTCCTCACTCCACCGCTCCTCCCCTTCCTTCTCCTCACTCCACCGCTCCTCCCCTCCCCTCTCCTCACTCCACCGCTCCTCCCCTTCCCTCCCCTCTCTCCACCGCTCCTCCCCTTCCCTCCCCTCATACCACCGCTCCTCCCCTTCCCTCCCCTCATACCACCGCTCCTCCCCTTCCCTCTCCTCACTCCACCGCTCCTCCCCTCACTCCACTGCTCCTCCCCTCACTCCACCGCTCCTCCCCTTCCCTCTCCTCACTCCACCGCTCCTCCCCTCACTCCACCGCTCCTCCCCTCACTCCACCGCTCCTCCCCTCACTCCACCGCTCCTCCCCTTCCCTCTCCTCACTCCACCGCTCCTCCCCTCACTCCACCTCTCCTCTCCTCACTCCACCGCTCCTCCCCTTCCCTCTCCTCACTCCACCGCTCCTCCCCTCACTCCACCGCTCCTCCCCTCACTCCACCGCTCCTCCCCTCACTCCACCGCTCCTCCCCTTCCCTCTCCTCACTCCACCGCTCCTACCCTTCCCTCTCCTCACTCCACCTCTCCTCTCCTCACTCCACCGCTCCTCTCCTCACTCCACCGCTCCTCCCCTTCCCTCTCCTCACTCCACCGCTCCTCCCCTTCCCTCCCCTCACTCCACCGCTCCTCCCCTCACTCCACCGCTCCTACCCTTCCCTCTCCTCACTCCACCTCTCCTCTCCTCACTCCACCGCTCCTCTCCTCACTCCACCGCTCCTCCCCTTCCCTCTCCTCACTCCACCGCTCCTCCCCTTCCCTCCCCTCACTCCACCGCTCCTCCCCTCACTCCATCGCTCCTCCCCTCACTCCACCGCTCCTACCCTTCCCTCTCCTCACTCCACCTCTCCTCTCCTCACTCCACCGCTCCTCTCCTCACTCCACCGCTCCTCCCCTTCCCTCTCCTCACTCCACCGCTCCTCCCCTTCCCTCTCCTCACTCCACCGCTCCTCCCCTCACTCCACCGCTCCTCCCCTTCCCTACGTGCTAAAGGGTTAAATAAGTTGAAATGGGCGCTCTGTCTCTCTCTCTTCTTTCTCTTCTTTCTCTTCTCTCTCTATCAATTCAATTCAAGGGGCTTTATTGGCATGGGAAACATGTGTTAACATTGCCAAAGCAAGTGAGGTAGATAATATACAAAAGTGAAATAAACAATAAAATGTACAGTAAACATTACACATACAGAAGTTTCAAAATAATAAAGATATTACAAATGTCATAGTATGTATATAGACAGTGTTGTAACAATGTACAAATGGTTAAAGTACACAAGGGAAAATAAATAAGCATAAATATGGGTTGTATTTTCAATGGTGTTTGTTCTTCACTGGTTGCCCTTTTCTTGTGGCAACAGGTCACAAATCTTGCTGCTGTGATGTTACTCTGTGGTATTTCACCCAGTAGATATGGGAGTTTATCAAAATTGGATTTGTTTTCTGTGTAATCTGAGGGAAATATGTGTCTCTAATATGGTCATACATTGGGCAGGAGGTTAGGAAGTGCAGCTCAGTTTCCACCTCATTTTGTGGGCAGTGTGCACATAGCCTGTCTTCTCTTGAGAGCCATGTCTGCCTACGGCGGCCTTTCTCAATAGCAAGGCCATGCTCACTGAGTCTGTACATAGTCAAAGCTTTCCTTAAGTTTGGGTCAGTCACAGTGATCAGGTATTCTGCCACTGTGTACTCTCTGTTTAGGGCCAAATAGCATTCTAGTTTGCTCTGTTTTTTTGTTACTTCTTTCCAATGTGTCAAGTAATTATCTTTTAGTTTTCTCATGATTTTGTTGGATCTAATTGTGTTGCTGTCCTGGGTCTCTGTGGGGTCTGTTTGTGTTTGTGAACAAAGCCCCAGGACCAGCATGCTTAGGGGGCTCTTCTCCAGGTTCATCTCTCTGTAGGTGATGGCTTTGTTATGGAAGGTTTGGGCATCGCTTCCTTTTAGGTGGTTGTAGAATTTAACTGCTCTTTTCTGGATTTTGATAATTAGCCGGTATCGGCCTATTTCTGCTCTGCATGCATTATTTGGTGTTCTACGTTGTACACGGAGGATATTTTTGCAGAATTCTGCATGCAGAGTCTCAATTTGGTGTTTGTCCCATTTTGTGAATTCTTGGTTGGTGAGTGGACCCCAGACCTCACAACCATGAATGTAAACAGAAGCACCAGATCATCAGCAAACAGTAGACAATTGACTTCAGATTCTAGTAGGGTGAGACCGGGTGCTGCAGACTTCTAGTACCCGCGCCAAATTGTTGATATATATGTTGAACAGGGTGGGGCTTAAGCTGCATCCCTGTCTCACCCCACGACCCT
The DNA here is from genome assembly GCF_029448725.1 of Salvelinus fontinalis. Lineage (NCBI taxonomy): Eukaryota > Metazoa > Chordata > Actinopteri > Salmoniformes > Salmonidae > Salvelinus > Salvelinus fontinalis. The sequence continues at coordinate 2,875,113 of NC_074695.1, read as the reverse complement.
GTGGGAAGAAATGTGTGTTTTTTGCCTATTTTAACCGTACACTTGTAATTTGTGTACATGGATTTTATAATATCGTATGTTTTACCCCCAACACCACTTTCCATCAATTTGTATAGCAGACCCTCATGCCAAATTGAGTCGTTTTTTTTTTATCAACAAAGCATGAGAAGGTTTGGGAATCGCTTCCTTTTAGGTGGTTGTAGATTTTAATGTCTCTTTTCTAGATTTTGATAATTAACGGGTATCTTCCTAATTCTGCTCTGTGTGCATTATTTGGTCTTTTACATTGTAGATGGAGGGTATTTTAGCAGAATTCTGCATGTAGAGTTTCAAATTGGTGTTTGTACCATTTTGTTAATTATTGGTTGTTGAGCAGACCCCATACCTCACAACCAAATCAAATCAATTCAAATGTATCTATAAAGCCCTTCTTACATCAGCTGATATCTCAAAGTGCTGTACAGAAACCCAGCCTAAAACCCCAAACAACAAGCAATGCAGGTGTAGAAGCACGGTGGCTAGGAAAAACTCCCTAGAAAAGGACAAAACCTAGGAAGAAACCTAGAGAGGAACCAGGCTATGAGGGGTGGCCAGTCCTCTTCTGGTTGTGCCGGGTGGAGATTATAACAGAACATGGCCAAGATGTTCAAATGTTCATAAATGACCAGCATGGTCAAATAATAATAATCACAGTAGTTGTCGAGGGTGCAGCAAGTCAGCACCTCAGGAATAAATGTCAATTGGCTTTTCATAGCCGATCATTGAGAGTATCTCTACCGCTCCTGCTGTCTCTAGAGAGTTGAAAACGCAGGTCTGGGACAGGTAGCACGTCCGGTGAACAGGTCAGGGTTCCATAGCCGCAGGCAGGACAGTTGAAACTGGAGCAGCAGCACGGCCAGGTGGACTGGGGACAGCAAGGAGTCATCAAGCCAGGTAGTCCTGAGGCATGGTCCTAGGGCTCAGGTCCTCAGAGAGCGAGAAAGAAAGAGAGAGAATTAGAGAGAGCATACTTCAATTCACACAGGACACTGGATAAGACAGGAGAAGTACTCCAGATATAACCAACTGACCCTAAACCCCCGACACATAAACTACTGCAGCATAAATACTGGAGGCTGAGACCATAATGGTCAATGGGTGCTATAACGGATTCAGGTATTTTTAGCCAGATCCTAATTGGTATGTTGAATTTTATCTTCCTTTTGATGGCATAGAAAGACCTTCTTGCCTTGTCTCTCAGATCGTTCACAGCTTTGTGGAAGTTACTTGTGGCGCTGATGTTTAGGCCGAGATATGCCTAGTTTTTTGTGTGCTCAAAGGCAACGGTGTCTAGATGGAATGTGTATTTATGGTCCTGGCAACTGGACCTTTTTTGGAACACCATTTTGTCTTACCGAGATTTACTGTCAGGGCCCAGGTCTGGCAGAATCTGTGCAGAAGATCTAGGTGCTGCTGTAGGCCCTCCTTGGTTGGGGACTTCTCTCTCTCTCTCAATTATCTTTAACAGGCTTTCTTGGCATGGGAAACATATGTTTACATTTCCAAAGGAAGTGAAATAGATAATAAAGTAAAGTTAAATGTACAGTAAACATCTAGTTGTTGTGTAGTTGTTTTGTAGTTGTTGTTGTTTAGTTGTTGTTGTCTAGTTGCTGTGCAGTTGTTGTCCAGTTGTTGTTGTTTAGTTGTTGTGTAGTTGTTGTTGTTTAGTTGTTGTGTTGTTGTTGTTGTTGTTGTTTTTGTGTTGTTGTTGTCTAGTTGTTGTCCAGTTGTTGTTTAGTTGTTGTGTTGTTGTTGTCCAGTTGTAGTTTAGTTGTTGTGTTGTTGTTGTTGTTTAGTTGTTGTGTTGTTGTTGTTGTCTAGTTGTTGTGTTGTTGTTGTTGTTGTTGTTGTTGTTGTCTAGTTGTTGTCCAGTTGTTGTTGTTGTGTTGTTGTTGTTGTCTAGTTGTTGTCCAGTTGTTGTTTAGTTGTTGTTTAGTTGTTGTCTTGTTGTTGTCCAGTTGTTGTTTAGTTGTTGTGTTGTTGTTGTTGTTTAGTTGTTGTGTTGTTGTTGTTGTTGTGTTGTTGTTGTTGTCTAGTTGTTGTCCAGTTGTTGTTTAGTTGTTGTGTTGTTGTTGTATTGATCGTGAGTTGTATCTGAGCAGGAGTCCGAGTTGAAGGTCAACCACCCAGCATCCTTTGCTGTGAGCCTGAACGGAGCGAAGGGACAGATCGACGCTAAAGTCCACAGCCCATCTGGAGCCCTGGAGGGCTGCTGTGTTACTGAGCTAGACCAGGGTAACTAATACTACACAATACTACAATATACTACATAATACTATACTACACTGTGTTACTGAGCTAGACCAGGGTAACTACTACTATATACTACACAATATACTACACAATATACTATACTACACTGTGTTACTGAGCTAGACCAAGGTAACTACTACCACACAATACTACAATATACTACATAATACTATACTACAGTGTTTTACTGAGCTAGACCAAGGTAACTACTACCACACAATACTACAATATACTTCACAAAACTATACTTTACTATACTACACTGTGTTACTGAGCTAGTCCCAAGGTAACTACTACCACACAATACTACAATATACTACACAATACTATACTTTACTATACTACACTGTGTTACTGAGCTAGTCCCAAGGTAACTACTACCACACAATACTACAATATACTACACAATACTATACTTTACTATACTACACTGTGTTACTGAGCTAGTCCAGGGTAACTGCACTACACAATACTACAATATACTACACAATACTATACTTTACTATACTACACTGTGTTACTGAGCTAGTCCCAAGGTAACTACTACCACACAATACTACAATATACTACACAATACTATACTTTACTATACTACACTGTGTTACTGAGCTAGTCCCAAGGTAACTACTACCACACAATACTACAATATACTACACAATACTATACTTTACTATACTACACTGTGTTACTGAGCTAGTCCAGGGTAACTGCACTACACAATACTACAATATACTACACAATACTATACTTTACTATACTACACTGTGTTACTGAGCTAGTCCCAAGGTAACTACTACCACACAATACTACAATATACTACACAATACTATACTTTACTATACTACACTGTGTTACTGAGCTAGTCCAGGGTAACTACACTACACAATACTACAATATACTACACAATACTATACTTTACTATACTACACTGTGTTACTGAGCTAGTCCAGGGTAACTACTACCACACAATACTACAATATACTACACAAACCTATACTTTACTATACTACACTGTGTTACTGAGCTAGTCCCAAGGTAACTACTACCACACAATACTACAATATACTACACAATACTATAATTTACTATACTACACTGTGTTACTGAGCTAGTCCAGGGTAACTACACTACACAATACTACAATATACTACACAATACTATACTTTACTATACTACACTGTGTTACTGAGCTAGTCCAGGGTAACTACACTACACAATACTACAATATACTACACAATACTATACTTTACTATACTACACTGTGTTACTGAGCTAGTCCCAAGGTAACTACACTACACAATACTACAATATACTACACAATACTATACTTTACTATACTACACTGTGTTACTGAGCTAGTCCCAAGGTAACTACACTACACAATACTACAATATACTACACAAACCTATACTTTACTATACTACACTGTGTTACTGAGCTAGTCCCAAGGTAACTACACTACACAATACTACAATATACTACACAAACCTATACTTTACTATACTACACTGTGTTACTGAGCTAGTCCCAAGGTAACTACACTACACAATACTACAATATACTACACAAACCTATACTTTACTATACTACACTGTGTTACTGAGCTAGTCCCAAGGTAACTACACTACACAATACTACAATATACTACACAAACCTATACTTTATTATACTACACTGTGTTACTGAGCTAGTCCCAAGGTAACTACACTACACAATACTACAATATACTACACAAACCTATACTTTATTATACTACACTGTGTTACTGAGCTAGTCCCAAGGTAACTACTACCACACAATACTACAATATACTACACAATACTATACTTTACTATACTACACTGTGTTACTGAGCTAGTCCCAAGGTAACTACACTACACAATACTACTTTGATCCCGATAGGAACAGCAAGTATACACTCTAATAGACTACTACACAGCTGATCTGTTAGAGAGATAGACCACAGTCACCACGGACACCAGACTGAGTTTAAACTTACTTTGACAATAGATGTATAATTTATTTCCCTCCCTTTCCGCTCTCCTCTCCTCCAGATAAATATGCTGTGAGGTTCATTCCTAGAGAGAACGGTCTGTATCTGATCGATGTGAAGTTCAACGGCAGTCACATCCCCGGCAGCCCCTTCAAAATCAGAGTAGGGGAGACAGGACAGGCTGGAGACCCAGGCATGGTGACCGCCTACGGAGCTGGATTAGAGGGAGGAACCACTGGTAACTAACACCGTACTGTTGTAGAAATCCTCAATAAAGCAGCTATTAGCCAAATCAGTGAACAGATATGTACAGAGCATTCGTAAAGTATTCAGACTCCTTGACTTTTTCCACATTTTGTTACATTACAGCCTTATTCTAAAAATGTACTATATAAATCAACAATCTACACACAAAGAATGGGAGAAACTCCCCAAATACAGGTGTGCCAAGCTTGTAGCGTCATACCCAAGAAGACTGGAGGCTGTAATCGCTGCCTAAGATGCTTCAACAAAGTACTGAGTAAAAGGTCTGAATACTTATGTAAATTACTTTTTATATTTGTAGATTTTTTAAAAATAAATTAGCAAACATTTCTAATAAACAGTTTTAACTTTGTCATGATAGGGTATTGTGTGTAGATTGATGAGGCTGTAATAGAATAGAATATGAAAAAAGGGGTCTGAATACTTTCTGATTGAATCTCTTTTCACACTAGCAGTGATATAGCTGATAGCTGCTTTATTGAGGAACAGTTTTACATCCCATGTCTATGATATGTGAAAGTAAAGCAGTACTTCCCATGTCTATGATATGTGAAAGTAAAGCAGTACTTCCCATGTCTATGATATGTGAAAGTAAAGCAGTACTTCCCATGTCTATGATATGTGAAAGTAAAGCAGTACTTCCCATGTCTATGATATGTGAAAGTAATGCAGTACTGCATCTTGGCAAAATAAATAATGGTTGAACACTGACATTGTCCCGGCACTAGACGCACGGGGACAGCAGCGTAAATTCTATCAATCTGCAAATATCATTACACTTTTAGTTGTTTTATGTGGCAGATGTCTTTCCATTCACTGTTTGAAGGCCGGAAATATGTTGCGAGCGGATGAACGTGCGTGAACTATGATCTAGGGTAGTAAAGGAGCCCTTTGAAGTGGTTGTTCAGCAGGAGGTCCCGTACCAGGAAGAAATTCATTTTTAGTTCCGTCCCTGATTATATGGTGGAATCCACTGACTGAAAGTTTCTTCTGAATAACTGTGTCTGCTAAATGACCAAACTAGAATGTAAAACATATCTCTGCCCTTCTACCCTCTCTCTGTAGGTACAGCCTGTGAGTTCGTGGTCAACACCAGTAAGGCGGGCCCCGGGGCACTGGCGGTGACCATCGACGGCCCCTCCAAGGTGAAGATGGACTGTGTTGAGTGTCCGGAGGGTTACAAGGTGACCTACGCCCCCATGGCTCCAGGAAACTACTTGATCTCCATCAGATACGGAGGACCTTACCACATCGTAGGATCCCCCTTCAAGGCCAAGATCACTGGTGAGGGACCTGGACAGTGGACAGATACGCACATATACCCCCCTCTCTCTCCCTCTCTAACCCCTCTCTATCTAACCCCTCTCTCTAACCCCTCTCTCTCTCTAACCCCTCTCTCTATCTAACCCTTCTCTCTAACCCCTCTCTCTCTAACCCTTCTCTATCTAACCCCTCTCTCTCTCTCTCTAACCCCTGTCTCTCTAACCCCTCTCTCTAACCCCTCTCTCTAACCCCTCTCTCTCTTCTCTCTCTAACCCCTCCCTCTCTCTCTCTCTCCCTCTTTCACTCTCTAACCCCCCTCTCTCTCTCTAACCCCCCTCTCTCCCTCTAACCCCCCTCTCTCTCTCTCTCTCTCTCTCTCTAACCCCTCCCTCTAACCCCCCTCTCTCTCTCTAACCCCTCCCTCTAACCCCCCCCTCTCTCTCTCTCTCTCTAACCCCCCTCTCTCTCTCTCTCCCTCTTTCACTCTCTAACCCCCCTCTCTCTCTCTAACCCCCCCTCTCTCTCTCTAACCTCCCCTCTCTCTCTCTCTAACCCCCCCCTCTCTCTCTCTCTAACCTCTCTCTCTCTAACCCCCCCTCTCTCTCTCTAACCCCCCCCCTCTCTCTCTATCTAACCTCTCTCTCTCTACCCCTCCCCCTCTCTCTCTCTACCCCTCCCCCCCTCTCTCTCTAACCTCTCTCTCTCTAACTCCCCTCTCTCTCTCTCTCTCTCTAACCCCCCCCTCTCTCTCTAACCTCTCTCTAACCCCCCCCTCTCAATTCAATTCAATTCAATTCAAGGGGCTTTATTGGCATGGGAAACATGTGTTAACATTGCCAAAGCAAATGAGGTAGACAATACACAAAAGTGAAACAAACAAAACAAATTAACAGTAAACATTACACATACAGAAGTTTCAAAACAATAAAGACATTACGAGTGTCATATTAAATATATACAGTGTTGTAACAATGTACAAATGGTTAAAGCACACAAGTTAAAATAAATAAGCATAAATATGGGTTGTATTTACAATGGTGTTTGTTTTTCACTGGTTGCCCTTTTCTTGTGACAACAGGTCACAAATCTTGCTGCTGTGATGTTACTCTGTGGTATTTCACCCAGTAGATATGGGAGTTTATCAAAATTGGATTTGTTTTCTAATTCTTTGTGGATCTGTGTGATCTGAGGGAAATATGTGTCTCTAATATGGTCATACATTGGGCAGGAGGTTAGGAAGTGCAGCTCGGTTTCCACCTCATTTTGTGGGCAGTGTGCACATAGCCTGTCTTCTCTTGAGAGCCAGGTCTGCCTACGGCGGCCTTTCTCAATAGCAAGGCTATGCTCACTGAGTCTGTACATAGTCAAAGCTTTCCTTAAGTTTGGGTCAGTCACAGTGGTCAGGTATTCTGCCACTGTGTACTCTCTGTTTAGGGCCAAATAGCATTCTAGTTTGCTCTGTTTTTTTGTTAATTCTTTCCAATGTGTCAAGTAATTATCTTTTTGTTTTCTCATGATTTGGTTGGGTCTAATTGTGCTGTTGTCCTGGGGCTTTGTGGGGTGTGTTTGTGTTTGTGAACAGAGCCCTAGGACCAGCTTGCTTAGGGGGCTCTTCTCCAGGTTCATCTCTCTGTAGGTGATGGCTTTGTTATGGAAGGTTTGGGAATCGCTTCCTTTTAGGTGGTTGTAGAATTTAACAGCTCTTTTCTGGATTTTGATAATTAGTGGGTATCGGCCTAATTCTGCTCTGCATGCATTACTTGGTGTTCTACGTTGTACACGGAGGATATTTTTGCAGAATTCTGCATGCAGAGTCTCAATTTGGTGTTTGCCCCATTTTGTGAAATCTTGGTTGGTGAGCGGACCCCAGACCTCACAACCATAAAGGGCAATGGGCTCTATGACTGATTCAAGTATTTTTAGCCAGATCCTAATTGGTATGTTGAAATTTATGTTCCTTTTGATGGCATAGAAGGCCCTTCTTGCATTGTCTCTCAGATCGTTCACAGCTTTGTGGAAGTTACCTGTGGTGCTGATGTTTAGGCCGAGGTATGTATAGTTTTTTGTGTGCTCTAGGGCAACGGTGTCTAGATGGAAATTGTGGTCCTGGCGACTGGACCTTTTTTGGAACACCATTATTTTGGTCTTACTGAGATTTACTGTCAGGGCCCAGGTCTGACAGAATCTGTGCAGAAGATCTAGGTGCTGCTGTAGTCCCTCCTTGGTTGGTGACAGAAGTACCAGATCATCAGCAAACAGTAGACATTTGACTTCGGATTCTAGTAGGGTGAGACCGGGTGCTGCAGACTGTTCTAGTGCCCGCGCCAATTCGTTGATATATATGTTGAAGAGGGTGGGGCTTAAGCTGCATCCCTGTCTCACCCCACGACCCTGTGGGAAGAAATGTGTGTATTTTTTGCCAATTTTAACCGCACACTTGTTGTTTGTGTACATGGATTTTATAATGTCGTATGTTTTACCCCCAACACCACTTTCCATCAATTTGTATAGCAGACCCTCATGCCAAATTGAGTCGAAGGCTTTTTTGAAATCAACAAAGCATGAGAATACTTTGCCTTTGTTTTGGTTTGTTTGGTTGTCAATTAGGGTGTGTAGGGTGAATACATGGTCTGTTGTACGGTAATTTGGTAAAAAGCCAATTTGACATTTGCTCAGTACATTGTGTTCATTGAGGAAATGTACGAGTCTGCTGTTAATGATAATGCAGAGTATTTTACCAAGGTTACTGTTGACGCATATTCCACGGTAGTTATTGGGGTCAAATTTGTCTCCACTTTTGTGGATTGGGGTGATCAGTCCTTGGTTCCAAATATTGGGGAAGATGCCAGAGCTAAGGACGATGTTAAAGAGTTTTAGTATAGCCAATTGGAATTTGTTGTCTGTATATTTGATCATTTCATTAAGGATACCATCAACACCACAGGCCTTTTTGGGTTGGAGGGTTTGTATTTTGTCCTGTAGTTCATTCAAGGTAATTGGAGAATCCAGTGGGTTCTGGTAGTCTTTAATAGTTGATTCTAAGATTTGTATTTGATCATGTATATGTTTTTGCTCTTTATTCTTTGTTATAGAGCCAAAAAGATTGGAGAAGTGGTTTATCCACACATCTCCATTTTGGATAGATAATTCTTCGTGTTGTTGTTTGTTTAGTGTTTTCCAATTTTCCCAGAATTGGTTGGAGTCTCTGGATTCTTCAATTACATTGAGCTGATTTCTGACATGCTGTTCCTTCTTTTTCCGTAGTGTATTTCTGTATTGTTTTAGTGATTCACCACAGTGAAGGCGTAGACTCAGGTTTTCCGGGTCTCTATGTTTTTGGTAAGACAGGTTTCTCAATTTATTTCTTAGATTTTTGCATTCTTCATCAAACCATTTGTCATTGTTGTTCATTTTCTTCGGTTTTCTATTTGAGATTTTTAGATTTGATAGGGAAGCTGAGAGGTCAAATATACTGTTAAGATTTTCTACTGCCAAGTTTACACCTTCACTATTGCAGTGGAACGTTTTACCCAGGAAGTTGTCTAAAAGGGATTGAATTTGCTGTTGCCTAATTGTTTTTTGGTAGGTTTCCAAACTGCATTCCTTCCATCTAAAGCATTTCTTAATGTTACTCAGTTCCTTTGGCTTTGATGCCTCATGATTGAGTATTGCTCTGTTCAAGTAGACTGTAATTTTGCTGTGATCTGATAGGGGTGTCAGTGGGCTGACTGTGAACGCTCTGAGAGACTCTGGGTTGAGGTCAGTGATAAAGTAGTCTACAGTGCTACTGCCAAGAGATGAGCTATAGGTGTACCTACCATAGGAGTCCCCTCGAAGCCTACCATTGACTATGTACATACCCAGCGTGCGACAGAGCTGCAGGAGTTGTGACCCGTTTTTGTTGGTTATGTTGTCATAGTTATGCCTAGGGGGGCATATGGGGGAGGGAATGCTGTCACCTGCAGGCAGGTGTTTGCCCCCCTGTGTGCTGAGGGTGTCAGGTTCGTGTCCAGTTCTGGCATTTAGGTCGCCACAGACTAATACATGTCCCTGGGCCTGGAAATGATTGATTTCCCCCTCCAGGATGGAGAAGCTGTCTTCATTAAAGTGTGGGGATTCTAGTGGGGGGATATAGGTAGCACACAGGAGGACATTTTTCTCTGTTAAGATAATTTCCTTTTGAATTTCTAGCCAAATGTAAAATGTTCCTGTTTTGACTAATTTAATGGAGTGAGTCAGGTCTGCTCTATACCAAATTAGCATTCCCCCTGAGTCCCTTCCCTGTTTCACACCTGGTAGTTTGGTGGATGGGACTACCAGCTCTCTGTAACCTAGAGGGCAACCAGTGAGTCCGTCTCCTCTATACCAGGTTTCTTGCAGGATGACAATGTCTGCAGTACCGATTTCTTTGGTGAAGTCCGGGTTCTTGCTCTTTAGGCCAAAGGCAGATGACCTCAGGCCTTGGATATTCCAGGATGATATAGTGAAGGCTTTTTGTTCCATAAAGTGTCCAATGTTGTTGGTCAAAATCAAATCAAATCAAATTTTATTAGTCACATACACATGGTTAACAGATGTTAATGCGAGTGTAGCGAAATGCTTGTGCTTCTAGTTCCGACAATGCAGTAATAACAACAAGTAATCTAACCTAACAATTCCACAACTACTACCTTATACACGCAAGTGTAAAGGGATAAAGAATATGTACATAAAGATATATGAATGAGTGATGGTACAGAACGGCATAGGCAAGATGCAGTAGATGGTATAGAGTACGGTATATACCTATGAGATGAGTACTGTAGGGTATGTAAACATAAAGTGGCATAGTTTAAAGTGGCTAGTGATACATGTATTACATAAGGTGGCAAGATGCAGTAGATGATATAGAGTACAGTATATACATATACATAAGAGATGTGTAATGTGGGGTATGTAAACATTATATTAGGTGGCATTGTTTAAAGTGGCTGGTGGTACATTTTTACATAATTTCCATCAATTCCCATTTTTAAAGTGGCTGGAGTTGAGTCAGTATGTTGGCAGCGGCCACTAAATGTTAGTGGTGGCTGTTTAACAGTCTGATGGCCTTGAGATAGAAGCTGTTTTTCAGTCTCTCGGTCCCTGCTTGGATACACCTGTACTGACCTCGCCTTCTGGATGATAGCGGGGTGAACAGGCAGTGGCTTGGGTGGTTGTTGTCCTTGATGATCTTTATGGCCTTCCTGTGACATCGGGTGTTGTAGGTGTCCTGGAGGGCAGGTAGTTTGCCCCCGGTGATGCGTTCTGCAGACCTCACTACCCTCTGGAGAGCCTTACGGTTGTGTGCGGAGCAGTTGCCGTACCAGGCGGTGATACAGCCCGACAGGATGCTCTCGATTGTGCATCTGTAGAAGTTTGTGAGTGCTTTTGGTGACAAGCCGAATTTCTTCAGCCTCCTGAGGTTGAAGAGGCGCTGCTGCGCCTTCTTCACCACGCTGTCTGTGTGGGTGGACCAATTCAGTTTGTCCGTGATGTGTACACCGAGGAACTTAAAACTTTCCACCTTCTCCACTACTGACCCGTCGATGTGGATAGGGGGGTGCTCCCTCTGCTGTTTCCTGAAGTCCACAATCATCTCCTTTGTTTTGTTGACGTTGAGTGTGAGGTTATTTTCCTGACACCACACCCCGAGAGCCCTCACCGACTCCCTGTAGGTTGTCTCGTCGTTGTTGGTAATCAAGCCTACTACTGTAGTGTCGTCCGCAAACTTGATGATTGAGTTGGAGACGTGCATGGCCAGTCGTGGGTGAACAGGGAGTACAGGAGAGGGCTCAGAACGCACCCTTGTCTGGGGGGGGGGGGGTGGGGGGGGGGGGGGGGGGGGGTGGAGATGAGGAGGATCAGCGGGGTGGAGATGTTGTTACCTACCCTCACCACCTGGGGGCGGCCCGTCAGGAAGTCCAGGACCCAGTTGCACAGGGCGGGGTCGAGACCCAGGACCTGAAGCTTAATGATGAGCTTGGAGGGTACTATGGTGTTGAATGCTGAGCTGTAGTCGATGAACAGCATTCTCACATAGGTTTTCCTCTTGTCCAGATGGGTTAGGGCAGTGTGCAGTGTGATGGTGATTGTGTCATCCATGGATCTATTGGGTCGGTAAGCAAATTGGAGTGGGTCTATGGTGTCCGGTAGGGTGGAGGTGATATGGTCCTTGACTAGTCTCTCAAAGCACTTCATGATGACGGAAGTGAGTGCTACGGGGCGGTAGTCGTTTAGCTCAGTTACCTTAGCTTTCTTGGGAACAGGAACAATGGTGGCCCTCTTGAAGCATGTGGGAACAGCAGACTGGGATAAGGATTGATTGAATATGTCCGTAAACACACCAGCCAGCTGGTCTGCGCATGCTCTGAGGACGCGGCTGGGAATGCCGTCTGGGCCTGCAGCCTTGCGAGGGTTAACACGTTTAAATGTTTTACTCACCTCGGCTGCAGTGAAGGAGAGCCCGCAGGTTTTGGTAGCGGGCCGTGTCAGTGGCACTGTATTGTCCTCAAAGCGGGCAAAAAAGGTATTTAGCCTGTCTGGGAGCAAGACATCCTGGTCCGCGACGGGGCTGATTTTCTTTTTGTAATCCGTGATAGACTGTAGACCCTGCCACATACCTCTTGTGTCTGAGCTGTGGTTTGGCCTCAGGCCAGTAAGTGTGAGCAGAGCCTGCTGAGCATCTGGTACATGCCGTTGGCTTGGGCGAGTGTAAGAGTGGGGGTTGGGCCTGTTTGCCCGCTCACTACCTGGGCGTATGTGTGACTTCCATGTTGGAAATCCCTAGTGGGTTGTTCTCTGTCACATGCCATCCCCCTCCACCTCTCCTCCAGCAGTCTGATCCTCTCCTCCATCCCCCTCTCCCTCTCCTCCAGCAGTCTGATCCTCTCCTCTAGTGCTCTGTTCTGCTCCTGCTTCTGCTCTTTCTCCTGTTGAAGTTGTCTCACCACTGTCCAGAGTGCAGATATGTCTCTCTCCACCTCCAGCTCTCCAGGTCTGGTTAAGGGGGTGTTGTTGAGCTGGACTGTTGTCTGGGTCTGTGCTGACTGGAGTGTAATCACCTGCTGTACCAGCTCCACCTGCTTTACCTCCAGCTGGGTGAATTTATCCTTCATTTCAATGAGGGGGAAGTACTCTGTGCTGGGAGGTTGACTGTCTGCTGAGGGTTGCTCGTCTGTGGGTCCTGGTGAAGAGGTCTGGTCTGACCCGCTTGGGGTGGGGGTATCTTTATCAAGGGAGAGCTTCTCCTGCTGGGCTAATTCTTTGATTAGGTGAAAGTCCAGCTGAAACTGTTTGGGGTTGCCCTGTACCAATACTGTTCCAGACTTATAAAGATTTATATTAGCTGACTCCTCGTCCTCGTTGTCAAGAATCCTGAGTTTCCACCCCTCGTTTACCCCCCCCTCTCTTAACAGAGGGGTAGTGTGCTAATATAGCACTGTGCCATGCCAGGGGATGGTCTGGTTAATATAGCACTGTGTCATGCCAGGGGATGGTCTGGTTAATATAGTACTGTGCCATTCCAGGGGATGGTCTGGTTAATATAGCACTGTGTCATGCCAGGGGATGGTCTGGTTAATATAGCACTGTGTCATGCCAGGGGATGGTCTGGTTAATATAGCACTGTGCCATGCCAGGGGATGGTCTGGTTAATATAGCACTGTGTCATGCCAGGGGATGGTCTGGTTAATATAGCACTGTGTCATGCCAGGGGATGGTCTGGTTAATATAGCACTGTGTCATGCCAGGGGATGGTCTGGTTAATATAGCACTGTGCCATGCCAGGGGATGGTCTGGTTAATATAGCACTGTGCCATGCCAGGGGATGGTCTGGTTAATATAGCACTGTGCCATGCCAGGGGATGGTCTGGTTAATATAGCACTGTGTCATGCCAGGGGATGGTCTGGTTAATATAGCACTGTGTCATGCCAGGGGATGGTCTGGTTAATATAGCACTGTGTCATGCCAGGGGATGGTCTGGTTAATATAGCACTGTGTCATGCCAGGGGATGGTCTGGTTAATATAGCACTGTGTCATGCCAGGGGATGGTCTGGTTAATATAGCACTGTGTCATGCCAGGGGATGGTCTGGTTAATATAGCACTGTGCCATGCCAGGGGATGGTCTGGTTAATATAGCACTGTGCCACGCCAGTGGATGGTCTGTGTGGAAGATGAGGTTGCTGATGTTCCCATTTTTGTAATAGTCAGCAAAAAGTGTCTCTTGATTTTCCATAAGGAGCTTCATTTTGTGCTCTTTTCTTGCCTTGTCATTCTTCACACTAACAGGGTACAGTATTTTAATTACCTCTGAACAGCGGGAGGCAGCTTCTAAGGCCTCTCCCTTTGTTTGGGGTAGACTATTCGACTCTCCTGCCATTGTTGGGCTAATGGTCTTTGACACCTCTCACTTGACACGTCAGTGCTAGTTGAAGCTGTATCAAGCTTGGCAATTATGTTTCATTCAATGCTTATAAAGTAATGTCATGTATTTTTCTTCTTGGCTTTTGGCAATAGAATATAGTTTCAGACTAAACATTACTCACTCAGTTCCAGGTTGGGTGGTGTTTTCAGGTTTCTGTTGTTTTCCAGAGAATTTGCTGTGTAATAATCCTTGGTATTTGTGAATCTTTCAGGTGATTCCGTAATTCCGTCCAAAATCAGGATGTAGGTTTTGAGTTTTGATTTGAATTTAGGGTTATGTTGTAGAGGGTAGCATCCTGTATGTGTTCCTGACAAAAAATCCAAGTTTAACTAACTCTAAATCTATATTTTTTAAAGAAAATGCTGAAAAATGCAGGAGCTCATCTGATCATGACCTCTCTTCTCTCTCTCTCTAACCTCTCTCTCTCTAATCTCGCTCTAATCCCCCCTCTCTCTCTCTCTCTCTAACCTCTTTCTCTCTCTCTCTCTCTCTCTCTCTCTCTCTCTCTCTCTCTCTCTCTCTCTCTCTCTCTCTCTCTCTCTCTCCCTCTCCCTCTCCCTCTCCCTCTCTCCCTCTCTCTCTCTCTCTCTCTCTCTCTCTCTCCCTCTCTCTCGCTCTCTCTCTCTCCCTCTAACCTCTCTCTCTCTCTAACCCCTCTCTCTCTCTCTCTCTCTCTCTCTCTCTCTCTCTCTCTCTCTCTCTCTCTCTCTCTCTCTCTCTCTCTCTCCCTCTAACCTCTCTCTCTCTCTCTCTCTCTCCCACTCTCTCCCTGTTTGCCTCTCCTCCAGGCTCCAAGCTGGTCAGTAGCCATAGCAACCACGAGACGTCCAGCGTCATGGTCGATGCCGTGACTCGCCAGGTCAGCTACTCCCACCAGGGAGCTCCCAGCCAATCGGACGCCAGCTGTGTGACAGCCGAGGGGCTCGGTCTATCAAAGGGTTTCATCGACCAGAAGAACATCTTCAGCGTGGACTGCAGCAAAGCAGGTGTGTGATTGGTCTCTGTTGTTGTGAGTATTCTACCCTGCGTTAAAGGTTAATAAATGGAGTGTTGCCAGTTTCAATCACAGGGAAGACGAGATAAATCTGGTGGGATGTCAGCTGGCAACCGTAGCGCTGCGATGATCAATATCTCAGGACGTTGTGTCCTACTAACTCTATCTACTGCTGTTGTGTCTTTGAGCAATGCAAATGGAGAAATAAACATGATGTATTCTTTTCTATTCATCTCTTGGTGAGTGTTGATGGGCCCAGGGTTACGGTCAGTGTGTGTGTATTAACACTGTCCTCCCTCCAGGTCGTAACATGCTGTTGGTGGGTGTGGACGGGCCCAGGGTTCCCTGTGAGGAGGTTCTGGTGAAGCATCTTGGGAACCGTGTCTATAACATCAGCTACCAGCTCAAGGAGAAGGGAGAGTACATCCTGGTAGTGAAGTGGGGAGAACAACACATCCCTGGCAGCCCCTACCACATCACTGTCTAGACCAATCAGATTCTACCACATCACTGTCTAGACCAATCAGATTCTACCACATCACTGTCTAGACCAATCAGATTCTACCACATCACTGTCTAGACCAATCAGATTCTACCACATCACTGTCTAGACCAATCAGATTCTACCACATCACTGTCTAGACCAATCAGATTCAACCACATCACTGTCTAGACCAATCAGATTCTACCACAGCACTGTCTAGACCAATCAGATTCTACCACATCACTGTCTAGACCAATCAGATTCTACCACATCACTGTCTAGACCAATCAGATTCTACCACATCACTGTCTAGACCAATCAGATTCTACCACAACACTGTCTAGACCAATCAGATTCTACCACATCACTGTCTAGACCAATCAGATTCTACCATATCATTGTCTAGACCAATCAGATTCTACCATATCATTGTCTTGACCAATCAGATTCAACCACATCATTGTTTAGACCAATCAGATTCTACCATATCATTGTCTAGACCAATCAGATTCTACCATATCATTGTCTAGACCAATCAGATTCTACCATATCATTGTCTAGACCAATCAGATTCTACCACATCATTGTTTAGACCAATCAGATTCTACCATATCATTGTCTAGACCAATCAGATTTTACCACATCACTGTTTAGACCAATCAGATTCTACCACATCATTGTCTAGACCAATCAGATTCTACCACATCATTGTCTAGACCAATCAGATTCTACCATATCATTGTCTAGACCAATCAGATTCTACCACATCACTGTTTAGACCAATCAGATTCTACCACATCATTGTCTAGACCAATCAGATTCTACCACATCACTGTCTAGACCAATCAGATTCTACCACATCACTGTCTAGACCAATCAGAATCTACCACATCACTGTCTAGACCAATCAGATTCTACCACATCACTGTTTAGACCAGGGTTCCCCAAAAGGCGGCCCGGTTATTTTGTTTTAAAGTTTTCTGACAATAAATAAATGTTATTTAAATGTTTTATTGTTGGACATAAAAGACTAAACACTCACAGGCGTGCCGAAGGTTACCGACTCCAGTCAGATTTAACCATACCACTGTCTAACCAATCAGAGTGTCCCAAGTCACTGTCTAACCAATCAGAGTGTCCCAAGTCACTGTCTAACCAATCAGAGTGTCCCAAGTCACTGTCTAACCAATCAGAGTGTCCCAAGTCACTGTCTAACCAATCAGAGTGTCCCAAGTCACTGTCTAACCAATCAGGGGTGTCCCAAGTCACTGTCTAACCAATCAGAGTGTCCCAAGTCACTGTCTAACCAATCAGAGTGTCCCAAGTCACTGTCTAACCAATCAGAGTGTCCCAAGTCACTGTCTAACCAATCAGCGATTACAACCTTCCATACACATACACCATAACCCAAACCAAACAATAATGCATAAAATGAATATTCCTCTATTCATCCCTCTGTCCTCCCTCCCCATCATTCCTCTATTCATCCCTCTGTCCTCCCTCCCCATCATCCCTCTGTCCTCCCTCCCCATCATCCCTCTGTCCTCCCTCCCCATCATCCCTCTGTCCTCCCTCCCCATCATCCCTCTGTCCTCCCTCCCCATCATTCCTCTGTCCTCCCTCCCCATCATTCCTCTATTCATCCCTCTGTCCTCCCTCCCCATCATCCCTCTGTCCTCCCTCCCCATCATCCCTCTGTCCTCCCTCCCCATCATCCCTCTGTCCTCCCTCCCCATCATTCCTCTGTCCTCCCTCCCCATCATTCCTCTATTCATCCCTCTGTCCTCCCTCCCCATCATTCCTCTATTCATTCCTCTGTCCTCCCTCCCCATCATTCCTCTATTCATTCCTCTGTCCTCCCTCCCCATCATTCCTCTATTCATCCCTCTGTCCTCCCTCCCCATCATTCCTCTATTCATCCCTCTGTCCTCCCTCCCATCATTCCTCTCTTCATCCCTCTGTCCTCCCTCCCCATCATTCCTCTGTCCTCCCTCCCCATCATTCCTCTATTCATCCCTCTGTCCTCCCTCCCCATCATTCCTCTATTCATCCCTCTGTCCTCCCTCCCCATCATCCCTCTGTCCTCCCTCCCCATCATTCCTCTATTCATCCCTCTGTCCTCCCTCCCCATCATCCCTCTGTCCTCCCTCCCCATCATTCCTCTATTCATTCCTCTGTCCTCCCTCCCCATCATCCCTCTGTCCTCCCTCCCCATCATCCCTCTGTCCTCCCTCCCCATCATCCCTCTGTCCTCCCTCCCCATCATTCCTCTCTTCATCCCTCTGTCCTCCCTCCCCATCATTCCTCTGTCCTCCCTCCCCATCATTCCTCTATTCATCCCTCTGTCCTCCCTCCCCATCATTCCTCTATTCATCCCTCTGTCCTCCCTCCCCATCATCCCTCTGTCCTCCCTCCCCATCATCCCTCTGTCCTCCCTCCCCATCATTCCTCTATTCATCCCTCTGTCCTCCCTCCCCATCATTCCTCTATTCATCCCTCTGTCCTCCCTCCCCATCATTCCTCTATTCATCCCTCTGTCCTCCCTCCCCATCATCCCTCTGTCCTCCCTCCCCATCATTCCTCTATTCATCCCTCTGTCCTCCCTCCCCATCATTCCTCTATTCATCCCTCTGTCCTCCCTCCCCATCATCCCTCTGTCCTCCCTCCCCATCATTCCTCTATTCATCCCTCTGTCCTCCCTCCCCATCATTCCTCTATTCATCCCTCTGTCCTCCCTCCCCATCATAATCATTAGCAGTCATAGGGAAACATGCACCTATTATTACTGTAACTAGCTTAGCAACATGTACCTTCCTTTCCCCACACAGTGATTAGCTGTGTGCAAGTGTTAGCCTAGCCTAGCATAGTGTGTTGGTATAGGGGTTTGCTTAGCGTAGCATAGTATATTGGTATAGAGATTCGCCTAATGCTAGTCCAGTGTGTTCATAATGCTAATTTTAACACGTTTCTTTAGCTGCTGGTGTGGCTTGGTGTTAGCTTGTCTTAACCACTCCAATAATGAACGTTTAGGTTAATAACTGTTAGTATGTAATGATGTGTTAACATAGTAAAACACAGGTAAACACAGCCCCGTAACATAGTAAAACACAGGTAAACACAGCCCCGTAACATAGTAAAACACAGGTAAACACAGCCCCGTAACATAGTAAAACACAGGTAAACACAGCCCCGTAACATAGAACGTCACACACACTGCTGCCACAATGTTTTAAAGGTGTAACTAGCACTGCAGTGACTGACCCAGTTATAACTGCATATTGACTAGCATCAAAGTATCAATGTCCATGTTACTATTATTATACAGTTATAAATAACTGTAGTGTCGATGTGATGTCCTGCTGTTACTAGTATTGAATAATAACTGACACGGTAGTAACTAATGAATAATAACTGACACGGTAGTAACTAATGTATAATAACTGACACGGTAGTAACTAATGTTACTAGTATTGAATAATACCTGACACGGTAGTAACTAATGTTACTAGTATTGAATAATAACTCTCACAATAGTAACTAATGTTACTAGTATTGAATAATAACTGACACGGTAGTAACTAATGTTACTAGTATTGAATAATAACTGACACGGTAGTAACTAATGTTACTAGTATTGAATAATAACTGACACGGTAGTAACTAATGAATAATAACTGACACGGTAGTAACTAATGTTACTAGTATTGAATAATAACTGACACGGTAGTAACTAATGTTACTAGTATTGAATAATAACTGACACGGTAGTAACTAATGTTACTAGTATTGAATAATAACTGACACAGTAGTAACTAATGTTACTAGTATTGAATAATAACTGACACAGTAATACCCCTCCTTTAGGTTTGTTAGTCAGTTTTCCTGAACAAAAATTTACCTTGTCTGTTAAAGGGCTTTACAGTGTTTGTAAGACATACAGTATTTTAATACACAATAAAGACGTGTAAGTATTTTTCTGTCAAGGTAAATGTGTCTTTATTCTCTCCAAACACACACAAATAAACTAGAGACATCACACAGACACACACTAGAGACATCACACAGACACACACTAGAGACATCACACACACACACACACTAGAGTCATCACACACACACACACACTAGAGCCATCACACACACACACACTAGAGACATCACACACACACACACTAGAGACATCACACACACACACACACACACTAGAGACATCACACACAGGATACACATCACACACACACACACAGGATACACATCACACACACTAGAGACATCACACACACTAGAGACATCACACACACACTAGAGACATCACACACAGGATACATGTGAACACCAGATATAAATAAGGCTTCAGAAAGTAGTAGCCTGTATTCATCTGTTAGAAAAATTATATTTGATGTAACGTGTCAGTGTTGAACACAACAATTGCTAAGTCTGAGTATTAAAAGACACCTTATTTTCTCATATAGTCCACTGCTTTGACCAGGAACAGTCCTATAACATATAGTCCGCTGCTTTGACCAGGAACAGTCCCTACAACATATAGTCCGCTGCTTTGACCAGGAACAGTCCCTACAACATATAGTCCACTGCTTTGACCAGGAACAGTCCTACAACATATAGTCCACTGCTTTGACCAGGAACAGTCCTACAACATATAGTCCACTGCTTTGACCAGGAACAGTCCCTACAACATATAGTCCGCTGCTTTGACCAGGAACAGTCCCTACAACATATAGTCCGCTGCTTTGACCAGGAACAGTCCCTACAACATATAGTCCACTGCTTTGACCAGGAACAGTCCTACAACATATAGTCCACTGCTTTGACCAGGAACAGTCCCTACAACATATAGTCCGCTGCTTTGACCAGGAACAGTCCCTACAACATATAGTCCGCTGCTTTGACCAGGAACAGTCCCTACAACATATAGTCCACTGCTTTGACCAGGAACAGTCCCTACAACAAATAGTCCACTGCTTTGACCAGGAACAGTCCTATAACATATAGTCCGCTGCTTTGACCAGGAACAGTCCTACAACATATAGTCCACTGCTTTGACCAGGAACAGTCCTACAACATATAGTCCACTGCTTTGACCAGGAACAGTCCTATAACATATAGTCCGCTGCTTTGACCAGGAACAGTCCTATAACATATAGTCTGCTGCTTTGACCAGGAACAGTCCCTACAACATATAGTCCGCTGCTTTGACCAGGAACAGTCCCTACAACATATAGTCCACTGCTTTGACCAGGAACAGTCCTACAACATATAGTCCACTGCTTTGACCAGGAACAGTCCTATAACATATAGTCCACTGCTTTGACCAGGAACAGTCCTATAACATATAGTCCACTGCTTTGACCAGGAACAGTCCTATAACATATAGTCCACTGCTTTGACCAGGAACAGTCCTATAACATATAGTCCACTGCTCTGACCAGGAACAGTCCTACAACATATAGTTGTAACGACTTACTTCCTGAGATGAAGGAGAGGACCAAAATGCAGCGCGGTTAGTGTTCAACATGTTTAATTGAACATAAACGGTGAAACACTTACAACAATACAAAAACAACAAATGTGAAAGTCGAGACAGTCCTATCTGGTGCAGAACACAGGAAACAAACACCCACAAAATCCCAACACAAAACAAGCCTCCTATATATGAGTCTCAATCAGAGACAACGACTACCATCTGCCTCTGATTGAGAACCCACACTAGGCTGACATAGAAACAGACAAACCAGACACACAACATAGAATTCCCACCCAGCTCACGTCCTGACCAACTAAACACATACAAAACAAGAGAAAACAGGTCAGGAACGTGACAATAGTCCACTGCTTTGACCAGGAACAGTCACACTGAAGAAGTTGAGCTTTTATTCACATTTTATTCACATTTACAAAAACAGTGATTTCAAATGACAAAAACTAAGATGGGAACATGGAAGCTATAAACGAATATGATCTGCCTACTGCTCTAGTGACAGTTACAAAGACAATTAGTACTTAGCGCTGATACTAGAACACACCTAGCATTACAAAGACAATTAGCAGTGATGACACTAGCATGTGGATGCTTGCATGTGTTTTAGCAATAGGAAAAGTGTCTGCGATGCTAGGGTACAGTTAGCGGTAGCCTGCTAGCTGCAGCCTGTGGAGTTTAGGGTAAGGTTAGCGGTAGTTTACGGTAGCGTGTTAGTAGGTCACATGTCAGTACATAAACACAACCAGTAGGTCACATGTCAGTACATACAACCAGTAGGTCACATGTCAGTACACGCAACCAGTAGGTCACATGTCAGTACATACAACCAGTAGGTCACATGTCAGTACACACAACCAGTAGGTCACATGTCAGTACATACACACAACCAGTAGGTCACATGTCAGTACACACAACCAGTAGGTCACATGTCAGTACATACAACCAGTAGGTCACATGTCAGTACACACAACCAGTAGGTCACATGTCAGTACACACAACCAGTAGGTCACATGTCAGTACACACAACCAGTAGGTCACATGTCAGTACATACACACAACCAGTAGGTCACATGTCAGTACACACAACCAGTAGGTCACATGTCAGTACATACACAAAACCAGTAGGTCACATGTCAGTACATACAATCAGTAGGTCACATGTCAGTACATACAGCCAGTAGGTCACATGTCAGTACACACAACCAGTAGGTCACATGTCAGTACACACAACCAGTAGGTCACATGTCAGTACATACAACCAGTAGGTCACATGTCAGTACACAATACCAGTAGGTCACATGTCAGTACATACAACCAGTAGGTCACATGTCAGTACATACAACCAGTAGGTCACATGTCAGTACACGCACAACCAGTAGGTCACATGTCAGTACACACAACCAGTAGGTCACATGTCAGTACATACAGCCAGTAGGTCACATGTCAGTACACACAACCAGTAGGTCACATGTCAGTACATACACACAACCAGTAGGTCACATGTCAGTACATACAACCAGTAGGTCACATGTCAGTACATACAACCAGTAGGTCACATGTCAGTACATACAACCAGTAGGTCACATGTCAGTACACACAACCAGTAGGTCACATGTCAGTACACACAACCAGTAGGTCACATGGGAGAGAGGCCTTGTGAGGTGTTGCTTTATTTGTTTTTTGAAACCAGGTTTGCTGTTCACTTGCGCTAAGATGGAAAGGAGTTCTATGCACTCATCGCTCGGTATGTTTCCTTGAACTTGTTCTGGAACTGGGGACTATGAAAAGACCCCTGGTGGCATGTCTGGTGGGGTAAGTGTGTGTGTCAGTGCTGTGTTTAAGTTGACTATGCAAACAATTTGGAATTTCCAACAATGTTTTTTTTATAAAAAGAAGAAGTAACTTCCTCTTTCCTCAACTCTCAGCCAAGAGAGACTGGCTGCATAGTATTAATATTAGACCTCTGATTACAAGACGTGCTGCTCTGTTCTGGGCCAACTGCAGCTTAACTTGGTTTTTCTTAGCATCACTTGACCATATGACTGGATAATAATCAAGATAAGATAAAACCAGAGCCTGCAGGACTTCCTTTGTGGAGTGGGGTGTCAAAAAAGCAGAGCATCTCTTTATTACAGCGGGTGGCAGGTGGCCTAGTGGTTAGAGCGTTGGGCCAGGATCCTCAAGCTGACATGGTAAGAATCTGTTGTTCTGCCCCTGAACACGGCAGTTAACCCATTGTTCCTAGGCCGTCATTGTAAATACGTTCTCACTTGCCTAGTTAAATAAAGGTAAAAAAAAAAACGACAGACAGATCTCTCACCATTTTTACAACCATTAAATCTATATGTTTTGACCATAACAGTTTACAATCTAACGTAACAACAAGGAATTTGGTCTCCTGACTGCTTCTTCCACACCTCTCTGATTCAGAGGGTTAAAGACACATTTCAGTTGAAGGTATTCAGTTGTACAACTGACTAAGTATCCGCCTTTCCCATCATACCAAATTCTGCATACCAAATGCTCTTAGATTTAGAGATGTTCAGGACCAGTTTATTACTTGCCACCCATTCCAGAACTAACTGCAACTCTTTGTTAAGGGTTTCAATGATTTCATTAGCTGTGGTTGCTGATGTATACATGATTTAATCATCAGCCTACATGGACACACATGCTTTGCTTAATGCATGGCAGGTCATTGGTAAAAATAGAAAAGAGTAGAGGGCCTAGAGAGCTGTCCTGCTGTACACCACACTTCACATATTTGATATGTGGGAAGCTTCCTTTAAAGAAAACTCTCAGTTCTATTAGATACATAGTGCTGAATCCACAAAATATGGCAGAGATTGAAAAGCCATAAGACATACTTTTTCTCAACAACAGGTCAATAATGTCATAGGCTGCACAGAAATCTAACAATACAGCTCCCACAATCTTCTTTCAAACAGTCATCAGTCATTTGTGTCAGTGCAGTACATATTGAGTGCCCCCTTCTCTATAAGCATGCTGAAAGTCTGTTGTTAATTTGTTTACAGAGAAATAGCATTGCATTTGGTAAAACACAATTTTTCCAACAGTGTGCCAAGAGCTGGCTGATAGGTCTGCTGTTAGAACCAGTAAAGGCCGTTTTACTACTCAAATTACTACTTAAAAAAATGTATTGGTTACATACACGTGTTTAGCAGATGTTATTGCGGGTGTAGCGAAATGCTTGTAAAGAAATACAATTTCCTAAGAGCAAGACACGAGGCAGCCCTCTCTGTCGGCGCCATCTTGAAACAAGTTTCTCTTGAGGACAAAGACTTTCTTCTAGGCTCAGATTAAAGATATGACAGATAGGAGTGGCTATAGAGTCAGATTAAAGATATGACAGATAGGAGTGGCTATAGAGTCAGATTAAAGATATGACAGATAGGAGTGGCTATAGAGTCAGATTAAAGATATGACAGATAGGAGTGGCTATAGAGTCAGCTACCGTCCTCAGTAGCTTTCCATCTAAGTTGTCAATGCCAGGAGGTTTGTCATTATTGATCGATAACAATAATCTTTCCACCTCTCCCACACAGACTTTACAAAATTCAGACTTGCAATGCTTTTCTTTCATTATTTGTTTTTTTATGCATGAATGGCCCCCATGTTGAAGTACTCTAACCGATTGCTGCAGCTGTACATAGTCCATCTGTAAATAGCCCACCCAATCCACCTACCTCATCCCCATATTGTTTTTATTTACTTCTCTGCTCTTTTGCACACCAGTATCTCTACTTACACACCATCATCTGCACATCATCATCTGCACATCTATCACTCCAGTGTTAATTTGCTAAATTGTAATTACTTCGCTACTATGGCCTATTTATTGCCTTACCTCCTCACACCATTTGCACACACTGTATATAGACTTTCTTTTTTTCTACTGTATTATTGACTGTATGTTTGTTAATTCCATATGTAACTCTGTCTTGTTGTTTGTGTCGCAATGCTTTGCTTTATCTTGACCAGGTCGCAGTTGTAAATGAGAACTTGTTCTCAACTAGCCTATCTGGTTAAATTAAGGTGAAATAAATAAACTACAAAACTTATTGTATGGCCTCTTATACACTATATTAGGCCCAGCCTTGGGAACTGTGGTTTTCCTAGATATGCTACTATAATGGGATCCTCCTATGGATGTGGATATGGACCTTCCATCCTCTCAGGTCAGGGGCACAATGTATGAATTAATGGTTTGATCAGAATCACTGTTATAATCATTGGTCAGTACAGATAATTAACTAAAACCACAAGTCCAAATCTTCATCCTAATTTAGGAAAGGAACAATTTTAGCTATTAGATAGTTAGCCACCGGAGGAAACAGCACAACGAGATGCAAGTTGTTGCCGTATTGTTCTTGATGTGATTGGAGTGAAGCCAAATTCAAACTGGCTTCTTATTGGTGCGCCAGGACCATTCATAGTTCAGCTCAACGCTGATTGGCCATTATTATATACTTTTTTTATCAAGGGAGGCAAAATGCTCACTGGCTTCACTTGCCTTCAAATGGTACAGACGGCAACAATGTCATACTCATTTTAACCACACAGCATCAGATAGATGGCCTACACCTAGACAGAGGAGCGGCTGTTTCGCTCACTTGGATGCTTTTTACGATCAGATACATTCATCAAATTGAAGGACAATTATGAAACAAAAACAACTCACTTCTCAATAGTTGATATTCAGACATACATTATGCAGGTGCATAGTGCAGGTCCCTTGTGCTGAATAAATGTAATTCACCAGCTGAAAATGCTTCCGCTGGCCAACACATTTTCTCATGGAGTTTTCATTCAATAGGGTTTTCAGTACGTTTATCTCAAGCCATCTCTTTAAATTTGGTGAACCTTTAATTCAACATTTCTCAATACTCACCAGAATATGTGGAGAGAAGGGTTCAGAATATTATGAATCAAATCAACGTTTTTTAGTTACATGTGCTGAATACAACAGGTGTACTTATTTATGAGCTCTTAACCAACAATAAGATAGAAAGTAAGAATAAGATATAAAAGTAAAAAGAAACTAAAAAGCAGCAGTAAAATAACAATAGCGAGACTATACACGGGGGGTACTGGTATAGAGTCAATGACTAGGGTGGCTGGAGTCATTGACAATTTTTAGGGCCTTCCTTTGACACCGCTTGGTGTAGAGGTCCTGGATGGCAGGAAGCTTAGCCCCAGTGATGTACTGGGCAGTACACACTACCCTCTGTAGTGCCTTGCGGTCGGAGGCCGAGCAGTTGCCGTACCAGGCATTGATGCAACCAGTCAGGATGCTCTCCATGGTGCATCTGTAGAACCTTTTGAGGATCTCAGGACCCATGCCAAATCTTTTCAGTCTCCTGAGGGGGAATAGGTTTTGTCGTTCCCTCTTCACGACTGTCTTGGTGTGTTTGGACCATGATAGCTTGTTGTTGATGTGGACGCCAAGGAACTTGAAGCTCTCAACCTGCTCCACTACAGCCCCGTCCATGAGAATGGGGACGTGCTCAGTCCTCCTTTTCCTGTAGTCCACAGTCATCTCCTTTGTCTTGATCACATTGATGGAGAGGTTGTTGTCCTGACACCACACAGCCAGGTCTCTGACCTCCTCCCTATTGGCTGTCTCATCGTTCTCGGTGATCAGGCCCACCACTGTTGTGTCATTGGCAAACTTAATGATGGTGTTGGAGTCGTGCCTGGCCACGCAGTCATGAGTGAAAACGGAGTACAGGAGGGGACTGAGCACGCACCCCTGGGGAGCTCCAGTGTTGAGGATCAGCAGGGTGGAGATGTGTTGTTACCTACCCTCACCACCTGGGGGCGGCCCGTCAGGAAGTCCAGGATCCAGTTGCAGAGGGAGGTGTTTAGTCCCAGGGTCCTTAGCTTAGTGATGAGCTTTGAGGGTACTATGGTGTTGAACGCTGAGCTGTAGTCAACGAATAGCATTCTCACACAGGTGTTAATTTTTCCAGGTGGGAAAGGGCAGTGTGGAGGTCAATAGAGATCGCATCATCTGTGGATCTGAATGACAGAAAGAATAAATGCATATTCATCTCCTGTTCCTGGTAGATTTAAAAATACTCTGGTCTTGTATATTATTTAAGGTTAGGATTTTTTTTTGGAATCCATTAAATATTGGAAGGTGAGAAAAATATGCAATAAGGTTTGAACAATAGTCCTGTAAATCTACCCTGATCCTCACTAATCATGGAACTGTAATAGGGGTTAAACAGTAGTCCTGTAAATCTACCCTGATCCTCACTAATCATGGACCTGTAATAGGGGTTAAACAGTAGTCCTGTAAATCTACCCTGATCCTCACTAATCATGGACCTGTAATAGTGGTGGAACAGTAGTCCTATAAATCTACCCTGATCCTCACTAATCATGGAACTGTAATAGGGGTTAAACAGTAGTCCTGTAAATCTACCCTGATCCTCACTAATCATGGAACTGTAATAGGGGTTAAACAGTAGTCCTGTAAATCTACCCTGATCCTCACTAATCATGGACCTGTAATAGGGGTTAAACAGTAGTCCTATAAATCTACCCTGATCCTCACTAATCATGGACCTGTAATAGTGGTGGAACAGTAGTCCTATAAATCTACCCTGATCCTCACTAATCATGGAACTGTAATAGGGGTTAAACAGTAGTCCTGTAAATCTACCCTGATCCTCACTAATCATGGACCTGTAATAGGGGTTAAACAGTAGTCCTGTAAATCTACCCTGATCCTCACTAATCATGGAGCTGTAATAGGGGTTAAACAGTAGTCCTATAAATCTACCCTGATCCTCACTAATCATGGAGCTGTAATAGGGGTTAAACAGTAGTCCTATAAATCTGTCCTTATAATTCTTACTAATCATGGACCTGTAATAGGGGTTAAACAGTAGTCCTATAAATCTACCCTGATCCTCACTAATCATGGACCTGTAATAGGGGTTAAACAGTAGTCCTATAAATCTGTCCTAATAATTCTTACTAATCATGGACCTGTAATAAGGGTTAAACAGTAGTCCTATAAATCTGCCCTAATAATTCTTACTAATCATGGAACTGTTTGACAACGGTCCAGTTGTTTTGAACCGATGATAACCTGACCTGGAGCTCCAGGTGAAAATATTGAAATGTTCTTCTACTTGAACTGTGTCATCAGATCATTTCCGACAGTGTGCTTACGTTCGATTCATAAAAATGATTAATCCTAAAATGATTCATAAAAGATACTGAGCATAAATTACCTTGCTTACGCAGGTTCTAAGAAGCCCATTTGTAACTTACGCTCCTGTGATCTATAAATCTCAAATTCACGGCACCTGAACAGGCCTTTAAATCAGCCATTTCCCTTTATAGAATGTTAGCACAGATGAGGGTTCAGTTAGGAACAGCCACGGACCAGAAGAGAAAAGCTAACTTTTTGGAAGACGAGATCACGCCGATGGTAGAGGAGATTGAAGACAGGCAACACATATTATTCACTGGTCTAAATAGTGGATTGACAAACAAAGCCAAACAGGTATCTTGGGAATGTGTCGCCGCTGCAGTGAACGACGTGGGGCAGCAAGACAGAACTGTGGAAGGATGGAAAAAAGAAATGGTCTGACCTTAAACTGACGTTAAACTGCAAGGGGAAAGAATAGCCATACATAACCAGCAGGACAATCACTGACGTCAAGTCTAGACTCTGAGTAGAGATAAGATCATTTCCAAGTCAAAGTAATGTTTTATAATAACTACTTATGTGGTTTTCTGCATCAGTCATACTTAAGATCAGAATAGATCGTAAGTCCGTTTTATAAATGAGGCCCCTGGTCTCACCTGAACACCTGCTGGTCCTGGTAGCCAGTGGTGGAAAAAGTACTCAATTGTAATGCCTGAGTAAAAGTTAAAAGACACTGCAATTGAAAATGACTCAAGTAAAAATGACCCAGTAAAATACTTTGTGTAAAAGTCTAAAAGTACTTGGTTTTAATATCAAAAGTAAATGTATAAAGTTTCCAATTCGTTATATTAAGGAAACCAGATGGTACAATGTGTCTGGTGAGTGGAGAGCCTCCAGATCAGAAGCAGTAGGGATGTTCTGGAATGTTCTGGGATGTTCTGGGATGTTTTGGATTGTTCTGGGATGTTCTGGGATGTTCTGGATTGTTCTGGGATGTTCTGGGATGTTCTGGGATGTTCTGGATTTGACAGTTCTCTCCCGCTAAGCATTCAAAATGTAGCAAGTACTTTTTGGATGTCAGGGAAAATGAATGGAGTAAAATGTACATTATTCTCTTTAGGAATGTAGTGAAGTAAAAGTTGTCAAATTTAAATAGTAAAGTACAGATTAGTAAAATGACTTAAAAGTTTTTTTGTGTAAGTACTTTACACCACTGCTGGTAGCTAGGTGTGCAGATTGAATAGAGCCCTAAGCAGCATATAGACTGGGATTCACCCTGAGCAATGTTTAGGTAATGTCTTTATTTACACTGAAGAGTGAAAACATACCTGGGGGGGGGGGGGTTAAATCACAGAAGCACCACGGCAACAGTAGCACAGAACCGGAGACAATATGTTATGATCCATTAATCCTCTAGGAATGATATAATGGAGACATGTTATAATACATTAATCCTCTAGGAATGATATAATGGAGACATGTTATAATACATTAATCCTCTAGGAATGATATAATGGAGACATTATGTTATAATACATTAATCCTCTAGGAATTATATAATGGAGACATTATGTTATAATACATTAATCCTCTAGGAATGATATAATGGAGACATGTTATAATACATTAATCCTCTAGGAATGATATAATGGAGACATGTTATAATACATTAATCCTCTAGGAATGATATAATGGAGACATTATGTTATAATACATTAATCCTCTAGGAATTATATAATGGAGACATTATGTTATAATACATTAATCCTCTAGGAATGATATAATGGAGACATGTTATAATACATTAATCCTCTAGGAATGATATAATGGAGACATTATGTTATAATACATTAATCCTCTAGGAATGATATAATGGAGACATTATGTTATAATACATTAATCCTCTAGGAATGATATAATGGAGACATGTTATAATACATTAATCCTCTAGGAATGATATAATGGAGACATTATGTTATAATACATTAATCCTCTAGGAATGATATAATGGAGACATGTTATAATACATTAATCCTCTAGGAATGATATAATGGAGACATGTTATAATACATTAATCCTCTAGGAATGATATAATGGAGACATGTTATAATACATTAATCCTCCATGAATGATAGAGGACCAAACAACAGGAAGTCAAATCATCAGTAACACCCAACTTATATAAACCACAAAACAATCAATAACAGAAACACCTCTTTGTTCTCAGTAAACACAGAGGGCCATCTAAACCTCTGGTCATCACCTCCCTGACCTCTGACCCCTAATACCTGACTGTCTGGTCAAGAGGTGTGTCCAGAACATGCTGACCAGACGCATGGGTGCCTCAACCTTCCCTCGTAGTAACATTTAACTGTTAAGTCACATTGTAAACCTCATAGTAACATTGATGTAACTTTATGGTACCACTGTGTCCCTGCCGTCCCATTGAAGCCTAGAATAACTCTCTGTTGCACACATCTAAAAACTGACACACAACCCTAGTGGAACCCACACAACCCTAGTGGAACCCACACAACCCTAGTGGAACCCACACAACCCTAGTGGAACCCACACAACCCTAGTGGAACCCACACAACCCTAGTGGAACCCACACAACCCTAGTGGAACCCACACAACCCTAGTGGAACCCACACAACCCTAGTGGAACCCACACAACCCTAGTGGAACCCACACAACCCTAGTGGAACCCACACAACCCTAGTGGAACCTAGTCTGCTTCTGAAATGGCACCCTACCAGGGCCACACCCACAGGGCCACACCCACAGGGCCACACCCACAGGGCCACACCCACAGGGCCACACCCACAGGGCCACACCCACAGGGCCACACCCACAGGGCTCTGGTTAAAAGTAGTGCACTATATAGGGAATAAGCCATTTCAGAAGCAGTTGACTTAAACATTACTACCCTAGGCTGCTATAGACACAATCACAAGGTCAAACACGTTTTACTAATAAATAACACATTATATAGTTTCTATTCATGTAAAGTACAACACGGGCTGATAATAAGTTAACAAAAACTATGGACAGACACACACTTCCCTTCAGTAACAGAAATATTCAGCCCGTATCCCCCCCCCCCCCCCCCCCCCCCCCTCCAGCCGGTCCCGCCCCCCCCCCTCATCCAGCCCGTATTTCCCCCCCCTCCTCCCGCCTGTACCCCCCTCCTTCATTCCCATGCACAGAGTGGTCTGGTTGCTTTGGTGACTAAAGGAATGATCTCAAGTAGTGTACGGTATGCGTGTGTGTGTAAGGTGTGTAAGGTGTGTGTGTGTGTGTAAGGTGTGTGTGTGTGTAAGGTATGTGTGTGTGTAAGGTGTGTGTGTGTGTAAGGTGTGTAAGGTGTGTGTGTAAGGTGTGTGTGTGTGTAAGGTGTGTGTGTGTGTAAGGTGTGTGTGTGTGTAAGGTGTGTGTGTGTGTAAGGTATGTGTGTGTGTGTAAGGTGTGTGTGTGTGTAAGGTGTGTGTGTGTAAGGTGTGTGTGTGTGTAAGGTGTGTGTAAGGTGTGTGTGTGTGTAAGGTGTGTGTAAGGTGTGTGTGTGTAAGGTGTGTGTGTGTGTGTAAGGTGTGTGTGTGTAAGGTGTGTGTGTGTAAGGTGTGTGTGTGTGTAAGGTGTGTGTGTGTGTAAGGTGTGTGTGGGGCATTATTTGCTCGTGGTGTGTGTGTGTGTGTGTGTGTGTAAGGTGTGTGTGTGTGTGTGTGTGTAAGGTGTGTAAGGTGTGTGTGTAAGGTGTGTGTGTGGGGGCATTATTTGCTCGTGGTGTGTGTGTTAGTCAGTCTGTGGTACGGAGATAGCAGGTCCCTTGGGGTCATCAAAGCGGTCCATGGTGTGTAAGGTGTGTGTGTGTGTAAGGTGTGTGTGTGTGTAAGGTGTGTGTGTGTGTAAGGTGTGTGTGTGGGGGCATTATTTGCTCGTGGTGTGTGTGTTAGTCAGTCTGCGGTACGGAGATAGCAGGTCCCTTGGGGTCGTCAAAGCGGTCCATGGTGTGTGTGTGTGTGTGTGTGTTAGTCGGTCTGCGGTACGGAGATAGCAGGTCCCTTGGGGTCATCAAAGCGGTCCATGGTGTGTGTGTGTGTGTGTGTGTGTGTGTGTGTGTGTGTTAGTCAGTCTGCGGTACGGAGATAGCAGGTCCCTTGGGGTCATCAAAGCGGTCCATGGTGTGTGTGTGTGTAAGGTGTGTGTGTGTGTAAGGTGTGTGTGTGTGTGTGTAAGGTGTGTGTGTGTGTAAGGTGTGTGTGTGGGGGCATTATTTGCTCGTGGTGTGTGTGTTAGTCAGTCTGTGGTACGGAGATAGCAGGTCCCTTTGGGTCATCAAAGCGGTCCATGGTGTGAAGCTGCATGATCATATGGAGGCCGTAGGTCAGGACCAGAAGCATCAGTAGACTGGTCAGCAGTCCCATCCAGATACCAGGACTGAAGAACCCTGCACAGTCACTGGCATAGGAGAACTCTCCCCCTGCCACGTTGAAACCCTGGATCTAGAGAGAGAGAGAGAGAGAGAGAGAGGGGGGGGGGGAGAGAGAGAGCAACAGTAGAAAGTGTTTCAGCGGTCTGTTGGTATTGTACGGTCTGGTTTCAGACACACTACATACACAGAAACACGGGCCCTACCTGGAAGTCAGTGAATGAGACCCTCCACTGGTTAGCAGGGTCTCTGGAGGTGCGCGGTACCAGGACGGGGTATCTGAAGTTAGTGACTGACTGACAGCGGTAGGAGTACTCAGCCGGCGCGTACACGTTACGGCTCCCGTTAAACGTTGCTTTCTGACCGTCGTATTCTATCTCCACGGCGTCTAGCGTGAACCAGCGGCGAGCTGACACCTTGTAGTGGCGCTGGGACATGGCAAACCTGGACACACACAGACACACACACCCAGACACACACACGGACACACACGCACAGAATGAGTTCAAATGTCTCGGTTTGTAACAGAGTGTGTGTGTGTGTGTCTCCAGTCAACTCACACTAGTTTGAAGGAGCGGTGTCCCAGGATATTCTCATAGTTTAGAACCAGACTGACAGAGATGAAAGAAAAGTATATTATTAAAAGAAAATTGACTACAACATAATTCATCCCAATCATTTCCATGTTCAACAAGGCTGCTGTTCCCATGGTTCCTAATAAGGTTTCAGCACTAAACCCTCTGACCTGGAGTGTGATTGATTGCAGAGGGAGCCCTGGAGCCTAGGGGTCACGCCCTCTCCAAAGGTCAGAGAGGTGAGGTCGTGTCGTTCCCAGCGACCGCCACGCAGCACGCTCACGGTCAGGTTCTCCGCCCATAGCATGATACAGCCGGCTCCGCCCTCCTGGGGAGAGAAGACCAGAAATAAACCCTTATCTCTTAAAGGAAGAACAAAGTAAACAGCTGTATCTGGCCGACTGCCACAACAACTAAGAGTATGAAATGAGGCTCAACTTCTCTGCTGCTCTGTTCTCCCGTTACAGCAGCGCGAAGAGTACCAGGTACTTGGGCAGATTTTTTGGGGCGAGTGCAATGTCTTGTATTACTCTTGTTTACAATATCCTGGTGCTCGTGGCAACGACAAATCACTGCGTCTCAGTTTATTATTTCATAGTGTATTTATTTATCCAACTAAAAAGGCTCTTTAACTGCTGTGTGTGTGTGTGTGTGTGTGTGTGTGTGTGTGTGTGTGTGTGTGTGTGTGTGTGTGTGTGTGTGTGTGTGTGTGTGTGTGTGTGTGTGTGTGTGTGTGTGTGTGTGTGTGAGAGAACCTTAAACTCCACTGGTGGGTAGACTCCTGTCCTGTCTGATGTCCTGTCGTTGATCTTCTTCTCTGCCCTTTCCTTCTCCCTCTGTCTCTCTCTCTCCCTCTTTCTGTCTCCGTACTGCAATAGAGAGCGCCCTCCTCTTACACCAGCCTCCATGTCC
Organism: Salvelinus fontinalis; assembly: GCF_029448725.1. Taxonomy (NCBI): domain Eukaryota; kingdom Metazoa; phylum Chordata; class Actinopteri; order Salmoniformes; family Salmonidae; genus Salvelinus; species Salvelinus fontinalis. The sequence continues at coordinate 2,840,772 of NC_074695.1, read as the reverse complement.
ATAGAAATAGATGACACCTGCTAGAGAGAAGGAAAGAGATGGTTAACAGGATACGTCAACTGGTGACTATCCAGGAAAACAAAACGAAAGGAGCACGGTTTCTGAATCTGACAATACAAACAGGTTTATGTTGGTGCATAGTCTGCCTTCATCAGAGCCTTCTGAAAAGGGTGGGAGACACAAACATAAAGTGCCTTCGGAAAGTATTCAGACCCCTTGACTTTTCCCACGTTGTCACAACAGGCTGTAAGGTAACAATGTGGAAAAAGAGAAGGGGTCTGAATACTTACCGAATGCCCTGTACATACGTATGCAAAAGTATGTGGACACCCCTTCAAATTAGTGGATTCGGCTATTTCAGCCACACCCGTTGCTGACAGGTGTATAAAATCAAGCACACCGCCATGCAATCTCCATAGACAAACATTGGCAGTAGAATCTCCTTACTGAAGAGCTGAGTGACTTTCAACGTGGCACCGTCATAGGATTCCACCTTTCCAACAAGTCCGTAAGTCAAATCAACTATAAGTGCTTTAAATGTAATGTTGCCCCTAAAAGTTTCCACAACAGCTCAGCCGCGAAGTGGTAGGCCACATTAGCTCACAGAACGAGACAGAACGAGACAGAACGAGACCACCGTGTTCCAAACTGCCTCTGGAAGCAACGACAGCACAAGAACTGTTCGTCGGGAGCTTCATGAAATGGGTTTCCATGGTTGAGCAGCCGCATACGAGCCTAAGATCACCATGCGCAATACCAAGCATCGTCTGGAGTGGTGTAAAGCTCGCCACCATTGGACTCTGGAGCAGTGGAAACGTGTTGTCTGGAGAGATGAATCACGCTTCACCATCTGGCAGTACAACGGACGAATCTGGGTTTGGTGGATACCTGGTGAACGCTACCTGCCCAAATGCATAGTACCAACTGTACATATTGGTGGTGGAGGAATAATGGTCTGGGGCTGTTTTTCATGGTTTGTGAAAGGCCTCTTAGTTCCAGTGAAGGGAAATCTAAAAGGTTACATACAATGACATTCTAGACGATTCTGTGATTCCAACTTCGTGGCAACAGTTTCTGGAAGGCCCTTTCCTGTTTCAGCATGACAATGGCCCCCTGTGCGCAAAGCGAGGTCCATACAGAAATGGTTTGTCGAGATGGGTGTGGAAGAACTTGACTGGCCTACACAGAGTCCTGACCTCAACCCCATCGAACATTTTGGGATGAATTGGAACACACTGCGAGCCAGGCCTAATCGCCCAACATCAGTGCCCGACCTCACTAATGCTCGTGGCTGAATGGAAGCAAGTCCCCACAGCAATGTTCCAACATCTAGTGGAAATCCTTCCCAGAAGAGTGGAGGCTATTATAGCAGCAAAGGGGGGGGGACTAACTCCATATTAATGCCTTCCCAGAAGAGTGGAGGCTGTTATAGCAGCAAAGGGGGGGGGACCAACTCCATATTAATGTCTTCCCAGAAGAGTGGAGGCTGTTATAGCAGCAAAGGGGGACCAACTCCATATTAATGACTTCCCTGAAGAGTGGAGGCTGTTATAGCAGCAAAGGAGGGACCAACTCCATATTAATGACTTCCCAGAAGAGTGGAGGCTGTTATAGCAGCAAAGGGGGGGGACCAACTCCATATTAATGACTTCCCAGAAGAGTGGAGGCTGTTATAGCAGCAAAGGGGGACCAACTCCATATTAATGACTTCCCAGAAGAGTGGAGGCTGTTATAGCAGCAAAGGGGGGACCAACTCCATATTAATGACTTCCCAGAAGAGTGGAGGCTGTTATAGCAACAAAGGGGGGACCAACTCCATATTAATGACTTCCCAGAAGAGTGGAGGCTGTTATAGCAGCAAAGGGGGGGGACCAACTCCATATTAATGACTTCCCAGAAGAGTGGAGGCTGTTATAGCAGCAAAGGGGGGACCAACTCCATATTAATGACTTCCCTGAAGAGTGGAGGCTGTTATAGCAACAAAGGGGGGACCAACTCCATATTAATGACTTCCCAGAAGAGTGGAGGCTGTTATAGCAACAAAGGGGGGACCAACTCCATATTAATGACTTGCCAGAAGAGTGGAGGCTGTTATAGCAGCAAAGGGGGGACCAACTCCATATTAATGACTTCCCTGAAGAGTGGAGGCTGTTATAGCAGCAAAGGGGGACCAACTCCATATTAATGACTTCCCAGAAGAGTGGAGGCTGTTATAGCAGCAAAGGGGGGGGACCAACTCCATATTAATGACTTGCCAGAAGAGTGGAGGCTGTTATAGCAACAAAGGGGGGACCAACTCCATATTAATGACTTCCCAGAAGAGTGGAGGCTGTTGTAGCAGCAAAGGAGGGACCAGCTCCATATTAATGCCCAGGATTTTGGAATGAGATGGATTTTCAAATCCATCAGCACCTGATTCCCCTTTTATGTTAAAGCTGGACAGAAGCACGTTGGGTTTACACACCACACACACACACACGGGATATGTCGGGTGATTGTGGAGGCCAGGTCTTCTGATGTAGCACTCCATCCCTCTCCTTCTTGGCCAATAGGCAGCCTGGAGGTGTGTTCTGGGTCATGTCAGATCCACTAAGCCCAAAGCAGATGGGACTGCAGAATGTTGTGGTAAACATGCTGGTTAAGTGTGAATTCTAAATACATCTCAGACAGTGTCACCAGCAATGCACCAACACACCTCCTCCTCCATGCTTCACGGTGGGAACCACACATGAAGAGATCCGTTCACCTACTCTACGCCTCACAAAGACACGGCGGTTAGACCCCAAAAAAACTCACATTTTGACTCATCAGACCAAAGGACAGATTTCCACCGGTCTAATGTCCATTGCTCGTGTTTCTTGTCCCAAGCAAGTCTCTTCTTATTATTGGTGTCCTTTAGTAGTGGTTTCTTTTTATAGCAATTCGACCATGAAGGCCTGATTCACACAGTCTCCTATGAACAGTTGATGTTGAGATGTGTCTGTTACTTGAAGTCTGTGAAGCATTTAATTGGGCTGCAATTTCAGAGGCTGGTAACTCTAATGAACTTATCCTCTGCAGCAGAGGTAACTCTGGGTCTTCCTTTCCTGTGGCGATCCTCACGAGAGACAGTTTCATCATAGCGCTTGAATGTCTTGAAGTTTTCCGTATTGACTGACCTTCATGTCTTAAAGTAATGATGGACTGTCGTTTCTCTTTGCTTATTTGAGCTGTTCTTGCCATAATATGGACTTGGTCTTTTACCAAATAGGGCTATCTGTATACCACCCCCGACCTTGTCACAACGACTGATTGGCTCAAATGCATTAAGGAGGAAATAATTTTCACAAATTAACTTTTACAAGGCACACCTGTTAATTGAAATGCAAGCTGTTTGAGAGAATGCCAAGAGTGTGTAAAGCTGTCATCAAGGCAAAGGGTGGCTACTTTGAAGATTCTCAAATAAATGTTGATTTGTTTAACAGTTTTTTGGTTACTAAATGATTCCATGTGTTATTTCATAGTTTTGATGTCTTCACTATTATTCTACAATGTATTGCCCAACATGAGCTCTCATGAAGTGTTTGATTAGATTTTAAATGACATTTGTATTGATGTCAGAGTGATTAGAGGGACAATAGAGTGCTGAGGACCAGGCAGTTAGAAGGTTTGGTAGACTACTAATGACCATCAGCAGCATCGGAGCTTGGAGAAGCCTAATTACAGTGACTAAATGTTCACGTGGAATTTGACTAGTCATGACTCGTGACCGCTAGTGTAGCGGTAATAGATCACCGTAACAGCCCTAGTCCGCAACACAAGGTACACCTGTGTAATGATCATTCTGTTTAATCAGCTTGTTGATATACCACACGTGTCTGGTGGATGGACTATCTTGGCAAAGGAGAAATGCTCACTAACAGGGATGTCAACTAATCTGTGAACATCAGAGAAAAGCTGTTTATGCATCTGGAACATGTCTAGGATCTTTTACATTTCAGCTCATGAAACCTGGGACCAACACTTCACATGTGTTTATGTTCTTCTTCAGTAGAAATAAAATGTGACTTGAGGACAACAATGTTGTTTGTTAACAAAATTAGGGATGTTTTTATAAAGAAGTTAAAGAAGTTTTATTTTTTTTCTCTCCCTTTCCACGATACTAAGGAGTATGGCGATACTGGTATAGTCCCGGCCCTAACACGCACGTAAACACACTTACCCGTGAGGGTCTCACTGCAGTGTAGACGGCAGTGTAGGGGACAGACTGGCTCTTCATAATGCTCATCACCTGTCCAATCACCTCATCTACACACAGACACACAAAGTTAGTCTTCTGCAATCTGTACCATGCTGTTGTAAGGAACACAGTGAATGCAGGTGATGTTTGTCCCAGCAGAGCCACCGTACAGTAGAACTACAAACCAATATAGAACACTCACCATTCCCGCTGAGAACCTCCTTAACGGACATCAGATCGGCCCTGTTAGAAACCACACCCACAATCAGATAGACCACACCCACATGCAGATAGACCACACCCATGTAAAGACAAAACCACCCCCACAACCAGACAGACCACACCCATATTCAGAAGGAAAAAAAACATTTCCCCTTTATTCATTGATGATGGCCGCCATTCCAAACTACAACCGTCAGGGAGAATCTAAAATCCCCTAAATGTCATGGCATCGGGCTCCCATTGATGTAGTTATGTTTGAGTCACTCAGCAGAAGGCATAACGAATGGCCTTAATGTGTAGAATGGCAGAACATTAGCTTTAACCCTTTACACTAGTGAGAATGTGCCTTTATGTATAGGGCTACATTGAAATATGAAAAGCAATGGGAAAATGATTAGACTAAATTTGAGGACAACAGTTCACCTAACAAGACTGAATCCTGACACTGCTGATTTTATGTTCATTTGACATTTCCTGTACTATACATTCAGTAATATGATAACATAAGAATATTCCTGGAAAATGTTGGGTAACTGTATAAAAAAACTAAATACACAGGTTTGGGGGGCCACAGCCCTCTCCAAAGTGTGCACACTTCCTAAGTCATTTCAACGCACTTTTATAACTTGAGTTTTAACAATAAGGTGTTTTTAGCTCTCCTAGCTGTGCCGTTGAGGAACTAGAGTAGACACACTGCATCCCCACCATCACACAGATACTGTTGTGGTTCACGCAATCCAAAAACAGCCCGTTATAAAACCACAATATGGGTCAGGTGATCATTAGAAAGCTTGTTCTCTTGAAGACAGGAATAGTGGAGTTATCCAATAGGAGTCATCCATTCAGCAAGACAAGGAGCTGAGGGTGGACGACAGGAAACTCCCCCCATTCAGCAAGACAAGGAGCTGAGGGTGGACTACAGGAAACACCCCCCATTCAGCCAGACAAGGAGCCGAGGGTGGACTACTGGAACCACCCCCCATTCAGCCAGACAAGGAGCTGAGGGTGGACTACAGGAAACACCCCCCATTCAGCAAGACAAGGAGCTGAGGGTGGACTACAGGAAACGCCCCCCATTCAGCAAGACAAGGAGCTGAGGGTGGACTACAGGAAACGCCCCCCATTCGGCAAGACAAGGAGCCGAGGGTGGACTACAGGAAACACCCCCCATTCAGCAAGACAAGGAGCTGAGGGTGGACGACAGGAAACTCCCCCCATTCAGCAAGACAAGGAGCTGAGGGTGGACTACAGGAAACACCCCCCATTCAGCCAGACAAGGAGCTGAGGGTGGACTACAGGAAACACCCCCCATTCAGCAAGACAAGGAGCTGAGGGTGGACTACAGGAAACACTCCCCATTCAGCCAGACAAGGAGCTGAGGGTGGACTACAGGAAACACACCCCCCCCCCTATTCAGCCAGACAAGGAGCTGAGGGTGGACGACAGGAAACACCCCCCATTCAGCAAGACAAGGAGCCGAGGGTGGACTACAGGAAACACCCCCCATTCAGCCAGACAAGGAGCTGAGGGTGGAATACAGGAAACACCCCCCATTCAGCAAGACAAGGAGCTGAGGGTGGACTACAGGAAACACCCCCCATTCAGCCAGACAAGGAGCTGAGGGTGGACTACAGGAAACAACCCCCCCCCCCCCCCCCATTCAGCCAGACAAGGAGCTGAGGGTGGACGACAGGAAACACCCCCCATTCAGCCAGACAAGGAGCTGAGGGTGGACTACAGGAAACACCCCCCATTCAGCCAGACAAGGAGCTGAGGGTGGACTACAGGAAACACCCCCCATTCAGCGAGACAAGGAGCTGAGGGTGGACTACAGGAAACACCCCCCATTCAGCGAGACAAGGAGCTGAGGGTGGACTACAGGAAACACCCCCCATTCAGCAAGACAAGGAGCTGAGGGTGGACTACAGGAAACACCCCCCATTCAGCCAGACAAGAAGCTGAGGGTGGACTACAGGAAACACCCCCCATTCAGCAAGACAAGGAGCTGAGGGTAGACTACAGGAAACACCCCCCATTCAGCGAGACAAGGAGCTGAGGGTAGACTACAGGAAACACCCCCCATTCAGCGAGACAAGGAGCTGAGGGTGGACGACAGGAAACTCCCCCCATTCAGCAAGACAAGGAGCTGAGGGTGGACTACAGGAAACACCCCCCATTCAGCCAGACAAGGAGCTGAGGGTGGACTACAGGAAACACCCCCCATTCAGCAAGACAAGGAGCTGAGGGTGGACTACAGGAAACACTCCCCATTCAGCCAGACAAGGAGCTGAGGGTGGACTACAGGAAACACACCCCCCCCCCTATTCAGCCAGACAAGGAGCTGAGGGTGGACGACAGGAAACACCCCCCATTCAGCAAGACAAGGAGCCGAGGGTGGACTACAGGAAACACCCCCCATTCAGCCAGACAAGGAGCTGAGGGTGGAATACAGGAAACACCCCCCATTCAGCAAGACAAGGAGCTGAGGGTGGACTACAGGAAACACCCCCCATTCAGCCAGACAAGGAGCTGAGGGTGGACTACAGGAAACAACCCCCCCCCCCCCCCCCATTCAGCCAGACAAGGAGCTGAGGGTGGACGACAGGAAACACCCCCCATTCAGCAAGACAAGGAGCTGAGGGTAGACTACAGGAAACACCCCCCATTCAGCCAGACAAGGAGCCGAGGGTGGACTACAGGAAACACCCCCCATTCAGCGAGACAAGGAGCTGAGGGTAGACTACAGGAAACACCCCCCTTTCAGCAAGACAAGGAGCTGAGGGTGGACTACAGGAAACACCCCCCATTCAGCGAGACAAGGAGCTGAGGGTGGACTACAGGAAACACCCCCCTTTCAGCAAGACAAGGAGCTGAGGGTGGACTACAGGAAACACCCCCCATTCAGCGAGACAAGGAGCTGAGGGTGGACTACAGGAAACACCCCCCATTCAGCAAGAGAAGGAAACACTGTAAACCATCTCAAACGGACCAGTGAGATAAATAGAACTGTACCCGGTGCTGTAAGGTAGTCTGAAGACCAGCAGGGCGGGGGTAGAAGAGTTGAGTCGTAGCTGGCTCAGCATCTCTGGGTCCATGTAGAGAGGAGAGGTGTCTAATTGGTCCTGGAGTTGACCAATCACAGCACTGGATGCTGGCCAGGCCACGGTAGGCAGGATCAACGGGGAAGGGCTGGAGAGGAGTGCCCCCTCTAGGTTAGGGAAGGCACTGTCCTGCTTGTTGCCAAATGCACCTCCGTACATGGTGAAGTCTTCAATACTCATCTAGAGGGAGGAGACAAACAGTAAGACAGCTAATATACGGGTTACTAAGGTAGGTTTGTCTGGTGCGTCGTATACGGGTTACTAAGGTAGGTTTGTCTGGTGCGTCGTATACGGGTTACTAAGGTAGGTTTGTGTGGTGCGTCGTATACGGGTTACTAAGGTGGGTTTGTGTGGTGCGTCGTATACGGGTTGCTAAGGTAGGTTTGTGTGGTGCGTCGTATACGGGTTACTAAGGTAGGTTTGTGCGGTGCGTCGTATACGGGTTACTAAGGTAGGTTTGTCCGGTGCGTCGTATACGGGTTCCTAAGGTAGGTTTGTGCGGTGCGTCGTATACGGGTTACTAAGGTAGGTTTGTGTGGTGTGTCGTATACGGGTTACTAAGGTAGGTTTGTGCGGTGCGTCGTATACGGGTTACTAAGGTGGGTTTGTCTGGTGCGTCGTATACGGGTTACTAAGGTGGGTTTGTGTGGTGCGTCGTATACGGGTTACTAAGGTGGGTTTGTCCGGTGCGTCGTATACGGGTTACTAAGGTGGGTTTGTCCGGTGCGTCGTATACGGGTTACTAAGGTGGGTTTGCGCGGTGCGTCGTATATGGGTTAATAAGGTAGGTTTGTCTGGTGCGTCGTATACGGGTTACTAAGGTAGGTTTGTCGTATACGGGTTACTAAGGTAGGTTTGTGTGGTGCGTCGTATACGGGTTACTAAGGTAGGTTTGTGTGGTGCGTCGTATACGGGTTACTAAGGTGGGTTTGTCCGGTGCGTCGTATACGGGTTACTAAGGTAGGTTTGTGTGGTGCGTCGTATACGGGTTACTAAGGTGGGTTTGTCTGGTGCGTCGTATACGGGTTACTAAGGTAGGTTTGTGCGGTGCGTCGTATACGGGTTACTAAGGTGGGTTTGTCCGGTGCGTCGTATACGGGTTACTAAGGTAGGTTTGTGCGGTGTGTCGTATACGGGTTACTAAGGTGGGTTTGTCTGGTGCGTCGTATACGGGTTACTAAGGTAGGTTTGTGCGGTGCGTCGTATACGGGTCACTAAGGTAGGTTTGTCGTATACGGGTTACTAAGGTAGGTTTGTCGTATACGGGTTACTAAGGTAGGTTTGTCGTATACGGGTCACTAAGGTAGGTTTGTCGTATACGGGTCACTAAGGTAGGTTTGTCGTATACGGGTTACTAAGGTAGGTTTGTGCGGTGCGTCGTATACGGGTTACTAAGGTAGGTTTGTGCGGTGCGTCGTATACGGGTTACTAAGGTAGGTTTGTGCGGTGCGTCGTATACGGGTTACTAAGGTAGGTTTGTGCGGTGCGTCGTATACGGGTTACTAAGGTGGGTTTGCGCGGTGCGTCGTATTTGGGTTAATAAGGTAGGTTTGTCTGGTGCGTCGTATACGGGTTACTAAGGTAGGTTTGTCGTATACGGGTTACTAAGGTAGGTTTGTGTGGTGCGTCGTATACGGGTTACTAAGGTAGGTTTGTGTGGTGCGTCGTATACGGGTTACTAAGGTGGGTTTGTCCGGTGCGTCGTATACGGGTTACTAAGGTAGGTTTGTGTGGTGCGTCGTATACGGGTTACTAAGGTAGGTTTGTGTGGTGCGTCGTATACGGGTTACTAAGGTGGGTTTGTCTGGTGCGTCGTATACGGGTTACTAAGGTAGGTTTGTGCGGTGCGTCGTATACGGGTTACTAAGGTGGGTTTGTCCGGTGCGTCGTATACGGGTTACTAAGGTAGGTTTGTGCGGTGTGTCGTATACGGGTTACTAAGGTGGGTTTGTCTGGTGCGTCGTATACGGGTTACTAAGGTAGGTTTGTGCGGTGCGTCGTATACGGGTCACTAAGGTAGGTTTGTCGTATACGGGTTACTAAGGTAGGTTTGTCGTATACGGGTTACTAAGGTAGGTTTGTCGTATACGGGTCACTAAGGTAGGTTTGTCGTATACGGGTTACTAAGGTAGGTTTGTGCGGTGCGTCGTATACGGGTTACTAAGGTAGGTTTGTGCGGTGCGTCGTATACGGGTTACTAAGGTAGGTTTGTGCGGTGCGTCGTATACGGGTTACTAAGGTAGGTTTGTCTGGTGTGTCGTATAGGGGTTACTAAGGTAGGTTTGTGTGGTGTGTCGTATACGGGTTACTAAGGTGGGTTTGTCCGGTGCGTCGTATACGGGTTACTAAGGTAGGTTTGTGCGGTGCGTCGTATACGGGTTACTAAGGTAGGTTTGTGTGGTGCGTCGTATACGGGTTACTAAGGTAGGTTTGTGCGGTGCGTCGTATATGGGTTACTAAGGTGGGTTTGCGCGGTGCGTCGTATACGGGTTACTAAGGTAGGTTTGTCGTATACGGGTTACTAAGGTAGGTTTGTGCGGTGCGTCGTATACGGGTTACTAAGGTGGGTTTGTCCGGTGCGTCGTATACGGGTTACTAAGGTGGGTTTGTCCGGTGCGTCGTATACGGGTTACTAAGGTAGGTTTTGTGGTGTGTCGTATAGGGGTTACTAAGGTAGGTTTGTCGTATACGGGTTACTAAGGTAGGTTTGTCGTATACGGGTTACTAAGGTAGGTTTGCGCGGTGCGTCGTATACGGGTTACTAAGGTAGGTTTGTCTGGTGCGTCGTATATGGGTTACTAAGGTAGGTTTGTGTGGTGCGTCGTATACGGGTTACTAAGGTAGGTTTGTGTGGTGCGTCGTATACGGGTTCCTAAGGTAGGTTTGTGCGGTGCGTCGTATACGGGTTCCTAAGGTAGGTTTGTGCGGTGCGTCGTATACGGGTTACTAAGGTAGGTTTGTGTGGTGCGTCGTATACGGGTTACTAAGGTAGGTTTGTGTGGTGCGTCATATACGGGTTACTAAGGTAGGTTTGTCTGGTGCGTCGTATACGGGTTACTAAGGTGGGTTTGTCTGGTGTGTCGTATACGGGTTACTAAGGTAGGTTTGTCTGGTGCGTCGTATACGGGTTACTAAGGTAGTCGTGTCGTATACGGGTTACTAAGGTAGGTTTGTGTGGTGTGTGTATTACCTTGTCCTGCAGGAAGAGCATTACGTTGTGCGGGGATGACCTCAGGGCGGTCTCCAGGTATGAGCTCAGCTGACTGATACCCACTATGTGACCAGCAGCAGGAACAGCCTGGGACGGCAGACCAGACCTGACATCGTTCAGGAGGGACCAAACGTTACCAAACACAGTGCAACAGGGACTTCAACTGAAAAGACTAAGGGGACATGTCAGACCAGCAAACCGATGCTGAATTTCTAAATAGAATACAACTTTGTCAATTGGTTAGAATGGAAACTTGGCTTCTGCCTCCACCAACACCCCCAGATACACAATTGGTTCCAGTAAAAAGCAGCCCTATTGGTTAGGGTTAACCAATCAAGGGTAGTTTGTGTCTTGGCTACTCGGACTGTCAATGGGATGCTGGTCCACACTCCTCGTAATCTCCCCCCAACTTGTCCAACAAGAAGATATGTAGAATGTCTGTAAGGAAGCGTCTCTATGTTATAGCCAGTATCTGGGCAGAGAGGAGACCATGAATGACCAGTCCCTTCTCTGCTCAGTTGGCTACAATTCATTGTCCCATTAGACAGCTCTGCAAGCGTTGTCAAAATACTGTGCCTTCAGAAAAAAACGAAATACCCCCTTTGACGTATTCCACATTTTGTTATTACAACGGGAATTCAAAATGGATTAAATAAATACAAATTCTCACCCATCTACACACAATACCCCATAATGACAATGTGAAAACCTGGTTTTAGACATTTTTTGCAAATTTATTGAAAAATGAAATAAAGAACGATCTAATTTACATAAGTATTCACACATCTCAATACATGTTAGAATCACATTTGGCAGCTATCAGTGTCTTTCTGGGTACGTCTAAGAGCTTTCCACACCATCTTCTTGAAATTCTTCCACTATTTCCATAAATTTTGTGCCACTGCTCCTAGCCCTGCTCCACTGCTCCCTCCTAGCCCTGCTCCACTGCTCCCTCCTAGCCCTGCTCCACTGCTCCCTCCTAGCCCTGCTCCACTGCTCCCTCCTAGCCCTGCTCCACTGCTCCCTCCTAGCCCTGCTCCACTGCTCCCTCCTAGCCCTGCTCCACTGCTCCCTCCTAGCCCTGCTCCACTGCTCCCTCCTAGCCCTGCTCCACTGCTCCCTCCTAGCCCTGCTCCACTGCTCCCTCCTAGCCCTGCTCCACTGCTCCCTCCTAGCCCTGCTCCACTGCTCCCTCCTAGCCCTGCTCCACTGCTCCCTCCTAGCCCTGCTCCACTGCTCCCTCCTAGCCCTGCTCCACTGCTCCCTCCTAGCCCTGCTCCACTGCTCCACTGCTCCCTCCTAGCCCTGCTCCACTGCTCCACTGCTCCCTCCTAGCCCTGCTCCACTGCTCCCTCCTAGCCCTGCTCCACTGCTCCCTCCTAGCCCTGCTCCACTGCTCCCTCCTAGCCCTGCTCCACTGCTCCCTTCTAGCCCTGCTCCACTGCTCCCTCCTAGCCCTGCTCCACTGCTCCCTCCTAGCCCTGCTCCACTGCTCCCTCCTAGCCCTGCTCCACTGCTCCCTCCTAGCCCTGCTCCACTGCTCCCTCCTAGCCCTGCTCCACTGCTCCCTCCTAGCCCTGCTCCACTGCTCCCTCCTAGCCCTGCTCCACTGCTCCCTCCTAGCCCTGCTCCACTGCTCCCTCCTAGCCCTGCTCCACTGCTCCCTCCTAGCCCTGCTCCACTGCTCCCTCCTAGCCCTGCTCCACTGCTCCCTCCTAGCCCTGCTCCACTGCTCCCTCCTAGCCCTGCTCCACTGCTCCCTCCTAGCCCTGCTCCACTGCTCCCTCCTAGCCCTGCTCCACTGCTCCCTCCTAGCCCTGCTCCACTGCTCCCTCCTAGCCCTGCTCCACTGCTCCCTCCTAGCCCTGCTCCACTGCTCCCTCCTAGCCCTGCTCCACTGCTCCCTCCTAGCCCTGCTCCACTGCTCCCTCCTAGCCCTGCTCCACTGCTCCCTCCTAGCCCTGCTCCACTGCTCCCTCCTAGCCCTGCTCCACTGCTCCCTCCTAGCCCTGCTCCACTGCTCCCTCCTAGCCCTGCTCCACTGCTCCCTCCTAGCCCTGCTCCACTGCTCCCTCCTAGCCCTGCTCCACTGCTCCCTCCTAGCCCTGCTCCACTGCTCCCTCCTAGCCCTGCTCCACTGCTCCCTCCTAGCCCTGCTCCACTGCTCCCTCCTAGCCCTGCTCCACTGCTCCCTCCTAGCCCTGCTCCACTGCTCCCTCCTAGCCCTGCTCCACTGCTCCCTCCTAGCCCTGCTCCACTGCTCCCTCCTAGCCCTGCTCCACTGCTCCCTCCTAGCCTTGCTCCACTGCTCCCTCCTAGCCCTGCTCCACTGCTCCCTCCTAGCCCTGCTCCACTGCTCCCTCCTAGCCCTGCTCCACTGCTCCCTCCTAGCCCTGCTCCACTGCTCCCTCCTAGCCCTGTTCCACTGCTCCCTCCTAGCCCTGTTCCACTGCTCCCTCCTAGCCCTGTTCCACTGCTCCCTCCTAGCCCTGTTCCACTGCTCCCTCCTAGCCCTGTTCCACTGCTCCCTCCTAGCCCTGCTCCACTGCTCCCTCCTAGCCCTGTTCCACTGCTCCCTCCTAGCCCTGTTCCACTGCTCCCTCCTAGCCCTGCTCCACTGCTCCTAGCCCTGTTCCACTGCTCCCTCCTAGCCCTGTTCCACTGCTCCCTCCTAGCCCTGTTCCACTGCTCCCTCCTAGCCCTGCTCCACTGCTCCTAGCCCTGCTCCACTGCTCCTAGCCCTGCTCCACTGCTCCTAGCCCTGCTCCACTGCTCCTAGCCCTGCTCCACTGCTCCTAGCCCTGCTCCACTGCTCCTAGCCCTGCTCCACTGCTCCTAGCCCTGCTCCACTGCTCCTAGCCCTGCTCTACTGCTCCTAGCCCTGCTCCACTGCTCCTAGCCCTGCTCCACTGCTCCTAGCCCTGCTCCACTGCTCCTAGCCCTGCTCCTAGCCCTGCTCTACTGCTCCTAGCCCTGCTCCCCTGCTCCTAGCCCTGCTCCTAGCCCTGCAAGAAATGGAAATGGACAGTGATGGGGGTAAGGGGGGGATACCTAGTCATTTTTTGCGTCATCACTGCAAGCATTATGACTCTCAAAGCCGCTGTTTACTTCTAAGATCCCTTTAGCGCCGCCCTAAAAACCCGGTTCAAATTCGACACAAACCTTCAAATAGGTAATGACACATTATATAAACTCTTTATAATGTTTTATTTACATTTTAGAGGCGATAAGGTGATAAGTTGGACAGATGAGTGAAAAAAAGCAATTTTCCCACAACATCTCTCCTTCTCACTATCACACATTAGTTTTGCTTCCCCACCCGCCATTTTTAAAAAGGCCCGACGTGGCTCATTGCCTGCTTGGATTATGCAGAAACGGGCAGCATTTAGGTCATGTAATTGATTCTGTTGGAAAGGGGAGAAATTGTGCTTTACAATGGTATTGACATGACAGTTGATTTGGAAGTATTACGTTTTTGGGACGCTAAAATAAGACCAATTGTACGGACCAAGATGTGATGTACGAGTTTACGTGAGTTTACGTTACTCAGTGCATTTTTTTCTCTTTGTCACAACCCCAGAGAACTGAGACCAGCAAGATTAAAACCATGAATGAAAGTAACAATCACTAGTCAAAAAACAAAATATCCCATACATAAAAACTCATATTTAAGCTATTTTATAGGAGAATGACTGGTATTTTACCTAGCTGTTGCGCTATTTCCATTCATCTTCTCATATGGAGGCGAGAGAACTCGCTCGCTATGTTTTGACTGGTGTCACCTCTATGCTAATGACCATAAACCTGCTAGCTAGCTAACCAACAACTCTAACAATGTATTTGAAAGACAAGTGATCATTGTGCAAATGTATTGTTTTAAATAAACATTGGAAGACAAAGGGTGCGTTCGTAAATTCATTCTGGCTATTCCGATTTCAGAGCACCTTCGTTTGAATGTGCCAAGAGCTCAGAATAACTGACGAATTTACGAACGCTCAACACCCGTTGAATATGGCCGGTGTTAACAAAAAATGCGTAATTAAATTGTTACCAGCAGCAATTAGTTGCCAACCCGCTGGATAAAATACAAACAGCCTACCCAGCTCTGCTAGGTGGAATAAAATTGTCAGAGTGAGGTGTTCTCTCATTTATGTAGCTAGCAAGCCAGCCAACGTTAGCGAATTAGCTTGGGTGCATGAGTGCCGTTGTGAGGTCTAAACGCTGGGATTAATCCTACTCCTCCACCAGAGAGAGAAACACTGGGATTAATCCTACTCCTCCGCCAGAGCGTCCACTGTGCGCTCTGAATAACCCGAGAGAGAAACACTGGGATTAATCCTACTCCTCCGCCAGAGAGAGAAACACTGGGATTAATCCTACTCCTCCGCCAGAGAGAGAAACACTGGGATTAATCCTACTCCTCCGCCAGAGCGTCCACTGTGCGCTCTGAATAACCCGAGAGAGAAACACTGGGATTAATCCTACTCCTCCGCCAGAGAGAGAAACACTGGGATTAATCCTACTCCTCCGCCAGAGAGAGAAACACTGGGATTAATCCTACTCCTCCGCCAGAGAGAGAAACACTGGGATTAATCCTACTCCTCCGCCAGAGAGAGAAACACTGGGATTAATCCTACTCCTCCGCCAGAGAGAGAAACACTGGGATTAATCCTACTCCTCCGCCAGAGAGAGAAACACTGGGATTAATCCTACTCCTCCACCAGAGAGAGAAACACTGGGATTAATCCTACTCCTCCACCAGAGAGAGAAACACTGGGATTAATCCTACTCCTCCGCCAGAGAGAGAAACGACGCTCGGGATTTACTAACGGCACTCTGGCACTCCAGATTGGATTGATGAACACATTTGAAATATTGTTTAGTTAGCCCATGTAAACAGATCAGGTGGCTAACTAGGTAAACGTCTTGCTAGCTCGATGAGGACATGACCTAAACTAACTACATCTCATATGGCCAACATAATAGTACATTTCTTACTGGCTAGTGGCTTCACATATGAAATTGTCACGATATCATTTTTATTTTTTTAATTGTCACGATATAACGTAGTTAGCTAGGTATCGAGCAAGCAAATACGTTAGGACAATTTGAATATCCCCACTATGAGTATGAATGACAAGAGGTCAACCCCCTTGCACGGTTAGAAACGCATCCCCATATCAGAGACCAAAACCACCGACACACACCGCCCTTACCCTTCACTCGTCCACAGCATCAGCGGCACCTGCTCGTCACATTTCCCGGAGGAGAAGGTGCACAACATGGCTAGAAACGCCGCCATACAGACCCGACCAGACATCATCCTCTGCTCAGCCGCCATCTTCCTCGGGAGTATTACCAAAGATGTTCTACTGTGGTCCGACAGGGAATGACGACGTGCCCGTCGCCCGCAGATCACGGGACCAACCTGTGTCTTATTGGGCGCGTTTGAGTGATAGCCGAGTGTAGACGGAAGTCATCGAGTAAAGTCGGGGAGGTAAATAGGCACCGACACCAATTACATTCGACAATTTATGCTATTTCTAGGAAACGTGACAGTAGCTCGGTTTCCATTCCAATTGGCGACAGATTTTAATGTGAATATTCTAGAAACCGCAGAAAGAAACGATGCGCATTTTCTCATCAGTGGTATTTTTTTTAACCTTTATTTAACTAGGCAAGTCAGTTATTAAGAACAATTCTTATTTTCAATGACGGCCTAGGAACAGTAGGTTAACTGCCTTGTTCAGGAGCAGAACAACAGATTTGTACCTTGTCAGCTCAGGGGATATGATATTCAACATTTCTGTTACTAGTCCAACACTGTAACCACTAGGCTACGTTGCCCCGTATGTTCCCACCAAATAAACTTGTTGCAGATACAAATCACTGCGTGATGACATACTGCACACAAAATGTAATTTTCTTTGCTTAAATTTGGACCAAATAAAAATCTAAAATTCAATATGTTTTGCTTTGCATTTTCAACTCAACCGATAGTTTTGTCACAAACTTCTGTGTTCAATAATGTATCTACTCTGGTCTTGGCAACCTTCTGTGTTCAATAATGTATCTACTCTGGTCTTGGCAACCTTCTGTGTTCAATAATGTATCTACTCTGGTCTTGGCAACCTTCTGTGTTCAATAATGTATCTACTCTGGTCTTGGCAACCTTCTGTGTTCAATAATGTATCTACTCTGGTCTTGGCAACCTGCGCTCTAGCCAACAGTTTGCAGACACAGGGAAACTGTGCGGGTTATCTAGTCTAGCTGCAGGTAAACTGCAGGTTGTGTAGTCTACATGATCAGATTATTATGGATAAGAGCGAGAATATTTGTATTTGTCAAACGGCAGTCAAGCATCGATCATCATGTCACCAGAATAAATCCCTCGATATTTATTGGGAAGCAACATCAGGACCATCACCGAGCACTTTCACCACCCTGTGAAGTTCATCATCATTTATTTCATCTGTAGCCAAACAAACTGCATGGATTACGGCGTCGTAGTGGGATGACCGCACAACATATCATCACGTGACTCCACATGTTCTTCGATATGATCGTTACTATTCAATATTTGCGCATAAAGACGTTTCCACCGCAATTTTCCGCATAATGAATTTTACCGACAAAAAGAAAATCCCAGCATCCACAGTTTTTATGAGAGTAAAGTCACACTGTCAAAAAAGAATAATCAGGACATCTGTATGGAGCCAGATAGCTGGCAAAAGGTTGAACGTAGGTATCTTTGGGATAGTATGAAAAGCCATACATACATTGTTAGGAGGATCGTCAGAAAAGCGTTAAACATGACATGTAATAGTTCAATTAGATCTGTAAATCCTATGTTACGACTATGAATGAACATTTACACGCTCAATTATTACTTTATCTTTCCCTTCAATCTGTTACAGATCTTTTTTATATGTACAAACTGTCAGGAATGTGGCATCTGCAAAGGACATGAACCGAACATAGCTAGTCGAAGTTAGCTAGTCAAACAAACAACTAAAGGACATGAACTGAACATAGCTAGTCGAAGATGTCTAGTCAATCAAACAACTAAAGGACATGAACCGAACATAGCTAGTCGAAGATGTCTAGTCAATCAAACAACTAAAGGACATGAACCGAACATAGCTAGTCGAAGATGTCTAGTCAATAAAGCAACTCTTGCTTTGCAGCAAAAAGTCCAGAGCTTGTTTTAGACCTGCCTTCAATAACGACGTTATACCAGTAGATGGCGTAGTAACGGCTTGGACCTCCAGCTAATGACTTGTGTGAGAATGATACTATAAAGACACGGAAGAGTCTTGTCTAGAATAACCGCCTGAGCTACAAATCAGAAAGTAAATATGATTTAGTCTAGGCCTATTCCGCTATCTAAATATGCCATGCTGTTGTGTGTTATTTAATGGACATTTAATTGCATAAATTGTATAGCCGCGTGGGGCTATTGTGGTGATCATGTAACCTAATGAATCACACTTGTCCCAGTATTTAGGAGCACGAACTGTAGGCCTTATATTAGGCTTTTTGACTGTTGTATTAGTGAATTCCAGTCTGTATGGAGGCTTGTTACAGCCATTTGCGTTGCTCAACCCATCACACAGAGGATATATACATATCAATAAATGAGACAAAACAAAATATTGATTAAGTCTTGGCTATGACCTGTCCTGAGCTAAATAGCCAAGGGGTCCCAAATGGTCAAGACTATCTATCAATCAATCAATCAATTTTATTTTATATAGCCCTTCGTACATCAGATAATATCTCGAAGTGCTGTACAGAGACCCAGCCTAAAACCCCAAACAGCTAGAATGCAGGTGTAGAAGCACGGTGGCTAGGAAAAACTCCCTAGAAAGGCCAAAACCTAGGAAGAAACCTAGAGAGGAACCAGGCTATGAGGGGTGGCCAGTCCTCTTCTGGCTGTGCCGGGTGGAGATTATAACAGAACTATGCCAAGATGTTCAAAAATGTTCATAAGTGACAAGCATGGTCAAATAATAATCATGAATAATTTTCAGTTGGCTTTTCATAGCTGATCATTAAGAGTTGAAAAACAACAGGTCTGGTACAGGTGGCGGTTCCATAACCGCAGGCAAAACAGCTGAAATCTGAAATCTACAGCCTATTCTTATTGCCAGATCTGTTTCCCCTATCAGCCACTGCATGTGCTTCTTTCTGTTTCACATGTATTTAGAGGCCTGTGAACTAAAGTCTCTTTTAAAGGGGAGGCCTATAATAAAAACAGTTAGAAAAAAACTAATATAATTCAAAAATTATTCCGCAAGACACCAGTACGTGAAATGATAGCCTAAATTGCAATGCCTACAAGTTGAAAGCATATTTTTTTTATTTGGATAGGCCTAAACTAAATATTGAATTATTAAAGTGATAGGCTAAAGAACTTTGGTAAATGTAGATAAGTTTGAATACACACATGGATTTCAATAAACAAATGGATATTCTGTTCTCTTTGATTTTGTTTCTATTTCAACTCAGACACATGACTAAATGGATGACTGAACTGAATGAAGGATGAATTAAATGTTCAAATACAGTGGGGCAAAAAAGTATCTAGTCAGCCACCAATTGTGCAAGTTCTCCCACTTAAAAAGATGAGAGAGGCCTGTAATTTTCATCATAGGTACACTTCAACTATGACAGACAAAATGAGAAGAAAAAATCCAGAAAATCACATTGTAGGATTTTTTATGAATTTATTTGCAAATTATGGTGGAAAATAAGTATTTGGTCAATAACAAAAGTTTATCTCAATACTTTGTTTTATTTCAGCAATACCCGTTGCTGACAGGTGTATAAAATCAAGCACACAGCCATGCAATCTCCATAGACAAACATTGGCAGTAGAATCTCCTTACTGAAGAGCTCAGTGACTTTCAACGTGGCACCGTCATAGGATGCCACCTTTCCAACAAGTCAGTTCCTCAAATTTCTGCCCTGCAAGAGCTGCCCGGTCAACTGTCAGTGCTGTTATTGTAAAGTGGAAACGTCTAGGAGCAACAACGGCTCAGCCGTGAAGTGGTAGACCTTAAGCTCACAGAACGGGACCACCGAGTGCTGAAGCGCGTAGCAACATCAGCACAAAAACTGTTCATCGGGAGCTTCATGAAATGGGTTTCCATGGCCAAGCAGCCGCACACAAGCCTAAGATCACCAAGTGCAATGCCAAGCATTGGCTGGAGGGGTGTAAAGCTCGCCGCCATTGGACTCTGGAGCAGTGGAAATGCGTTCTCTGGAGTGATGAATCAGGCTTCACCATCTGGCAATCCGACGGACGAATCTGGGTTTAGCGGATGCCAGGAGAACGCTACCTACCTGAATGCATAGTGCCAACTGTAAAGTTTGGTGGAGGAGGAATAATGGTCTGGGGCTGTTTTTCATGGTTCAGGCCCCTTAGTTCCAGTGAAGGGAAATATTAATACTACAGCGTGCAAGGACATTCTAGATGATTCTGCGCTTCCAACTTTGTGGCAACAGTTTCGGGAAGGCCCTTTCTTGTTTCAGCATGACAATGCCCCCGTGCACAAAGCGAGGTCCATAAGGAAATGGTTTGTCTAGATTGGTGTGGGAGAACTTGACTGGCCTGCACATAGACCTGACCTCAACCCCATCTAACACCTTTGGGATGAATTGGAACGCCGACTACTAGCCAGGACTATTCGCCCAACATCAATGCCCGACTCACTAATGATCTCGTGGCTGAATGGAAGCAAGTCCCCGCAGCAATGTTCCAACATCTAGTGGAACGCCTTCCCAGAAGAGTAGAGGCTGTTATAGCAGCAATGTTCCAACATCTAGTGGAAAGCCTTCCCTGAAGAGTGGGGGCTGTTATAGCAGCAAAGGGGGGGACCAACTCCATATTAATGACTTCCCAGAAGAGTGGAGGCTGTTATAGCAGCAAATGGGGACCAACTCCATATTAATGACTTCCCAGAATAGTGGAGGCTGTTATAGCAGCAAAGGGGAACCAACTCCATATTAATGACTTCCCAGAAGAGTGGAGGCTGTTATAGCAGCAAAGAGGGGGACCAACTCCATATTAATGGCTTCCCAGAAGAGTGGAGGCTGTTATAGCAGCAAAGAGGGGGACCAACTCCATATTAATGCCTTCCCAGAAGAGTGGAGGCTGTACGAGCAGGTGTCCACATACTTTTGGTGATGTAGTGTACCACTCCCCATCTTCACAACAACTTTGTCAAATAACTTATAACATAACTATAACTAATCTTATAATATATATAAGATAACTGACCATCTAGGAGTTCAGATTCTTCAACTTGTTCAATGGTCACACCCTTTATACACCAGGGTACTGATATGAGTAGGACATGTGACATCCCGGCAACAACAAAAACACTTTATATCGGACTTGTGCCAGTTATCACACTCGTATCTTGCTTCTCATTGGCTAGAATGGTCCCACCTGATCCCGACTTGAACGAGTGTTCCTAAACTTTTGACCGGTAGTTATGTACTAATTGCGCATCAACGCCACCAGATCAAATGTTATTGGTCACATACACCTGGTTAGCAGATGTTATTGGTCACATACACATGGTTAGCAGATGTTATTGGTCACATACACATGGTTAGCAGATGTTATTGGTCACATGGTTAGCAGATGTTATTGGTCACATACACATGGTTAGCAGATGTTATTGGTCACATGGTTAGCAGGTGTTAATGGTCACATACACATGGTTAGCAGATGTTATTGGTCACATGGTTAGCAGGTGTTAATGGTCACATACACATGGTTAGCAGATGTTATTGGTCACATGGTTAGCAGATGTTATTGGTCACATACACATGGTTAGCAGATGTTATTGGTCACATGGTTAGCAGATGTTATTGGTCACATGGTTAGCAGATGTTATTGGTCACATGGTTAGCAGATGTTATTGGTCACATGGTTAGCAGATGTTATTGGTCACATACACATGGTTAGCAGATGTTATTGGTCACATGGTTAGCAGATGTTATTGGTCACATGGTTAGCAGATGTTATTGGTCACATGGTTAGCAGATGTTATTGGTCACATGGTTAGCAGATGTTATTGGTCACATGGTTAGCAGATGTTATTGTGAGTGTAGTGAAATGCTTCTAGATCCAACAGTGCAGTAGTATCTAACAGGTCATATCTAACAATTCCACAACAAAACCTAATACACACAATCTAGTAAAGGAATGGGATGAGAATATATAAGTATAAAATATATGGATGAGCAGTGACAGAGTGGCTAAGATGCAATAGATAGTACAGAATAGATAGTGAAGGATACAGAATACAGTATATACATATGAGATGAGTAATGCGAGATATGTAAACACTATTAAAGTGGCGTTATTAAAGTGACTAGTGTTCCATTTATTAAATTGGCCAATGATATCAAGTCTGTAGGTAAGCAGGTGCCTCTCTGTGCTAGTGATGGCTGTTTAACAATCTCTCTGTCCCAACTTTGATGCACCTGTACTGACCTCTCCTTCTGGATGATAGAGGGGTGAACAGGTAGTGATGCACCTGTACTGACCTCTCCTTCTGGATGATAGTGGGGTGAACAGGCTGTGATGCACCTGTACTGACCTCTCCTTCTGGATGATAGCGGGGTGAACAGGCAGTGATGCACCTGTACTGACCTCTCCTTCTGGATGATAGCGGGGTGAACAGGCAGTGATGCACCTGTACTGACCTCACCTTGTGGATGATAGCTGTGTGAACAGGCAGTGGCTCGGGTGGTTGATGTCCTTGATCTTATTGGCCTTCCTGTGACATCGGGTGGTGTAGGTGTCCTGGAGGGCAGGCAGTTTGCCCCCGGTGATGCGTTGTGCATACCGCACCACCCTCTGGAGAGCCATGCGGTTGAGGACGGTGCAGTTGCCGTACCAGGCGGTGATACAGCCCGACAGGATGCTCTCAACTGTGCACCTGTAAAAGTTAGTGAGAGTTTTCGGTGACAAGCCACATTTTTTCAGCCTCCTGAGGTTGAAAAGAATGCTGTGGTAGTCATGCTGGTTAAGTGTGCCTTGAATTCTAAATAAATCACTGACAGTGTCACCAGCAAAGCACCATCACACCACCTCCTCCTCCATGCTTCACGGTGGGAACTACACCACCTCCTCCATGCTTCACGGTGGGAACTACACCACCTCCTCCTCCTCCATGCTTCACGGTGGGAACCAGACCATAACACCTCCTCCTCCATGCTTCACGGTGGGAACTACACATGCGGAGATCATCCGTTCACCCTCACTGCGTCTCACAAACACACGGTGGTTGGAACCATAAATCTCCAACTTGGGACTCCAGACCAAAGGACAGATTTCCACCAGTCTGATGTCCATTGCTCGTGTTTCTTGGCCCAAGCAAGTCTCTTCTTATTGGTGTCCTTTAGTAGTGGTTTCTTTTATAGCAATTCGACCATGAAGACCTTATTCACGCAGTCTCCTCTGAACAGTTCATGTTGAGATGTGTCTGTTACTTGAAGTCTGTGAAGCATTTATTTGGGCTGTAATATCTGAGGCTGGTAACTCTAATGAACTTATCCTCCGCAACAGAGGTAACTCTGGGTCTTCCTTTCCTGTGGCGGTCCTCATGAGAGCCAGTTTCATCATAGCGCTTGATAGTTTTTGCGGCGGCACTTGAAGAAACTTTCAAAGTTCTTGACATTTTCCGGATTGACTGACCTTCATGTCTTAAGTTCCCATTTGTCTTGAACTCACTGAAGTCTGAGATTTCCCAGTTGAGAATGGGCGCGTTTTAACAAATCACTTTTGTCATAGTCACAGCCTTTCAAAGTGTGTTGCATTGTGGGGATAAAAAATAGTCCGACTTGCACCTACGAAATTTAGACTGCAGCCGACTGGCAGTTTGGGCAGTTGCTCTTCATCACAGAGAACGGTAGAGGCCTCTAGTGGCCAACAGGCCGTATTAGCACGGGCAGCGCCATTGAGAACGCCACCATCTTAATGTAGTCAACTGGGTGGCTGATTCCTCCTGGTGACCCCGTTGTCCATCAGGGTGGATCAGCCAATCGTGAGGAAGAACATTTACAACCTTAAAATGGAGATAAGTCTTCATGACGCTGCCCACGATGTCACAGAAGCGATGATGTCACAGATACAAAGATGTGTCCTCAACCTCTGTGCTCTTCACCAGCGTCATCTTGCAGCCACCGCCTGGGTAGTAGGGGGCTCTATTGTCAACCAATCATCTGTTTTGTTGTTGTTTTGACAACAGGGGAACGTGATCATATACATGACTGAAACCAAAACCAACTTTGCTGCAATTAATGTAATACTGTGGAAATTTAAAAATGAACCAATTGATTGTAAAATGTCCAGATATATTTTCAGTTTGAGTGTGATGGGTGTTGGAGATGTATTGCTCATTATAAAGAAACAGTGTTCCTGACAATGGCAGCACCGCCACGATGCTTTGGGCCTTGCTGTTGGAAAACCACATCCGGGTCTGATTCTTGGCTGTTAGTAGATGTTTTCGCCTCAAACAAGTCCAATCTATTATGTTAGGTTTGTCAAATATTCAGATTGAACAAATACTCTTTGATTTTAGAGGGAATGTGCGTTGGTTTAGTTATGTAGTGGTAAAAAAGGGGGGGGGTAAACTCTGATAAAAAGTAACACTCCCTATACTTTCAATTAATTTTTCTGCAAAAGGTGGGTAAACTGTAGAGCAAAAAATATACCAGATAACGTGGCACATGGCTTTAATTAATCCTAATTGTCTGTAGGAAAGGTGAGTGTGACAAAATAGTTCTTCAATGTCTTCCATGATTCACTGATGTCCAAACGTATCTGCCCAAGTCATTACAGTTAACAGCATTCCTACAATACACACCTTCAGAAATGAACAAAATGCAGTACTTTATTGGTGTCATTGTTTCAATCACAGTAATAGATATGTGATCAATAGAGATCAGAGATGACTGAACCGAGGATGCATAACAGTACAATCAGGAGGGATCAGGTGAGAGAGATGGCGAACGGGAGAGAAACAGAGATGGAGAACGGGAGAGAAACAGAGATGGAGAACGGGAGAGAAACAGAGATGGAGAACGGGAGAGAAACAGAGATGGAGAACGGGAGAGAAACAGAGATGGAGAACGGGAGAGAAACAGAGATGGAGAACGGGAGAGAAACAGAGATGGAGAACGGGAGAGAAACAGAGATGGAGAACGGGAGAGAAACAGAGATGGAGAACGGGAGAGAAACAGAGATGGAGAACGGGAGAGAAACAGAGATGGAGAACGGGAGAGAAACAGAGATGGAGAACGGGAGAGAAACAGAGTACAAGAGAGAGAGAGATTGAGGGCACAAAGTGAAAGGACTTGTGATTAGGACCCGTAGTTTTTCCTGGCTGTATGTCAGTTCCTGCTAAGCTGCCAGAGGATCAGAACCACAGTTCACTTCTCTACTACTCCTAGTTCTGCTGTTACCGTGGGCACCACACTTCACTCCACTCCTCCTAGTTCTGCTGTTACCGTGGGCACCACACTTCACTCCACTACTCCTAGTTCTGCTGTTACCGTGGGCACCACACTTCACTCCACTACTCCTAGTTCTGCTGTTACCGTGGGCACCACACTTCACTCCACTACTCCTAGTTCTGCTGTTACCGTGGGCACCACACTTCACTCCACTACTCCTAGTTCTGCTGTTACCGTGGGCACCACACTTCACTCCACTACTCCTAGTTCTGCTGTTACCGTGGGCACCACACTTCACTCCACTCCTCCTAGTTCTGCTGTTACCGTGGGAACCACACTTCACTCCACTACTCCTAGTTCTGCTGTTACCATGGGCACCACACTTCACTCCACTACTCCTAGTTCTGCTGTTACCGTGGGGACAGAGGTGAGTGTCACATGACTTCATAACACGGGAGGGAACGGGACAGTTGGTACAACGCCTGTTAAACACAACATTGGCTCTATGGACATTCCCATTGAATTGGTTTCAAACACTGTTTTCTCAGCGTTGCCTGTATGTTTTCTCAGCGTTGCCTGTATGTTGACTGAATGATTTTTGAAGGGCATCGCAGGATTCTCCTTGCAATTATCACATTGGTGACCACTGGTTTATCAGACAGCAGGTTGGACTGCACACACTATGAGGCACAGGTGTGTGTGTGTGTGTGAATATAGTTTACTGTTTGTGTGTGTGTGTATAGTCTCTTTGTCCACTCTATATTGAGTTGGTACCCTGAGGTTAGGGTAGGCTCCAGGTGTGGAGGCCGGGCTGGAGCCTGGGGCTCAGGTAGTGGTCTGTACCCGCTGGTGGAGAGCCTCAGCCTTGGTCCGCAGGCTACGAAACTCCTCCTGGATGGAATCTGTCAGGGCCTTCCTCATCTCCATCTGTGTGATGGAGTACAACAAAAAATGTGATCATATTACTCCAGTGCTAGCCTCTGGCTTCCTGTTAAGGCTAGAGCTGATTTCAAGGTTTTACTGCTAACCTACAAAGCATTACATGGGCTTGCTCCTACCCATCTTTCCGATTTGATCCTGCCGTATGTAACAGTATAACTTTAAACCGTCCCCTCGCCCCGACCCGGGCGCGAACCAGGGACCCTCTGCACACATCGACAACAGTCACCCACGAAGCAGCGTTACCCATCGCTCCACAAAAGCCACGGCCCTTGCAAAGCAAGGGGCAACACTACTTAAGTCTCAGAGCAAGTGACGTAACTGATTGAAATGCTACTAGCGCGTACCCGCTAACTAGCTAGCCATTTCACATCCGTTACACGTACACACCTACACGTACTCTACGGTCACAAGACGCAGGCCTCCTTACTGTCCCTAGAATTTCTAAGCAAACAGCAGGAGGCAGGGCTTTCTCCTATAGAGCTCCATTTTTATGGAATGGTCTGCCTACCCATGTGAGAGACGCAGACTCGGTCTCAACTCATCTCTTCAGGGTAGTCTCTCTAATATGGTCATACATTGGGCAGGAGGTTAGGAAGTGCAGCTCGGTTTCCACCTCATTTTGTGGGCAGTGAGCACATAGCCTGTCTTCTCTTGAGAGCCATGTCTGCCTATGGCGGCCTTTCTCAATAGCAAGGCTATGCTCACTGAGTCTGTACATAGTCAAAGCTTTCCTTAAGTTTGGGTCAGTCACAGTGGTCAGGTATTCTGCCACTGTGTACTCTCTGTTTAGGGCCAAATAGCATTCTAGTTTGCTCTGTTTGTTGTTAATTCTTTCCAATGTGTCAAGTAATTATCTTTTTGTTTTCTCATGATTTGGTTGGGTCTAATTGTGTTGTTGTCCTGGGGCTCTTGTGTTGCTGGCTGAGGGACATCTCTCTGTAGGTGAGTGCTTTACTAATGAAGGTTTGGGAATCACTTCCTTTTAGTTAGTTTTAGAATTTAACGTTTATTTTCTGGAATTTCCTAATTAGCGGGTATCGTACTAATTCTACTCTGCATGCATTATTTGTGGTTTTGTGTTGTACACTGAGGATGTTTTCGCAGAATTCTGCATGCAAAATCTCAATTAGGTGTTTGTCCCATTTTGTGAGTTCTTGGTTGGTATTTGCATTTACTATGGATCCCATTAGTTCCTGTCAAGGCAGCAGCTACTCTTCCTGGGGTTTATGTTGGATCCCCATTAGTTCCTGTCAAGGCAGCAGCTACTCTTCCTGGGGTTTATTATGGATCCCCATTAGTTCCTGCCAAGGCAGCAGCTACTCTTCCTGGGGTTTATTATGGATCCCCATTAGTTCCTGCCAAGGCAGCAGCTACTCTTCCTGGGGTTTATTATGGATCCCCATTAGTTCCTGCCAAGGCAGCAGCTACTCTTCCAGGGGTTTATTATGGGTCCCCATTAGTTCCTGCCAAGGCAGCAGCTACTCTTCCTGGGGTTTATTATGAATCCCCATTAGTTCCTGCCAAGGCAGCAGCTACTCTTCCTGGGGTTTATTATGGATCCCCATTAGTTCCTGCCAAGGCAGCAGCTACTCTTCCTGGGGTTTATTATGGATCCCCATTAGTTCCTGTCAAGGCAGCAGCTACTCTTCCTGGGGTTTATTATGGATCCCCATTAGTTCCTGCCAAGGCAGCAGCATCTCTTCCTGGGGTTTATTATGGATCCCCATTAGTTCCTGTCAAGGCAGCAGCTACTCTTCCTGGGGTTTATTATGGATCCCCATTAGTTCCTGCCAAGGCAGCAGCTACTCTTCCTGGGGTTTATTATGGATCCCCATTAGTTCCTGTCAAGGCAGCAGCTACTCTTCCTGGGGTTTATTATGGATCCCCATTAGTTCCTGTCAAGGCAGCAGCTACTCTTCCTGGGGTTTATTATGGATCCCCATTAGTTCCTGCCAAGGCAGCAGCTCCTCTTCCTGGGGTTTATTATGGATCCCCATTAGTTCCTGCCAAGGCAGCAGCTACTCTTCCTGGGGTTTATTATGGGTCCCCATTAGTTCCTGCCAAGGCAGCAGCTACTCTTCCTGGGGTTTATTATGGATCCCCATTAGTTCCTGCCAAGGCAGCAGCTACTCTTCCTGGGGTTTATTATGGATCCCCATTAGTTCCTGTCAAGGCAGCAGCTACTCTTCCTGGGGTTTATTATGGATCCCCATTAGTTCCTGCCAAGGCAGCAGCTACTCTTCCTGGGGTTTATTATGGATCCCCATTAGTTCCTGCCAAGGCAGCAGCTACTCTTCCTGGGGTTTATTATGGATCCCCATTAGTTCCTGCCAAGGCAGCAGCTACTCTTTCTGGGGTCCAGGAACATTAAGGCAGTACAATTTGAAAAACATTACATTAACAACAGATTTCACATTGAGTGTGTGCCCTCAGGACCCTACTCTACTATCATATATTTACAACACAAAATCCATGTGTACGTGTGTATAGTGTGTATGTTATTGTGACTATGTTTGTGTCTCTTCACAGTCCCCGCTGTTCCATAAGGTGTATTTTTATCTGTTTAAATGGTGAGCGGACTCCACACCTCACAACCATAAAGGGCAATGGTTCTAGAACTGATTAAAGTATTTTTAGACAGATCCTAATTAGTATGTCGAATTTTATGTGCCTCGTTCACAGCTTTGTGGAAGTTACCTGTGGCGCTGATGTTTATGTATGTCGTTTTTTGTGTGCTCAAACTGAGGGGCACACTCCTTAGAGCTTTAAAGTTACTCATGGAGCAGCAGGTAGCCTAGTGGTTAGAGCGTTGGGCCAGTAACCGAAAGGTTGCTGGATCGAATCCCAGAGCTGACAAGGTACAAATCTGTCATTCTGCCCCTGAACAAGGCAGTTAACCCACTGTTCTCCGGTAGGATGTCATTGTAAATAAGAATTTGTTCTTAACTGACTTGCCTAGTTAAATAAAGGTTAAATAAAATAAAAAATATTTAAATGATCAAAGAATTGGCAAGGGCACTAAAACAGTCTACAAGCACCCAGCCTTAACCTACCGGACTCAGAAATCAAATGTCTACTGTTTTCAGATAATCTGGTCCTTCTGTCCCCAACCAAGGAGGGCCTACAGCAGCACCTAGATCTTCTGCACAGATTCTGTCAGACCTGGGCTCTGACAGTAAATCTCAGTAAGACAAAAATAATGGTGTTCCAAAAAAGGTCCAGTTGCCAGGACCACGAATACAAATGATATCTAGACACCGTTGCCCTAGAGCAGTGGTTCCTAAACGGTTTCGCCCCAGCGTTGGGGAACATCCCGCGCGAGCTGTCGCACCACATTCCATGGCAACAAGCTCATGACAAACCGCTCCTCTTACTGGCGGAGAGAATTTTACAGGTTTAAAGCTTATTTCCTGCAATTCTACACATTTTGGTCATGGGGTGAAAACAACATTTAGCAGTTTTAAAGCAAATTTTCTTGCAATTATATACTTTATATACATTTAATGTGTATATAATGTGATATTTGAGTGACACAAAATTACAACATTATCTATAGGCTAAAAAACACTAACTATAAAAACGGTAGCTGGCATGGGCTAGTTGATCTGGGCATTTCTGATAAGTTATAAATATCTTTAAGGTCTGTAATGACAAGAGGAACTGATGATGTAATACCCAATATAGAAATTGCACCTTGTGGATTCTACTATTACAACTTTAAAGAGTAAGTTTAAATTTGTTTTTTTAAACGTAACCTTTATTTAATTAGGCAAGTCAATTAAGAACAAATTCTTACTTACAATGATAGTTAAACGGACTTCCTGTGTCACCCCACGGACGTGTAAAATAATAATAATAAAAAATAAAAATCTGTGGTTTTTTGCCAATTTTAACACTTGTTGTTTGTGTACATGGATTGTTCATGTACATGTTGTCGTATTTCCCCCCATCACCGCTTTCCACCAACTTGTAAAGCAGACCCTCATGCCAAATTCAGCCAAAAGCTTTTTTGAAATCAACAAAGCATGAGAATACTGCCTTTGGTTGGTTTGTTTGTCAAATTAGGATGTGCAGGGTGAATATGTGGTCTGTCGTAGTTTTTGTTATTTATTTTTTATTTAACTAGGCAAATAAATCCAATAGGCATTTAAGAACACATTTTTATTTTCAATGACGGCCTAGGAACAGTGGGTTAACTGCCTGTTCAGGGGCAGAACGATAGATTTTTACCTTGTCAGCTCGGGGATTGGAACTTGCAACCTTTCGGTTACTAGTCCAACGCTCTAACCACTAGGCTACCTGCCACCCATTTTGGTAAAAAGCCAATTTGACATTTGCTCAGGACATTGTTTTCACTGAGGAAATGTAGGAGTCTGCTGTTAATGAAGAGGATTTTCCCAAGGTTGAACCCCCTAGAGTCGATTGACGCACCGTCAACATCCCCGTCAGAATCTGCCAGTTTAATCTAGAGATATTGTTGCATTGGATGCGTCTCAATCCAGGCACTTCCGCATCAGCGATGGTGACATAGTTAGAGACGATGTCTGTAGCGTCCGAACGGTTTGACCTAAAAACTATCATGACCACTCAATGGAAAGGGGAGACTCTCACGAACACGATGGTTTTCTCCGTTTTGCTCTACGACAGGACTCATCTGAATGTAACCAGTTAAAAAAACAACTAATGGAGGTAGTTTTGTGTCAACTCAAATAATGGGGTTAAATATGTGTAGATTTACTTCAGAATCTTGTGTCTTTGGATTTATTATTTACTGTCCTTTTCACCATTTATAAATGTGTTATTCAATGTAGTAATATTTAAATACCAAAATTCAATATTTTATGAAATTATTGTTATTTATGTTTTATACTTAAAGGTGTCCTAACATTCTAAATCAAATGGCTAAATGATCCATAGTATGTCTTAAAACATGTCCGTTTAGCACCACCCCTCCCCCAACGTCTTAGACTCTAAAGAATCAACAGGGGTTCTTAATGACTACCTCATCCCACACATACAATTATCTGTAAGGTCCCTCAGTCGAGCAGGGAATTTCAAGCACAGATTCGAGCACAAAGACCAGGGAGGTTTTCCAATGCCTCGCAAAGAAGGGCACCAATTGGTAGATGGGTAAAAATGTAAAAAGCAGACAGAACATCCCTTTGAACATGTTGAAGTTATTAAGTACACCCAGTCACTACAAAGATACAGGCGTCCTTCCTAACTCAGTTGCCAGAGAGTAAGGAAACCGCTCAGGGATTTCAGCATGAGGCCAATGGTGACTTTAAAACAGTTACAGAGTTTAATGGCTGTGATTAGGAGAAAACTGAGGATGGATCAACAACATTGTAGTTACTCCACAATACGAACCTAATTGACAGAGTGAACATTTCTTTAGATTTTTTATTTAACTAGGCAAGTCAGTTAAGAACAAATTCTTATTTACAATGACGGCCTACCAAAAAGCAAAAGGCCTCCTGCGGGGACGGGGAATGGGATTAAAAATAAACATAAATTTAAAAAAAATATACGACAACACACACATCACGACAAGAGAGACAACACAACACTACATAAAGAGAGACCTACTAAAACAAAGTAGCAAGGCAGCAACACATGACAACAAAATGGTAGCAACACAACATGACAACAACATGGTAGCAACACAACATGACAACAACATGGCAGCAGCACAACATGACAACAACATGGTAGCAACACAACATGACAACAACATGGTAGCAACACAACATGACAACAACATGGTAGCAACACAACATGGCAACAACATGGTAGCAACACAACATGGCAACAACATGGTAGCAACACAACATGGTAGCAACACAACATGACAACAACATGGTAGCAACACAACATGGTAGCAACACAACATGGTAGCACAACATGGTAGCAACACAACATGACAACAACATGGTAGCAACACAACATGGCAACAACATGGTAGCAACACCACATGACAACATGACAACAACATGGTAGCAACACAACATGACAACAACATGGTAGCAACACAACATGACAACAACATGGTAGCAACACAACATGACAACAACATGGTAGCAACACAACATGACAACAACATGGTAGCAACACAAAACAGGGTACAAATATTATTGGGCACAGCTGTCAGTAAGAGTGTCCATGATTTAGTCTTTGAATGAAGAGATTGAGATAAAACTGTCCAGTTTGAGTGTTTGTTGCAGCTCGTTCCAGTCGCCAGCTGCAGCGAACTGAAAAGAGGAGCGACCCAGGGATGTGTGTGCTTTGGGGACCTTTAACAGAATGTGACTGGCAGAACGGGTGTTGTATGTGGAGGATGAGGGCTGCAGTAGATATCTCAGATAGGGGGGAGTGAGGCCTAAGAGGGTTTTATAAATAAGCATCAACCAGTGGGTCTTGCGACGGGTACACAGAGATGACCAGTTTACAGAGGAGTATAGATTGCAGTGATGTGTCCTATAAGGAGCATTGGTGGCAAATCTGGTGGCCGAATGGTAAAGAACATCTAGCCGCTCGAGAGCACCCTTACCTGCCGATCTATAAATTACATCTCCGTAATCTAGCATGGGTAGGATGGTCATCTGAATCAGGGTTAGTTTAGCAGCTGGGGTGAAAGAGGAGCGATTACAATAGAGGAAACCAAGTCTAGATTTAACTTTAGCCTGCAGCTTTGATATGTGCTGAGAGAAGGACAGTGTACCGTCTAGCCATACTCCCAAGTACTTGTATGAGGTGACTACATCAAGCTCTAAACCCTCAGAGGTAGTAATCACACCTGTGGATAGAGGGGCATTCTTCTTACCAAACCACATGACCTTTGTTTTGGAGGTGTTCAGAACAAGGTTAAGGGTAGAGAAAGCTTGTTGGACACTAAGAAAGCTTTGTTGTAGGGCGTTTACCACAAAATCCAGGGAGGGGCCAGCTGAGTATAAGACTGTATCATCAGCATCTAAATGGATGAGAGAGCTTCTTACTGCCTGAGCTATGTTGTTGATGTAAATTGAGAAGAGCGTGGGACCTAGGATCGAGCCTTGGGGTACTCCCTTGGTGACAGGCAGTGGCTGAGACAGCAGATTTTCTGACTTTATACACTGCACTCTTTGAGAGAGGTAGTTAGCAAACCAGGCCAAAGACCCCTCAGAGACACCAATACTCCTTAGCCGGCCCAAAATAATGGAATGGTCTACCGTATCAAAAGCTTTGGCCAAGTCAATACAAATAGCAGCACAACATTGCTTAGAATCAAGGGCAATGGTGACATCATAGAGGACCTTTAAAGGTTGCAGTGACACGTCCATAACCTGAATGGAAACCAGATTGCATACCAGAGAGAAAACTATAGACATCAAGACAGCCAGTCAGTTGATTATTATATATTAACCTGAGTGGGAACCAGACTGCATACCAGAGAGAAAACTATAGACATCAAGACAGCCAGTCAGTTGATTATTATATATTAACCTGAGTGGGAACCAGACTGCATACCAGAGAGAAAACTATAGACATCAAGACAGCCAGTCAGTTGATTATTATATATTAACCTGAGCGGAAACCAGATACATACCAGAGAGAAAACTATAGACATCAAGACAGCCAGTCAATTGATTATTATATATTAACCTGAGTGGGAACCAGACTGCATACCAGAGAGAAAACTATAGACATCAAGACAGCCAGTCAGTTGATTATTATATATTAACCTGAGCGGAAACCAGATACATACCAGAGAGAAAACTATAGACATCAAGACAGCCAGTCAGTTGATTATTATATATTAACCTGAGCGGAAACCAGATACATACCAGAGAGAAAACTATAGACATCAAGAAAGCCAGTCAGTTAATTATTATATATTAACCTGAGTGGGAACCAGACTGCATACCAGAGAGAAAACTATAGACATCAAGACAGCCAGTCAGTTGATTATTGACAAGTTTTTCCAACACTTTTGATAAACAGGGCAAAATAGAAATTGGCCATTAACAGTTAGGATCAGATTGATCTCCCCCTTTAAATAAAGGAGGCACTGTGGCTGCCTTCCAAGCAATGGTAACCTCCCCAGAGAGGAGAGACAGGTTCAAAAGGTCAGAGATAGGCTTGGCGATGATAGGAACAGCAACCTTAAAGAAGAAAGGGTCTAAACCATCTGACCCAGATGTTGTTTTGGGGTGTAGTTAGTCCTACCCCAGTGCGTACTGTCTCTAGTCCTACCCCAGTGCGTACTGTCTATAGTCCTACCCCAGTGGTATACTGTCTTTAGTCCTACCCCAGTGCGTACTGTCTTTAGTCCTACCCCAGTGCGTACTGTCTCTAGTCCTACCCCAGTGCGTACTGTCTTTAGTCCTACCCCAGTGCGTACTGTCTTTAGTCCTACCCCAGTGCGTACTGTCTTTAGTCCTACCCCAGTGCGTACTGTCTCTAGTCCTACCCCAGTGCGTACTGTCTTTAGTCCTACCCCAGTGCGTACTGTCTTTAGTCCTACCCCAGTGCGTACTGTCTTTAGTCCTACCCCAGTGGTATACTGTCTTTAGTCCTACCCCAGTGCGTACTGTCTCTAGTCCTACCCCAGTGCGTACTGTCTCTAGTCCTACCCCAGTGGTATAATGTCTTTAGTCCTACCCCAGTGGTATACTGTCTTTAGTCCTACCCCAGTGCGTACTGTCTTTAGTCCTACCCCAGTGCGTACTGTCTTTAGTCCTACCCCAGTGGTATACTGTCTCTAGTCCTACCCCAGTGCGTACTGTCTCTAGTCCTACCCCAGTGGTATACTGTCTTTAGTCCTACCCCAGTGGTATACTGTCTTTAGTCCTACCCCAGTGGTATACTGTCTTTAGTCCTACCCCAGTGTTATACTGTCTTTAGTCCTACCCCAGTGGTATACTGTCTTTAGTCCTACCCCAGTGTTATACTGTCTTTAGTCCTACCCCAGTGTGTACCGTCTTTAGTCCTACCCCAGTGCGTACTGTCTTTAGTCCTACCCCAGTGCGTACTGTCTTTAGTCCTACCCCAGTGCGTACTGTCTTTAGTCCTACCCCAGTGCGTACTGCCTTTAGTCCTACCCCAGTGCGTACTGTCTCTAGTCCTACCCCAGTGCGTACTGTCTCTAGTCCTACCCCAGTGCGTACTGTCTCTAGTCCTACCCCAGTGCGTACTGTCTTTAGTCCTACCCCAGTGCGTACTGTCTTTAGTCCTACCCCAGTGCGTACTGTCTTTAGTCCTACCCCAGTGCGTACTGTCTCTAGTCCTACCCCAGTGCGTACTGTCTGTAGTCCTACCCCAGTGTGTATTGTCTTTAGTCCTACCCCAGTGGTATACTGTCTTTAGTCCTACCTCAGCGCGTACTGTCTTTAGTCCTACCCCAGTGGTATACTGTCTTTAGTCCTACCCCAGTGTTATACTGTCTTTAGTCCTACCCCAGTGGTATACTGTCTTTAGTCCTACCCCAGTGTTATACTGTCTTTAGTCCTACCCCAGTGCGTACTGTCTTTAGGCCTACCCCAGTGTTATACTGTCTTTAGTCCTACCCCAGTGCGTACTGTCTTTAGTCCTACCCCAGTGCGTACTGTCTTTAGTCCTACCCCAGTGCGTACTGTCTGACCTGTGTCTCCCTGACGTGCGTGCGTGCGTGCGTGTGTGTTCACCTGGCTCTTCTGCTGTTGTCGGAGTGACTCCAGAAGGTCTTTGACTGTAAATGGATTCCCGATCAGGACTGTGATTCTCTACAACACAGAGGTCAGGTGTTAGAGGTTAAGGGTTAGAGGTCAGGGTGTATGTGTGTCTCTCTATCGCTGTCCAGTGTGTGTGTATCCGTCCAGTGTGTGTGTGTGTATGTGTGTGTGTGTGAGAGAGTCTCTGTCCAGTGTGTGTGTGAGAGAGACAGTCTCTGCCCAGTGTGTGTGTGTGTGTGTGTGTGTGTGTGTGTGTGTGTGTGTGTGTGTGTGTGTGTGTGTGTGTGTGTGTGAGAGAGAGAGAGACTCTGTCCAGTGTGTGTGTGTGTGTGTGTGTGTGTGTGTGAGAGAGAGAGAGAGACTCTGTCCAGTGTGTGTGTGTGTGTGTGTGTGTGTGTGTGTGTGTGTGTGTGTGTGTGTGTGTGTGTGTGTGTGTGTGTGTGTGTGTGTGTGTGAGAGAGAGAGAGACTCTGTCCAGTGTGTGTGTGTGTGTGTGTGTGTGTGTGTGTGTGTGTGTATCCGTCCAGTGTGTGTGTTCTCACCTGTCCAGTACGAGGGATGTAGGGGCGCTCATTGGGCAAGACATCACTCATACCTGAGACAGGAATATTGAACACAAGTTAAAACGTGTGCACAAAGTGTGTGCATGGTGTGTGTGTGTGGTCAGTGTGTGTGTGTGTGTGTGTGTGTGTGGTCAGTGTGTGTGTGGTCAGTGTGTGTGTGTGTGTGTGTGTGTGTGTGTGTGTGTGTGTGTGTGTGGGGGGGGGGGGGGGGGGGTGTAACTCACCTACATGCCACACAGGCAGAATGACAGGGTTAAGGGAGCACTCTGCTATCAGACGGCCCACACCTGAAACACATACAAATCAAAGTTTATTGATCACGTGCACAGATTAACTGATGTTATCGCAGTTGCAGCGAAATTAGTTTCTAGCTCCAACAGTCAGTAATATATAATACAATAATATCTGGCATCACTCTGGTATTATGACTTAAATGTAAATGTATTCTCATATAACATCACTCTGATATTCTCATATGACATGACATCACTCTGATATGACATCACTCTGATATTCTCGTTCTGATATGACATCACTCTGATATTTTCATATGACATCACTCTGATATTCTGAAATGACATCACTCTGATATGACCTATGACATCACTCTGAAATTCTCATTCTGACATCACTCTGATATTCTCATTCTGACATCACTCTGATATTCTCATTCTGATATGACATCACCCTGATATTCTCATTCTGATATGACATCACCCTGATATTCTCATTCTGGTATGACATCACTCTGATATTCTCATTCTGACATCACTCTGATATTCTCATTCTGACATCACCCTGATATTCTCATTCTGATATGACATCACTCTGATATGACGTCACTCTGGTATGACATCACTCTGGTATGACATCACTCTGGTATGACATCACTCTGGTATGACATCACTCTGGTATGACCTATATGACATCACTCTGATATTCTCATTCTGAACTCTGTTATTCTATTTGTAGGATGCATTCTGTGCTCAGTCATTAACTTGGTGAGAGAAGGTAGTGATCCCTCAACGGGTGATCCACTCTGAGCCTTCTCCTTTATGGATCTTCACGATTCATGTGGATGACCTATTTTGAGATCAAAACGGGCAAATATTACCGAAAAGTGACGACTTTGCACCCCTGACCTTTAGTAGTGACACCCAGGAAGACAGACCCAGGGAACTCACCCCACCCAGGAAGACAGACCCAGGGAACTCACCCCACCCAGGAAGACAGACCCAGGGAACTCACCCCACCCAGGAAGACAGACCCAGGGAACTCACCCCACCCAGGAAGACAGACCCAGGGAACTCACCCCACCCAGGAAGACAGACCCAGGGAACTCACCCCACCCAGGAAGACAGACCCAGGGAACTCACCCCACCCAGGAAGACAGACCCAGGGAACTCACCCCACCCAGGAAGACAGACCCAGGGAACTCACCCCACCCAGGAAGACAGACCCAGGGAACTCACCCCACCCAGGAAGACAGACCCAGGGAACTCACCCCACCCAGGAAGACAGACCCAGGGAACTCACCCCACCCAGGAAGACAGACCCAGGGAACTCACCCCACCCAGGAAGACAGACCCAGGGAACTCACCCCACCCAGGAAGACAGACCCAGGGAACTCACCCCACCCAGGAAGACAGACCCAGGGAACTCACCCCACCCAGGAAGACAGACCCAGGGAACTCACCCCACCCAGGAAGACAGACCCAGGGAACTCACCCCACCCAGGAAGACAGACCCAGGGAACTCACCCCACCCAGGAAGACAGACCCAGGGAACTCACCCCACCCAGGAAGACAGACCCAGGGAACTCACCCCACCCAGGAAGACAGACCCAGGGAACTCACCCCACCCAGGAAGACACACCCAGGAAGACAGACCCAGGGAACTCACCCCACCCAGGAAGACAGACCCAGGGAACTCACCCCACCCAGGAAGACAGACCCAGGGAACTCACCCCACCCAGGAAGACAGACCCAGGGAACTCACCCCACCCAGGAAGACAGACCCAGGGAACTCACCCCACCCAGGAAGACAGACCCAGGGAACTCACCCCACCCAGGAAGACAGACCCAGGGAACTCACCCCACCCAGGAAGACAGACCCAGGGAACTCACCCCACCCAGGAAGACAGACCCAGGGAACTCACCCCACCCAGGAAGACAGACCCAGGGAACTCACCCCACCCAGGAAGACAGACCCAGGGAACTCACCCCACCCAGGAAGACAGACCCAGGGAACTCACCCCACCCAGGAAGACAGACCCAGGGAACTCACCCCATTTCAGCCGTATGAACTCCTCAGTCATGTTGACTTTCCCTGAGAGAGGAAACAGAGTGTCAGTTTCAGTAGAGGACCTTCCCCCTGTAACACACAGTAGAGG
Source organism: Salvelinus fontinalis (assembly GCF_029448725.1). NCBI lineage: Eukaryota > Metazoa > Chordata > Actinopteri > Salmoniformes > Salmonidae > Salvelinus > Salvelinus fontinalis. The sequence continues at coordinate 2,801,955 of NC_074695.1, read as the reverse complement.
ACCTTCCCCCTGTAACACACAGTAGAGGACCTTCCCCCTGTAACACACAGTAGAGGACCTTCCCCCTGTAACACACAGTAGAGGACCTTCCCCCTGTAACACACAGTAGAGGACCTTCCCCCTGTAACACACAGTAGAGGACCTTCCCCCTGTAACACACAGTAGAGGACCTTCCCCCTGTAACACACAGTAGAGGACCTTCCCCCTGTAACACACAGTAGAGGACCTTCCCCCTGTAACACACAGTAGAGGACCTTCCCCCTGTAACACACAGTAGAGGACCTTCCCCCTGTAACACACAGTAGAGGACCTTCCCCCTGTAACACACAGTAGAGGACCTTCCCCCTATAACACACAGTAGAGGACCTTCCCCCTGTAACACACAGTAGAGGACCTTCCCCCTGTAACACACAGTAGAGGACCTTCCCCCTGTAACACACAGTAGAGGACCTTCCCCCTGTAACACACAGTAGAGGACCTTCCCCCTATAACACACAGTAGAGGACCTTCCCCCTGTAACACACAGTAGAGGACCTTCCCCCTGTAACACACAGTAGAGGACCTTCCCCCTGTAACACACAGTAGAGGACCTTCCCCCTGTAACACACAGTAGAGGACCTTCCCCCTGTAACACACAGTAGAGGACCTTCCCCCTGTAACACACAGTAGAGGACCTTCCCCCTGTAACACACAGTAGAGGACCTTCCCCCTGTAACACACAGCGAGAGATCGTACCCTCAGGGAAGATGTGTACCCAGTCCCCTCCATTCAGCTTCTCCAGGATAAAGTCCATGCCTTTCTGATACACCCCGTCACCTAGGAGACACAGGCACACCAATATATACAAGAGAAACACATGGAGAGACAACCACACCTCTTAGTAAAGAAAAACATTACAGCCTCCAGTCTTCTTGGGTATGACGCTAACCCTAACCCATCACCTAGGAGACACAGGCACACCAATATATACAAGAGAAACACATGGAGAGACAACCACACCTCTTAGCAAGGAAAAACATTACAGTCTTCTTGGGTATGATGCTACAAGCTTGGTACACCTGTATTTGGGGAGTTTCTCCCATTCTTCTCTGCAGATCCTCTCAATCTCTGTTAGGTTGGATGGGGAGCATCGCTGCACAGCTATTTTCAGGTCTCTCCAGAGATGTTCAATCAGGTTCAAGTCCGGGCTCTGGCTGGGCCACTCAAGGACATTCAGAGACTTGTCCCGAAGCTACTCCTGCGTTGTCTTGTCTGTGTGCTTAGGGTCGTTGTCCTGTTGGAAGGTGAACCTTCGCCCCAGTCTGAGGTCCTGAGCGCTCTGGAGCAGGTTTTCATCGAGGATCTCTCTGTACTTTGCTCTATTCATCTTTGCCTTGATTCTGACTAGTCTCCCAGTCCCTGCCGCTGAAAAACATCCCCACAGCACGATGCTGCCGCCACCATGCTTCACCGTAGGGATGGTGCCAGATTTCCTCCAGATGTGACTCTTGGCATTCATGCCAAAAAGTTCAATCTTGGTTTAATCAGACCAGAGCATCTTGCTTCTCATGGTGTGAGTCCTTTAGGTGCCTTTTGGCAACTCCAAGTGGGCTGTCATGTGCCTTTTACTGAGGAGTGGCTTCCCTCGGCCACTCTACCATAAAGGCCTGAATGGTGGAGTGCTGCAGAGATGGTTGTCCTTCTGGAAGGTTCTCCCATCTCCACAGAGGAACTATAGAGCTCGGTCAGAGTGACCATCGGGTTCTTGGTCACCTCCCTGACCAAGGCCCTTCTCCCCCGATTGCTGAATTCCTTCGACCTCATGGCTTGGTTTTTGCTCTGACATGCACTGTCAACTGTGGGACCTTATATAGACAGGTGTGTGCCTTTCCAAATCATGTCCAATCAATTGAATTTACCACAGGTGGACTCCAATCAAGTTATAGAAACATCTCAAGGATGATCAATGGAGACAGGATGCACCTGAGCTCAATTTCGAGTCTCACAGCAAAGGGTCTGAATACTGATGTAAATAAGGTTTTTATTTTTACGAAATTTGCTAACATTTCTAAAAACTCGTTTTAGCTTTGTCATTATTTTGTGTAATTTTCGAATAAATATATAAGTTTAATACAATTTTGAATTATTGTGCAACATAACAAAATGTGGAAAAAGCCGAGGGCTCTGAATACTTCCCAAATGTAACAAAAAAGCTGTAAAAACAAAAGGATATTTCTGTCTTCTGAAGAGGAAAAAGTCAAGGGTAGAAAGGGTTAATATAAATATAAATATATATAAATATAATATAATATAAAAAATAATATAATATAAAAACATATTTTTTTAAAAACACTGCTACTAGTCGGACTCTCACAGGCACAAACATGACTTGTCACGTTACCACGGTAGCCTCCGGGTCACAAAAATTGAAATGAAAACAAAATATCACATTACCTCTTACTAGTAATACATTTGTGACTGGTAAAAAATCTGAGCATGTCCTCCCAAATGGAAGGTGCCACCAACCTCCTGTGCCACACAGTCCCTCCCTCTGCCTCCCATCCTCACCTCTGCAGACGGGAACACACTTCCCTCTGCCTCCCATCCTCACCTCTGCAGACAGGAACACACTTCCCTCTGCCTCCCTCTGCCTCCCATCCTCACCTCTGCAGACAGGAACACACTTCCCTCTGCCTCCCATCCTCACCTCTGCAGACGGGAACACACTTCCCTCTGCCTCCCATCCTCACCTCTGCAGACAGGAACACACTTCCCTCTGCCTCCCTCTGCCTCCCATCCTCACCTCTGCAGACAGGAACACACTTCCCTCTGCCTCCCTCTGCCTCCCATCCTCACCTCTGCAGACAGGAACACACTTCCCTCTGCCTCCCTCTGCCTCCCATCCTCACCTCTGCAGACAGGAACACACTTCCCTCTGCCTCCCATCCTCACCTCTGCAGACGGGAACAGACTTCCCTCTGCCTCCCTCTGCCTCCCAGCCTCACCTCTGCAGACAGGAACACACTTCCCTCTGCCTCCCATCCTCACCTCTGCAGACGGGAACACACTTCCCTCTGCCTCCCATCCTCACCTCTGCAGACAGGAACACACTTCCCTCTGCCTCCCATCCTCACCTCTGCAGACGGGAACACACTTCCCTCTGCCTCCCATCCTCACCTCTGCAGACAGGAACACACTTCCCTCTGCCTCCCATCCTCACCTCTGCAGACAGGAACACACTTCCCTCTGCCTCCCATCCTCACCTCTGCAGACGAGAACACACTTCCCTCTGCCTCCCATCCTCACCTCTGCAGACAGGAACACACTTCCCTCTGCCTCCCTCTGCCTCCCATCCTCACCTCTGCAGACGGGAACACACTTCCCTCTGCCTCCCATCCTCACCTCTGCAGACGGGAACACACTTCCCTCTGCCTCCCTCTGCCTCCCATCCTCACCTCTGCAGACAGGAACACACTTCCCTCTGCCTCCCTCTGCCTCCCATCCTCACCTCTGCAGACAGGAACACACTTCCCTCTGCCTCCCATCCTCACCTCTGCAGACAGGAACACACTTCCCTCTGCCTCCCATCCTCACCTCTGCAGACGGGAACACACTTCCCTCTGCCTCCCTCTGCCTCCCATCCTCACCTCTGCAGGCGGGAACACACTTCCCTCTGCCTCCCTCTGCCTCCCATCCTCACCTCTGCAGACGGGAACACACTTCCCTCTGCCTCCCATCCTCACCTCTGCAGACGGGAACACACTTCCCTCTGCCTCCCATCCTCACCTCTGCAGACAGGAACACACTTCCCTCTGCCTCCCATCCTCACCTCTGCAGACAGGAACACACTTCCCTCTGCCTCCCTCTGCCTCCCATCCTCACCTCTGCAGACGGGAACACACTTCCCTCTGCCTCCCATCCTCACCTCTGCAGACGGGAACACACTTCCCTCTGCTGAAGAATCTGGAGTGTAACTCTTTGGTGAAACAGATGTCCGACGCTGCCGGAGTCCTGTCAAATCAGAAACCAGACAGATCACGGTCTGTCCAATCAGATACCAGACAGAACACATTCTGTCCAATCAGACAAGACAGGCACACACACTTTCCAATCAGAAACCAGACAGGTCTGTCCAATCAGATACCAGACAGAACACATACTGTCCAATCAGACAAGACAGGCACACACACTTTCCAATCAGAAACCAGACAGAACACATACTGTCCAATCAGACAAGACAGGCACACACACGGCGCTTCTAGCTTAAACAGTGTAAGTGATTAGCGTGCTAAAGAAGGATTAGCGTGCTAAAGAAGAGGATCAAATATTTAAGTGGCAGCTTTTTCTCCTCAAGTCCCACAACAACAATAATAACATGAGTATGCATATGGACACCTAATAAACACAGCATCACTCACCAGCGCATCTTGTTGAAGTTCCAGAGGTGTCTGAGTCTCAGAACTCCTGTTAGAGAGAAAGAGGGAGAGAGGAGAGGGAATATTTAAAAATATAAACATGAATATTAAAAATATACCATCTTGGATTTGGCAAAGTTTTCAATATATTGTTGCAAATGATATACTCTACGGGCATATCAAAGTTCTAGAGTGGAATCTCTGCTACTTTTAGACTTATGATCCAATTAGTAAGCATCCCAAAAGAGTGAATGGGAAATGGATTCAAAATGGTCGCCCTCTGCTGGTGATTTGCAGGATGTGAACGGGAGGGATACTATGCTGGGCCACGCCTTTCTTTTTCCCAACACAGTTGAGCCAAAACCACGGCCCGTTATTCAGAGAGGAGTTCTACAACACTTTGAGCCTCTCCAAGTCTCCAAGTCTCCAAGTCCGGAAGTGAATATCACGTAGGGTGACATTTCAGTCACTGATTAATAACATTTCCCCTTGTATTTCAAGATTGAGAAATATAATAACATAATGTGGTGGACCGAGCTAGCTGTTAACATCCCTCAGACAGATCCAATGGCTGTAGCATAGTGTATTCCACTGAATGACTAACTAATAAATATACTAACATAATGTGGTGGACCCAGCTAGCTGTTAACATCCCTCAGACAGATTCAATGGCTGGAGAATAGTGTATTCCACTGTATGACTAACTAATAAATATTTGAGAAATTATGAATAATAAGCATATGTGTTTACCTGATAGACTACTAATGATAATATAACAACTTCAAATACCGACCAAGTAACGTTAAGGTTTCTAGGTTAACTTAGCTGACCTTCAATACAGGGAATTCAGCAGAGAGAGACATTTTTACAACTCTGAAAATAAAACCATGGGCAAATGTTACATGATAATAATAGGCAGCTAATTGTAAAATTACACGTTCCATCATTACCTTGGAAGGCCACTGTCTCGGTGCTGATCGCCTGTGAGTGAGACAACGCTCGCTAGCCAATGGGAGCGTAGTAGAAGGCCCCTCTGAATAACGGGGCGTGGTTTTGGCTCAACTGCGTTGGGAAAAAGACGCTGCCTAACCCTAACCCATAACTTCATAACTAGCAGAGATCCCACTCTGGAACTTTGATATTTATTATGGCTCCGAAAAAGTTCCTGCCAAGTTAGCAGTTACTCTTCCTGGGGTTTATTATGGATCCCCATTAGTTCCTGCCAAGGCAGCAGCTACTCTTCCTGGGGGTTTATTATGGATCCCCATTAGTTCCTGTCAAGACAGCAGCTACTCTTCCTGAGGTTTATTATGGATCCCCATTAGTTCCTGCCAAGGCAGCAGCTACTCTTCCTGGTGTTTATTATGGATCCCCATTAGTTCCTGCCAAGGCAGCAGTTACTCTTCCTGGGGTTTATTATGGATCCCCATTAGTTCCTGCCAAGGCAGCAGCTACTCTTCCTGAGGTTTATTATGGATCCCCATTAGTTCCTGCCAAGGCAGCAGCTACTCTTCCTGGGGTTTATTATGGATCCCCATTAGTTCCTGCCAAGGCAGCAGCTACTCTTCCTGGGGTTTATTATGGATCCCCATTAGTTCCTGCCAAGGCAGCAGCTACTCTTCCTGGGGTTTATTATGGATCCCCATTAGTTCCTGTCAAGGCAGCAGCTACTCTTCCTGGGGGTTTATTATGGATCCCCATTAGTTCCTGTCAAGACAGCAGCTACTCTTCCTGAGGTTTATTATGGATCCCCATTAGTTCCTGCCAAGGCAGCAGCTACTCTTCCTGGTGTTTATTATGGATCCCCATTAGTTCCTGCCAAGGCAGCAGTTACTCTTCCTGGGGTTTATTATGGATCCCCATTAGTTCCTGCCAAGGCAGCAGCTACTCTTCCTGAGGTTTATTATGGATCCCCATTAGTTCCTGCCAAGGCAGCAGCTACTCTTCCTGGGGTTTATTATGGATCCCCATTAGTTCCTGTCAAGGCAGCAGCTACTCTTCCTGGGGGTTTATTATGGATCCCCATTAGTTCCTGTCAAGACAGCAGCTACTCTTCCTGAGGTTTATTATGGATCCCCATTAGTTCCTGCCAAGGCAGCAGCTACTCTTCCTGGGGTTTATTATGGATCCCCATTAGTTCCTGTCAAGACAGCAGCTACTCTTCCTGGGGTTTATTATGGATCCCCATTAGTTCCTGCCAAGGCAGCAGCTACTCTTCCTGGGGTTTATTATGGATCCCCATTAGTTCCTGTCAAGGCAGAAGCTTTTCTTCCTGGGGTTTATTATGGATCCCCATTAGTTCCTGCCAAGGCAGCAGCTACTCTTCCTGGGGTTTATTATGGATCCCCATTAGTTCCTGTCAAGGCAGAAGCTTTTCTTCCTGGGGTTTATTATGGATCCCCATTTGTTCCTGCCAAGGCAGCAGCTACTCTTTCTGGGGTCCAAGAACATTAAGGCAGTACAATTTTACAAACATTACAATACATTCACAACAGACTTCACAACACATTAACTGTGTTCCCTCAGGCCCCTACTCCACTACCACATATCTACAACACACTGTGTGCCCTCAGGCCCCTACTCCACCACTACCACATATCTACAACACACTGTGTGCCCTCAGGCCCCTACTCCACCACATATCTACAATACACTGTGTTCCCTCAGGCCCCTACTCTACTACCACATATCTACAATACACTGTGTTCCCTCAGGCCCCTACTCTACTACCACATATCTACAATACACTGTGTGCCCTCAGGCCCCTACTCTACTACCACATATCTACAATACACTGTGTGCCCTCAGGCCCCTACTCTACTACCACATATCTACAACACACTGTGTTCCCTCAGGCCCCTACTCTACTACCACATATCTACAACACAACCCTCAGGCCCCTACTCCACCACTACCACATATCTACAACACACTGTGTTCCCTCAGGCCCCTACTCCACCACTACCACATATCTACAACACACTGTGTGCCCTCAGGCCCCTACTCTACTACCACATATCTACAACACAACCCTCAGGCCCCTACTCCACCACTACCACATATCTACAACACACTGTGTGCCCTCAGGCCCCTACTCCACTACCACATATCTACAACACACTGTGTTCCCTCAGGCCCCTACTCCACCACTACCACATATCTACAACACACTGTGTTCCCTCAGGCCCCTACTCCACCACTACCACATATCTACAATACACTGTGTTCCCTCAGGCCCCTACTCCACTACCACATATCTACAACACACTGTGTGCCCTCAGGCCCCTACTCTACTACCACATATCTACAACACACTGTGTGCCCTCAGGCCCCTACTCTACTACCACATATCTACAACACACTGTGCCCCCTCAGGCCCCTACTCCACTACCACATATCTACAACACAGAATCCATGTGTACGTGTGTATAGTGCATATGTTATCATGTGTGTGTATGAATGTGTCTGTGCCTATGTTTGTGTTGCTTCACAGTCCCCCATGTTACATAAGGTTTATTTTATAAATCTGATTCTCCTGCTGCATCAGTTCCCTGATGTGGAATAGAGTTCCATGTAGTCATGGCTCTGTGTAGTACTGTGGAATAGAGTTCCATGTAGTCATGGCTCTATGTAGTACTGTGGAATAGAGTTCCATGTAGTCATGGCTCTATGTAGCACTGTGGAATAGAGTTCCATGTAGTCATGGCTCTATGTAGTACTGTGGAATAGAGTTCCATGTAGTCCTGGCTCTATGTAGTACTGTGGAATAGAGTTCCATGTAGTCATGGCTCTATGTAGTACTGTGGAATAGAGTTCCATGTAGTCATGGCTCTATGTAGTACTGTGGAATAGAGTTCCATGTAGTCATGGCTCTATGTAGTACTGTGCGCCTCCCATAGTCTGTTCTGGACTTGGGGACTGTGAAGAGACCTCTGGTGGCATGTCTTGTGGGGTATGCATGGGTGTCTGAGCTGTGTGCTAATAGTTTAAACAGACAGCTTGGTGCATTCAGCTTGTCAATCACTACTGGTATTTGTAAGTGTTAAGTCAATTTGTCCTCTACTTTGAGCCCTGAGAGATTGACATGTATATTATTTATGTTAGCTCTCCGTGTACTTTTAAGGGCCAGACGTGCTGCCCTGTTCTGAGCCAATTGTGATTTTCCTAAGTCCCTCTTTGTGGCACCTGACCACACGACTGAACAGTAGTCCAGGTGAGACAAAACTAGGGCCTGTAGGACCTGCCTTGTTGATAGTGCTGTTAAGAAGGTAGAAACTAGGGCCTGTAGGACCTGCCTTGTTGATAGTGCTGTTAAGAAGGTAGAAACTAGGACCTGTAGGACCTGCCTTGTTGATAGTGTTGTTAAGAAGGTAGAAACTAGGGCCTGTAGGGCCTGCCTTGTTGATAGTGTTGTTAAGAAGGTAGAAACTAGGGCCTGTAGGACCTGCCTTGTTGATAGTGCTGTTAAGAAGGTAGAAACTAGGACCTGTAGGACCTGCCTTGTTGATAGTGCTGTTAAGAAGGTAGAAACTAGGGCCTGTAGGACCTGCCTTGTTGACAGTGTTGTTAAGAAGGTAGAAACTAGGGCCTGTAGGACCTGCCTTGTTGATAGCGTTGTTAAGGTAGAAACTAGGGCCTGTAGGACCTGCCTTGTTGATAGTGTTGTTAAGAAGGTAGAAACTAGGGCCTGTAGGACCTGCCTTGTTGATAGTGGTGTTCAGAAGGTAGAAACTAGGGCCTGTAGGACCTGTCTTGTTGATAGTGTTGTTAAGAAGGTAGAAACTAGGGCCTGTAGGACCTGCCTTGTTGATAGTGTTGTTAAGAAGGTAGAAACTAGGGCCTGTAGGACCTGCCTTGTTGATAGGGCTGTTAAGAAGGTAGAAACTAGGGCCTGTAGGACCTGCCTTGTTTATAGTGTTATTAAGAAGGTAGAAACTAGGGCCTGTAGGACCTGCCTTGTTGATAGGGCTGTTAAGAAGGTAGAAACTAGGGCCTGTAGGACCTGCCTTGTTGATAGTGTTGTTAAGAAGGTAGAAACTAGGGCCTGTAGGACCTGCCTTGTTGATAGTGTTGTTAAGAAGGTAGAAACTAGGGCCTGTAGGACCTGCCTTGTTGATAGTGTTGTTAAGAAGGTAGAAACTAGGGCCTGTAGGACCTGCCTTGTTGATAGTGTTGTTAAGAAGGTAGAAACTAGGGCCTGTAGGACCTGCCTTGTTGATAGTGCTGTTAAGAAGGTAGAAACTAGGACCTGTAGGACCTGCCTTGTTGATAGTGTTGTTAAGAAGGTAGAAACTAGGGCCTGTAGGACCTGCCTTGTTGATAGGGCTGTTAAGAAGGTAGAAACTAGGGCCTGTAGGACCTGCCTTGTTTATAGTGTTGTTAAGAAGGTAGAAACTAGGGCCTGTAGGACCTGCCTTGTTGATAGGGCTGTTAAGAAGGTAGAAACTAGGGCCTGTAGGACCTGCCTTGTTGATAGGGCTGTTAAGAAGGTAGAAACTAGGGCCTGTAGGACCTGCCTTGTTGATAGTGTTGTTAAGAAGGTAGAAACTAGGGCCTGTAGGACCTGCCTTGTTGATAGTGTTGTTAAGAAGGTAGAAACTAGGGCCTGTAGGACCTGCCTTGTTGATAGTGTTGTTAAGAAGGTAGAAACTAGGGCCTGTAGGACCTGCCTTGTTGATAGTGTTGTTAAGAAGGTAGAAACTAGGGCCTGTAGGACCTGCTTTGTTGATAGTGTTGTTAAGAAGGTAGAAACTAGGGCCTGTAGGACCTGCCTTGTTGATAGTGTTGTTAAGAAGGTAGAAACTAGGGCCTGTAGGACCTGCCTTGTTGATAGGGCTGTTAAGAAGGTAGAAACTAGGGCCTGTAGGACCTGCCTTGTTTATAGTGTTGTTAAGAAGGTAGAAACTAGGGCCTGTAGGACCTGCCTTGTTGATAGGGGTGTTAAGAAGGTAGAAACTAGGGCCTGTAGGACCTGCCTTGTTGATAGGGCTGTTAAGGTAGAACAGCGCTTTATTATGGACAGACTTCTCCAGCTCTTAGCTACTGTCGTGTCAATATGTTTTGACCATCTACCTGGATTATGTTGGAGAGGCTTCCATTAAAGAACACCCTCTGTGTTCTGTTAGACAGGTAACTCTTTATCCACATTATAGCAGGGGGTGTAAAGCCATAACACAATATAGCAGGGGGTGTAAAGCCATAACACAATATAGCAGGGGGTGTAAAGCCATAACACAATATAGCAGGGGGTGTAAAGCCATAACACAATATAGCAGGGGGTGTAAAGCCATAACACAATATAGCAGGGGGTGTAAAGCCATAACACAATTTAGCAGGGGGTGTAAAGCCATAACACAATATAGCAGGGGGTGTAAAGCCATAACACAATATAGCAGGGGGTGTAAAGCCATAACACAATATAGCAGGGGGTGTAAAGCCATAACACAATATAGCAGGGGGTGTAAAGCCATAACACAATATAGCGGGGGGTGTAAAGCCATAACACAATATAGCGGGGGGTGTAAAGCCATAACACAATATAGCAGGGGGTGTAAAGCCATAACACAATATAGCAGGGGGTGTAAAGCCATAACACAATATAGCAGGGGGTGTAAAGCCATAACACAATATAGCAGGGGGTGTAAAGCCATAACACAATATAGCAGGGGGTGTAAAGCCATAACACAATATAGCAGGGGGTGTAAAGCCATAACACAATATAGCAGGGGGTGTAAAGCCATAACACATCAGTTTTTCCAGCAGCAGACTATGATCGATAATGATAAAAGCTGCACTGAAGTCTAACAAAACAGCCCCCACAATCTTTTTATCATCAATTTCTCAGCCAATCATCAGTCGTCTCTGTAAGTGCTGTGCTTGTTGAGTGTCCTTCCCTATAAGCTGAAAGTCTGTTGTCAATTTGTTTACTGTAAAATAGCATTGTATCTGGTCAAACACCATTTTTTCCCAGAAGTTTACTACGGGTTGGTAACAGGCTGATTGGTCGGCTATTTGAGCCAGTAAAGGGGTCTTTACTACTACATAAATGTCAACAAAATAACTTTTTGGTGTGTGTGTGTGTGTGTGTGTGTGTGTGTGTCCTGGTTCCTGCTTACAAGCAGAAACTAAAGCATGAAGCACAAGTGACCAACTGGCAAGGGTCTTCACTGACATAATAATAATAATAATCATAATAATAATAATAATCATAATCATAATAATAATACATGTTTCAAGTAGACTACCATCGTCCCTGTGCCCCAAAAGACCCCCAAAAGACTAAGGCAACCTGCCTAAATGACCTCCAGGACACACTTTTGTTTGTTCACCTAAAATTCTGCTTTAGTAATAATAACCTACTTGTAATAATAACAATTATATATTGTTGTTTAGATTAAGATCTAATTAAGGTCTAATCTTTACATACCAGTTAGCGTATTTGTACATTTTGACGTGATGAAGTGTTGACTCTTTGAAGTGAAGTGTTTAAACTTGTTTTAGGTAACGTAAACTCACTCACTTTTGTACATCGCCTTGGTCCGTACAATTGGCCTTATTGTAGCGGCCCAAAAACGTAATCCTTCCAGATCAACACCATTGTAAAGCACAATTTCTCCCCTTTCCAACAGAATCCATGCCGAGACCTCCACGCTGCCCGTTTCTGCATGATTCAAGAAGGCAATGATCCCCGTCGGGTCTTTTTAAAAATGCCGGGTGGGGAAGCGAAACTAATGTGTGATAGTGAGAAGGAGAGATGTGGGAAAATTGCTTTTTTTCACTCATCTGTCCAACTTATCACCTTATCGCCTCTAAAATGTAAATAAAACATTATAAAGAGTTTATATAATGTGTCATTACCTATTTGAAGGTTTGTGTCGAATTTGAACCGGGTTTTTAGGGCGGCGCTAAAGTGATCTTCAGAAGTAAACAGCGGCTTTGAGAGTCATAATGCTTGCAGTGATGACGCAACAAATGACTAGGTATCCCCCCCTTAACCCCATCACTGTCCATTTCTTGTTTTTAAACGACGAGAGAAGTGCTACACCTGGTGGAGAGAGATTGTAAAACAGAAATAGTTGCTTTATGCACCATCCAAAGTGTAATTAATAACTTCACCATGCTCAAAGGAATAATCAATGTCAGTTTTTTATTTTTTATTTAATCATCTACCAATAGGTGCCCTTCTTTGCGAGGCATTGGAAAACCTCCCTGGTCTTTGTGGTTGAATCTGTGTTTGAAATTGACTCCTCGACTGAAGGACCTTACAGATAATTGTATGTGTGGGGTACAGAGATGAGGTAGTCATTAAAACATCATGTTAAATACTATTATTGCACACAGAGTGATTCCATGCAACTTATTATGTGACTTGTTAAGCAAATCTTTACTCAAACTTATTTATAAATCAGAAAGGGGTTGAATACTTAGACTCAAGACCTTTCAGCTTTTCATTTTCTAAATTCATATTTAAACATTTAAAAAAACATAATTCCACTTTGACATTATGGGGTATTGTGCAAGTGACACAAAAATCTAAATTGAATCCATTTTAAATTCAGGCTGTAACACAAAACAAATGGAAAAACAGAAGGCATTTTAAGGCCAAAATCTCCAACTTTGATCAATTATTTCTCAATTATGCTTTCAGATACAAATGTCAAATATATGTCATCCATCCTTCCCCCAAAGGACCGTTCTATGGACTACATTTGGTGAAAATCCTCCAAATCACTGTCTTTTTGTCTGGGTTTCATATGGAATCACATTGTAACGTGTGTGTCCTTACCCCAGAGGTGTGGGTCGTCCATGCAGGACTGGTGATTGGACAGTGTGATGAGGGGTGTGTCCGGTGGACGTTGGTCTATCAGGTCAAATAGAACATCCTGATTATGAACCGTAATACAGTTCAGATACTCTAGAGAGAGGGAAGAGAGAGAGAAGAGAGAGAGTGTGTTAGGGTGGCACGATTAATCGAATTAACCCTGCATACCACTGCTGGCTTGCTTCTGAAGCTAAGCAGGGTTGGTCCTGGTCGGTCCCTGGATGGGAGACCAGATGCTGCTGGAAGTGGTGTTGGAGGGCCAGTAGGAGGCACTCTTTCCTCTGGTCTAAAACAAGATCCCAATGCCCCAGGGCAGTGATTGGGGACATTGCCCTGTGTAGGGGGCCGTCTTTCGGATGGGACGTTAAACGGGTGTCCTGACTCTCTGAGGTCACTAAAGATCCCATGGCACTTATCGTAAGAGTAGGGGTGTTAACCCCGGTGTCCTGGCTAAATTCCCAATCTGGTCACCTAATAATCCCCAGTTTACAATTGGCTCATTCATCCCCCTCCTCTCCCCTGTAACTATTCCCCAGGTCTTTGCTGTAAATGAGAACATGTTCTCAGTCAACTTACCTGGTAAAATAACGGATACATTTAAAAAAAAAAACTAAATCGCAAGCGTCCCTGCTTAGAGCACGCAGTGAGATGCTGGTGAGGAGAGAAAGGGCTTTACACCTCAGTTAGATGCTGGTGAGGAGAGAAAGGGCTTTACACCTCAGTGAGATGCTGGTGAGGAGAGAAAGGGCTTTACACCTCAGTGAGATGCTGGTGAGGAGGGAAAGGGCTTTACACCTCAGTGAGATGCTGGTGAGGAGGGAAAGGGCTTTACACCTCAGATGCTGGTGAGGAGAGAAGGGGCTTTACACCTCAGTGAGATGCTGGTGAGGAGGGAAAGGGCTTTACACCTCAGATGCTGGTGAGGAGAGAAAGGGCTTTACACCTCAGATGCTGGTGAGGAGAGAAGGGGCTTTACACCTCAGTGAGATGCTGGTGAGGAGAGAAAGGGCTTTACACCTCAGATGCTGGTGAGGAGAGAAAGGGCTTTACACCTCAGTGAGATGCTGGTGAGGAGAGAAAGGGCTTTACACCTCAGTGAGATGCTGGTGAGGAGAGAAAGGGCTTTACACCTCAGTGAGATGCTGGTGAGGAGAGAAAGGGCTTTACACCTCAGTGAGATGCTGGTGAGGAGGGAAAGGGCTTTACACCTCAGTGAGATGCTGGTGAGGAGGGAAAGGGCTTTACACCTCAGATGCTGGTGAGGAGAGAAGGGGCTTTACACCTCAGTGAGATGCTGGTGAGGAGAGAAAGGGCTTTACACCTCAGATGCTGGTGAGGAGAGAAAGGGCTTTACACCTCAGTGAGATGCTGGTGAGGAGAGAAAGGGCTTTACACCTCAGTGAGATGCTGGTGAGGAGAGAAAGGGCTTTACACCTCAGTGAGATGCTGGTGAGGAGGGAAAGGGCTTTACACCTCAGATGCTGGTGAGGAGAGAAGGGGCTTTACACCTCAGTGAGATGCTGGTGAGGAGAGAAAGGGCTTTACACCTCAGATGCTGGTGAGGAGAGAAAGGGCTTTACACCTCAGTGAGATGCTGGTGAGGAGAGAAAGGGCTTTACACCTCAGTGAGATGCTGGTGAGGAGAGAAGGGGCTTTACACCTCAGATGCTGGTGAGGAGAGAAAGGGCTTTACACCTCAGATAGATGCTGGTGAGGAGAGAATCCATAATTGCAATATCTAGCCCAAAAAAACATGTTTATATTTTGTCCAAATCGTGCAGCCCTAGTGTGTGTGGTGACTCACTGGTCCAGAAGTAGCTGTATGAGCCCACAACGCCCATGACCAGGGTGCTGGTCACCTTCCAGGCCAGCTGCGGGCACTGTGGGAACGGCCATTTCACCTCCAGGGGCATCGCTGCTCACCAACGGAACACACATCCACCTGGCGCACACACACAGGTCAGAGAAACATACCACGGGTCGATCTCATAACCATAACTAGCAGACAGTATGGATGAGCTACCTCTCAGCACTGCAGAATGGAAGCTATAAATAACTAGCGGAATCATTTGCAGTATTGAATAGAGTAAAAGTATTGCATGCATAGATCATACATCATTGGCATAGATAGACTCTTTGATTGTTTGGTTTGTTAACAGAACACAGCTCTCCACATGTTGTCTCTGCTAGCTAGCTTCCCGTCCCAAGTAAAAAAGGACTACTTTTTGCCCGGTGGAAGCTTTAAAAAAAAAACACTCAAAAGCAGTTTAATACACGGAACTTGTTTCATATGACGGTTTTATACTAAGTCTGTACTGTTTTTCTCAGCCTCGTAATGACTTGTGATCAAAGTTAAGTCCCATCCTCACCTTATGCTTTCAGCTGATAACTAGCACGTTCGAAGAACCCGGAAGAATGCTCATTCTGCTATGGTTTGTGGGAGCTGTAGTTCATTACCTCTAACGAATTTAACCAACATTTCTGAATCGATGTAAACAAATGGTTGTTGTGTGTGTTTCTTCCATCTACTCATTGACGCTTTGAAACGACGTCTGTTCCTTCATTTCCCCTCATTCCATCTCCACCACTGATATATAATCAAACAGTACAGTATGAAGATAGTCCGAAACTGCTTCTCCAATAGAAATCCCCGTTCACGCTTGTAGCCGATGTAATGGCGACGTTAGAGAGCAAAATGCTGCGCAGAATCAAGTTATCTGGTCTAAGGGTCGTCTAACTGCGCATGTGCGTGCCGCAAATCAGAGGCACTCCTTTGATATAAAGTTGTTTTTGACGAAAATGATAACGTGTCAGTTTGTCACTTTCATGAGGTTGGAGGAATAATATGTTAAACTACTTAATACATTAACTCGAATCTAGATTGTGCCTTTAGATTTTCAGAAAATGAACAACTAATTAAGAATGTTTCACTAATCTCATTGACTTCTCTAACCCGGCCTGGTCTGTTTGGCCTGCTGCGCCAGCGTTACCGGAAAACTTGTGATTTTGCGCCTCAGGGTTTAGAAACTATGCGTTATCAAGATCAGTGGCTCGTCACCAACACTGGAAAAAGTACTTCCAGGTCACGGAATTTCGGAAACGTTTCAAATAAAAGTCCCCCACGTAATAGTAGAAACGTGTCAATAACCTGTATCTATTCATGATATTTGAAAAATAATTGTCTACAAATGAACAATGATTCATATTTAAGTGACATTTGTATTAAATGTGGGGTTTAAAATATTTTACAATGTCAAATAAATTATCCAGTGCCAATCACTGTATATGGAATAGATATTGGCTTATAGAGCAAAAACCATGGTGGCTGCTGCAGTAAAAATAGGGTCTTTAGAATCTATATGTGGTGTCATTTCATAGGGCCCTGAATAATGTAAAAATAGGGTCTGTAGTATCTATATGTGGTGTCATTTCATAGGGCCCTGAATAATGTAAAAATAGGGTCTGTAGTATCTATATGTGGTGTCATTTCAAAGGTCCTTGAATAATACATAGTGTTGCAGGCCATTTACTCCATTTAAATATATATATATTTTTATTTAACGTCAACTTTTAACCTTTATTTAACTAGGCAAGTCAGTTAAGAACAAATTCTTATTTTCAATGACAGCCTAGGAACAGTGGGTTAACTGCCTTGTTCAGGGGCAGAAGGACAGATTTTGACCTTGTCAGCTCAGGGATGCGATCTTGCAACCTCTCGGTTACTAGTCCAACGCTCTAACCACCAGGCTACCTGCCACCCCTAAACTCTGACCACCAGGCTACCTGCTGGTTACTTATCCAGCGCTCTAACCACCAGGCTACCTGCCACCCCTACACTCTGACCACCAGGCTACCTGCTGGTTACTTATCCAGCGCTCTAACCACCAGGCTACCTGCCACCCCTACACTCTGACCACCAGGCTACCTGCTGGTTACTTATCCAGCGCTCTAACCACCAGGCTACCTGCCACCCTGAATAATATGCCAGGCCATTTACTCCTCCCATTCCATTGGCCACAATGCGAATCACACCATACAGTATACGTTCTACAGACCCTACTGAGTATTTCCTACAATACATTTATATTGTAAAAAAATATCGTTTTTCCTGTACAGTGCTATATTTGTACAGTATAATGTCCAAGCATTTTAATTAAGCTGTTTGACCCCAGTAAAAGGTCAGCAGCACTATTACTCAGAGCACTATGAGATGACACCATTTATACATTCTATAAGGTAGTCATTCTCTTTAGTTTAGATTTTTCCCTGATGTAGTTTTCATTTTGTAATGTTATTTGAACATGCACTATGCAAAGCTGCAAAAATGATTGATTTCGTATCATACACATAACGTTTTACCGCAGACCTTTATTTTGTAGGCTAAATCAGAAAATCCGGAAGTCTTAAAGCTGCCGCCATGACTCTCATGGTATAAATACCGAGCTCCACCTCTCGACTTCTGGTATGGGTGAAATGCATGATGGGTGGAAGAGAGTTTCACGCTGGTTAATGATGTAAGTATGCTAAAGGTGAGAGCAGTCAGTGTCCTTTGAAAGCTCCTCCAGCCAAAGACTCAGGAAATGGAGGACCAAAACCTCCGTAATTACAATTAAATTAATTCATAAATATATAGACACATAAATATAAAAATAAAAGCACATATAAATAAATACATGGATGAATGATTGCACACATAAATATATAAATAACAATTTATCCCTTTCTTTTTATTCATTTATATTATTTCTTCATTTATTTATTTCTGTATTTCTTCCTCAAACAGGATAATGAGGGGGGTGTCAAGCAAACCTATTTGGGTGGTATCTAACACACCATTGGTTGATCAATGCCAGTATGCGTTCAGTATGAAAGTTTAAAGGTCATGTTTTATATTAGCACCCCCCCCCCCCCCCCCCCAAAAAGAGGAGATTGCGTAGAGAGTACTGGATATTCAGGAATTGGAATGTGTGGGAATAGAAATGTGTAGAATTAGGGATAACAGTGTAATAGTTAATTTATATTACCCCTGCAAACATCTCATCTTGGCAGTTAGAAGGGATTGATAGGACGGGTAGGAAGGTAATATGGTGTGGTGATTTTAATGCCCATAATGAACTCTGGAGAAGTACGCATAACGGCAACAATGGGAGTATAGTTGAAGAATTTATGGATAACGGGGATTACTGTGTGTTAAATGTGACTGTTCCATTGAGTTTGGGGGGAGGAAGACGGCAGGTGGTGCATGGTGTTGGGGGGAGGAAGACGGCAGGCGGTGCATGGTGTTGGGGGGAGGAAGACGGCAGGCGGTGCATGGTCTTGGGGGGAGGAAGACGGCAGGCGGTGCATGGTGTTGGGGGGAGGAAGACGGCAGGCGGTGCATGGTCTTGGGGGGAGGAAGACGGCAGGCGGTGCATGGTGTTGGGGGGAGGAAGACGGCAGGCGGTGCATGGTGTTGGGGGGAGGAAGACGGCAGGCGGGGCATGGTGTTGGGGGGAGGAAGACGGCAGGCGGTGCATGGTGTTGGGGGGAGGAAGACGGCAGGCGGGGCATGGTGTTGGGGGGAGGAAGACGGCAGGCGGTGCATGGTGTTGGGGGGAGGAAGACGGCAGGCGGGGCATGGTGTTGGGGGGAGGAAGACGGCAGGCGGTGCATGGTGTTGGGGGGAGGAAGACGGCAGGCGGTGCATGGTGTTGGGGGGAGGAAGACGGCAGGCGGTGCATGGTGTTGGGGGGAGGAAGACGGCAGGCGGTGCATGGTGTTGGGGGGAGGAAGACGGCAGGCGGTGCATGGTGTTGGGGGGAGGAAGACGGCAGGCGGTGCATGGTGTTGGGGGAGGAAGACGGCAGGCGGTGCATGGTGTTGGGGGGAGGAAGACGGCAGGCGGTGCATGGTGTTGGGGGGAGGAAGACGGCAGGCGGTGCATGGTGTTGGGGGAGAAAGACGGCAGGTGGTGCATGGTGTTGGGGGGAGGAAGACGGCAGGTGGTGCATGGTGTTGGGGTAGGAAGACGGCAGGCGGTGCATGGTGTTGGGGGGAGGAAGACGGCAGGCGGGGCATGGTGTTGGGGGGAGGAAGACGGCAGGGGGTGCATGGTGTTCAGTTTCAACTGTTCTGCCTGCGGTTACGGAACCCCTACCTGTCCCAGACCTGCTGTTTTCAACTCTTAATGATCGGCTATGAAAAGCCAACTGAGATTTATTCCTGATTATTATTTGACCATGCTTGTCATTTATGAACATTTTGAAGATCTTGGCTCTCTCTAATTTTCTCCTTCTCTCTTTCTTTCTCTCGGAGGACCTGAGCCCTGGGACCATACGTCGGGACTGCCGGGCGTGGTGGCTCCTTGCTGTCCCCAGTCCGCCTGGCCTTGCTGCTGTTCCGGTTTCAGCTGTTCTGCCTGCGGTTATGGAACCGCCACCTGTCCCAGACCTGTTGTTTTTCAACTCTTAATGATCGGCTATGAAAAGCCAACTGAAAATTATCCATGATTATTATTTGACCATGCTTGTCACTTATGAACATTTTTAAACATCTTGGCATAGTTCTGTTATAATCTCCACCCGGCACAGCCAGAAGTGGACTGGCCACCCCTCATAGCCTGGTTCCTCTCTAGGTTTCTTCCTAGGTTTTGGCCTTTCTAGGGAGTTTTTCCTAGCCACCGTGCTTCTACACCTGCATTCTAGCTGTTTGGGGTTTTAGGCTGGGTCTCTGTACAGCACTTCGAGATATTATCTGATGTACGAAGGGCTATATAAAATAAACTTGATTGTTCGGGGGAGGAAGACGGCAGGCGGTGCATGGTGTTGGGGGGAGGAAGACGGCAGGCGGTGCATGGTGTTGGGGGGAGGAAGACGCATGGTGGGGCATGGTGTTGGGGGGAGGAAGACGGCAGGTGGTGCATGGTGTTGGGGGGAGGAAGACGGCAGGCGGTGCATGGTGTTTGGGGGAGGAAGACGGCAGGTGGTGCATGGTGTTGGGGGGAGGAAGACGGCAGGCGGTGCATGGTGTTGGGGGGAGGAAGACGGCAGGCGGTGCATGGTGTTGGGGGGAGGAAGACGGCAGGCGGTGCATGGTGTTGGGGGGAGGAAGACGGCAGGAGGTGCATGGTCTTGGGGGGAGGAAGACGGCAGGCGGTGCATGGTGTTGGGGGGAGGAAGACGGCAGGAGGTGCATGGTCTTGGGGGGAGGAAGACGGCAGGCGGTGCATGGTGTTGGGGGGAGGAAGACGGCAGGAGGTGCATGGTCTTGGGGGGAGGAAGACGGCAGGCGGTGCATGGTGTTGGGGGGAGGAAGACGGCAGGCGGTACATGGTGTTGGGGGGAGGAAGACGGCAGGTGGTGCATGGTGGACAGATGAGTGCTCAAAGGTGGTGCAGGAAAGGGATATAGCTGTACCTAAGAATGGCTTTACAGAAAGGTTTCTCATGGAGTATTAGATGAACAGAGACGTGGCCTAGAAGAATGATCAAGACAGACAGAAGGGAGACATGGCCAGAATAATGATTAAGACAAACAGAAGGGAGACATGGCCAGAAGAATGATTAAGACAGAGAGAAGGGAGACATGGCCAGAAGAATGATTAAGACAGAATGAAGGGAGACATGGCCAGAATAATGATTAAGACAGACAGAAGGGAGACATGGCCAGAATAATGATTAAGACAGAATGAAGGCAGGCATGGCCAGCAGGAATTTTGCTCCACTATTGGTACAAGGACTGAAATCGGTGCGGTTTGGAAAATGTTTCAAAAAAATGAAATGTCACAGCTGTATCAAGTAAAGAAAAGGCAGATGTCCTAGGTGATGCGTTTGCAGCGGTTCATAGATGTGAGTTCCTGTGTGATGAGAGTAAGAGGAGACGTAGGGAAAAGTTCAAGGCCTATCGATCCCTCTGGGGCAGGCAGTTCGAGGCCTATCGATCCCTCTGGGGCAGGCAGTTCAAGGCCTATCGAGCCCTCTGGGGCAGGCAGGTCCAGGCCTATCGATCCCTCTGGGGCAGGCAGTTCGAGGCCTACCGATCCCTCTGGGGCAGGCAGTTCGAGGCCTATCGATCCCTCTGGGGCAGGCAGTTCGAGGCCTATCGATCCCTCTGGGGCAGGCAGTTCGAGGCCTATCGATCCCTCTGGGGCAGGCAGTTCCAGGCCTATCGATCCCTCTGGGGCAGGCAGTTCGAGGCCTATCGATCCCTCTGGGGCAGGCAGTTCGAGGCCTATCGATCCCTCTGGGGCAGGCAGTTCGAGGCCTATCGATCCCTCTGGGGCAGGCAGTTCCAGGCCTATCGATCCCTCTGGGGCAGGCAGTTCCAGGCCTATCGATCCCTCTGGGGCAGGCAGTTCCAGGCCTATCGATCCCTCTGGGGCAGGCAGTTCGAGGCCTATCGATCCCTCTGGGGCAGGCAGTTCCAGGCCTATCGATCCCTCTGGGGCAGGCAGTTCCAGGCCTATCGATCCCTCTGGGGCAGGCAGTTCCAGGCCTATCGATCCCTCTGGGGCAGGCAGTTCCAGGCCTATCGATCCCTCTGGGGCAGGCAGTTCGAGGCCTATCGATCCCTCTGGGGCAGGCAGTTCGAGGCCTATCGATCCCTCTGGGGCAGGCAGTTCCAGGCCTATCGATCCCTCTGGGGCAGGCAGTTCCAGGCCTATCGATCCCTCTGGGGCAGGCAGTTCAAGGCCTATCGAGCCCTCTGGGGCAGGCAGGTCCAGGCCTATCGATCCCTCTGGGGCAGGCAGTTCGAGGCCTACCGATCCCTCTGGGGCAGGCAGTTCGAGGCCTATCGATCCCTCTGGGGCAGGCAGTTCGAGGCCTATCGATCCCTCTGGGGCAGGCAGTTCGAGGCCTATCATTCCCTCTGGGGCAGGCAGTTCCAGGCCTATCGATCCCTCTGGGGCAGGCAGTTCCAGGCCTATCGATCCCTCTGGGGCAGGCAGTTCGAGGCCTATCGATCCCTCTGGGGCAGGCAGTTCGAGGCCTATCGATCCCTCTGGGGCAGGCAGTTCCAGGCCTATCGATCCCTCTGGGGCAGGCAGTTCCAGGCCTATCGATCCCTCTGGGGCAGGCAGTTCCAGGCCTATCGATCCCTCTGGGGCAGGCAGTTCGAGGCCTATCGATCCCTCTGGGGCAGGCAGTTCGAGGCCTATCGATCCCTCTGGGGCAGGCAGTTCCAGGCCTATCGATCCCTCTGGGGCAGGCAGTTCGAGGCCTATCGATCCCTCTGGGGCAGGCAGTTCGAGGCCTATCGATCCCTCTGGGGCAGGCAGTTCGAGGCCTATCGATCCCTCTGGGGCAGGCAGTTCGAGGCCTATCGATCCCTCTGGGGCAGGCAGTTCCAGGCCTATCGATCCCTCTGGGGCAGGCAGTTCCAGGCCTATCGATCCCTCTGGGGCAGGCAGTTCGAGGCCTACCGATCCCTCTGGGGCAGGCAGTTCAAGGCCTATCGATCCCTCTGGGGCAGGCAGTTCCAGGCCTATCGATCCCTCTGGGGCAGGCAGTTCTAGGCCTATCGATCCCTCTGGGGCAGGCAGTTCGAGGCCTACCGATCCCTCTGGGGCAGGCAGTTCCAGGCCTATCGATCCCTCTGGGGCAGGCAGTTCCAGGCCTATCGATCCCTCTGGGGCAGGCAGTTCCAGGCCTATCGATCCCTCTGGGGCAGGCAGTTCGAGGCCTATCGATCCCTCTGGGGCAGGCAGTTCGAGGCCTATCGATCCCTCTGGGGCAGGCAGTTCGAGGCCTATCGATCCCTCTGGGGCAGGCAGTTCCAGGCCTATCGATCCCTCTGGGGCAGGCAGTTCGAGGCCTATCGATCCCTCTGGGGCAGGCAGTTCCAGGCCTATCGATCCCTCTGGGGCAGGCAGTTCCAGGCCTATCGATCCCTCTGGGGCAGGCAGTTCCAGGCCTATCGATCCCTCTGGGGCAGGCAGTTCGAGGCCCATCGATCCCTCTGTGGCAGGCAGTTCCAGGCCTATCGATCCCTCTGGGGCAGGCAGTTCGAGGCCTATCGATCCCTCTGGGGCAGGCAGTTCCAGGCTTATCGATCCCCTGGGGCAGGCAGCTCGAGGCCTATCGATCCCTCTGGGGCAGGCAGTTCGAGGCCCATCGATCCCTCTGGGGCAGGCAGTTCCAGGCCTACCGATCCCTCTGGGGCAGGCAGTTCCAGGCCTATCGATCCCTCTGGGGCAGGCAGTTCGAGGCCTATCGATCCCTCTGGGGCAGTTAGTTCGAGGCCTATCGATCCCTCTGGGGCAGGCAGTTCGAGGCATATCGATCCCTCTGGGG
This sequence comes from Salvelinus fontinalis, assembly GCF_029448725.1. Lineage (NCBI taxonomy): Eukaryota > Metazoa > Chordata > Actinopteri > Salmoniformes > Salmonidae > Salvelinus > Salvelinus fontinalis. The sequence goes on along the minus strand of NC_074695.1, from coordinate 2,778,470 downwards.
CAGGCAGTTCGAGGCCTATCGATCCCTCTGGGATAGGCAGTTCGAGGCATATCGATCCCTCTGGGGCAGGCAGTTCGAGGCCCATCGATCCCTCTGGGGCAGGCAGTTCCAGGCCTACCGATCCCTCTGGGGCAGGCAGTTCCAGGCCTATCGATCCCTCTGGGGCAGGCAGTTCGAGGCCTATCGATCCCTCTGGGGCAGTTAGTTCGAGGCCTATCGATCCCTCTGGGGCAGGCAGTTCGAGGCCTATCGATCCCTCTGGGGCAGGCAGTTCGAGGCCTACCGATCCCTCTGGGGCAGGCAGTTCGAGGCCTATCGCGCTGACATCCAACATTTTAGGGGTGAATCAGCTTTATATTTCGGAAAGATTGTTGCCTCCATCAATGTAATTGTCTGTATCATGTCCAATCCCCCATATCTTTTTTGGTAAATATAAATATCCATATACATATATATACATACACATACCTATATAGACATACATACAGTGGGGCAAAAAAGTATCTAGTCAGCCACCAATTGTGCAAGTTCTCCCACTTAAAAAGATGAGAGAGGCCTGTAATTTTCATCATAGGTACACTTCAACTATGACAGACACAATGAGAAAAAACAATTCAGAAAATCACATTGTAGGATTTTTAATGAATTTATTTGCAAATTATGGTGGAAAATAAGTATTAAGATAAGCAAAAGATAATGCTTAACAAGTTTTCAATAAATTCAACAAAAGACAATAATTTGTTGATTTGAAAAAAGAAGGACAAATGAGTTGAAATTGCATTGTGGATGTATTAGACTTCCTCGTTGCATTGGGGGATACTTCCTCGTTGCATTGGGGGATACTTCCTCGTTGCATTGGGGGATACTTCCTCGTTGCATTGGGGGATACTTCCTCGTTGCATTGGGGGATACTTCCTCGTTGCATTGGGGGATACTTCCTCGTTGCATTGGGGGATACTTCCTCGTTGCATTGGGGGATACTTCCTCGTTGCATTGGGGGATACTTCCTCGTTGCATTGGGGGATACTTCCTCGTTGCATTGGGGGATACTTCCTCGTTGCATTGGGGGATACTTCCTCGTTGCATTGGGGGATACTTATATTTCACTGTACAGCCTCACCTATGGATTGTGGATCAATAGAAATGGGGTATCAGCCTATTCAGTGACACCAACTGAACACAACTGTGAAGAGTTCATATAAGCGTCATAACTCTTATTGCAGGACTTTGACTGTGTAAAATCACTTCACTTTTCAGCCTATTGGCTGGTGAGCTAATGTGGCTCATTTCACAGTGATGTTAAAGTCCTGTAATCAAAGATACGATGCTAATATTTGTGTAAACCCTTCACAGTTATGAACATTTCATGGACCCAAGAGCCATAGGCAAGGGTGTACCATGCATACAGTATGAACCAATGGAATTCTGACGTCTTAATACCTCCACAGTGTAATTTCAACTGATTAAATATACATATATATATATAAGTGATATATATATATATATATATATATAAGTGATATATATATATATATATAAGTGATATATATATATAAGTGATATAAGTGATATATATATATATAAGTGATATAAGTGATATATATATATATAAGTGATATAAGTGATATATATATATATAAGTGATATAAGTGATATATATATATATAAGTGATATAAGTGATATATATATATATATAAGTGATATAAGTGATATATATATATATATAAGTGATATAAGTGATATATATATATATATAAGTGATATAAGTGATATATATATATATAAGTGATATAAGTGATATATATATATATATAAGTGATATATATATATATAAGGGATATAAGTGATATATATATATATATAACAGCATTACAACCGTGCTCAGCATTATCCAGTTAAAATATGGCATCATTCCACTATTGGTACTGTTTGCGTCAGTTTCAATGCAGGACTTTAATTTTGAAGGTGAACCGTAAATTCTACTATTGTGTTCTGGCTAATCGTTATTGTGGCTAGCTTCACATAGGTGGTGCAGAAGCAGTCGGACTATGCGCCGTGACATTGACCAACCAATGGTGGGGGAAATACCACTCATAGTGTCACGTTCTGACCTTTATTTTCCTTTGTTTTGTCTTTAGTTAGTATGGTCAGGGCGTGAGTTGGGGTGGGCAGTCTATGTTATGTGTTTCTATGTTTAGGTTTGTATTTTGGCCTAATATGGTTCTCAATCAGAGGCAGGTGTTTTGCATTGTCTCTGATTGGGAACCTTATTTAGGTTGCCTGTTTTCACTGTTGGTTTGTGGGTGTTTGTCTTCCGTGTCAGTGTTTGTGCCACACGGGACTGTTTTTCGGTTAGATTTCTCTTTGTTATTTTGTTTTGTGTAGTGTTCAGTTTTTTTATAATAAAACATGGACACTAACCACTCTGCGTTTTGGTCCGATCCCTGCTACACCTCCTCTTCAGACGAAGAGGAGGAAATCAGCCGTTACACATAGACGTTTGATTTACACCACCTCATTATCATATGGGAGGAAGAAATACAGAAATAAAGAAATATATATATGAGTAATTATATAAAATAATTAAAGTTTTAATAAGTTTGTAATTTAACAATTATTACAGATATAAAGAGAAAATGAATACATTTTAGTCAGTATTTTTGTATTTCCTTGCTAATTTATTTGTATTTAATTGTAATTATGGCAGCTTTGGACCTCATATTAGGGGTGCCGAGGGTGCTGCAGCACCCCCTGAAAGATGAGAATAGAAATATATATGAATATAAAACGTTTATTTTTTCCCAAAAGTAGTGCACTGAGCCTTTATTAGTCCTGTATTAGCGGACTGATGTAGCCGTCTGTCTGTGAAACAAATCGCAGCACCACCTCCCCCAAAGATCTTCCCGCAGCCTCCAGCACAGAGACAGAATAAACTTCTTGAATCCTAGAAGTTCCCCATAGGATCCAGGACCAGCTGGCCCACTCCTAGCAAACCATAAAGGTAGAAATACAATCTAGAATATAGCTGTGGCCTACTCCTAGCAAACCATAAAGGTAGAAATACAATCTAGAATATAGCTGTGGCCCACTCCTAGCAAACCATAAAGGTAGAAATACAATCTAGAATATAGCTGTGGCCCACTCCTAGCAAACCATAAAGGTAGAAATACAATCTAGAATATAGCTGTGGCCTACTCCTAGCAAACCATAAAGGTAGAAATACAATCTAGAATATAGCTGTGGCCTACTCCTAGCAAACCATAAAGGTAGAAATACAATCTAGAATATAGCTGTGGCCTACTCCTAGCAAACCATAAAGGTAGAAATACAATCTAGAATATAGCTGTGGCCCACTCCTAGCAAACCATAAAGGTAGAAATACAATCTAGAATATAGCTGTGGCCTACTCCTAGCAAACCATAAAGGTAGAAATACAATCTAGAATATAGCTGTGGCCCACTCCTAGCAAGCCATAAAGGTAGAAATACAATCTAGAATATAGCTGTGGCCTACTCCTAGCAAACCATAAAGGTAGAAATACAATCTAGAATATAGCTGTGGCCCACTCCTAGCAAACCATAAAGGTAGAAATACAATCTAGAATATAGCTGTGGCCTACTCCTAGCAAACCATAAAGGTAGAAATACAATCTAGAATATAGCTGTGGCCCACTCCTAGCAAACCATAAAGGTAGAAATACAATCTAGAATATAGCTGTGGCCTACTCCTAGCAAACCATAAAGGTAGAAATACAATCTAGAATATAGCTGTGGCCCACTCCTAGCAAACCATAAAGGTAGAAATACAATCTAGAATATAGCTGTGGCCTACTCCTAGCAAACCATAAAGGTAGAAATACAATCTAGAATATAGCTGTGGCCCACTCCTAGCAAACCATAAAGGTAGAAATACAATCTAGAATATAGCTGTGGCCTACTCCTAGCAAACCATAAAGGTAGAAATACAATCTAGAATATAGCTGTGGCCCACTCCTAGCAAACCATAAAGGTAGAAATACAATCTAGAATATAGCTGTGGCCTACTCCTAGCAAACCATAAAGGTAGAAATACAATCTAGAATATAGCTGTGGCCTACTCCTAGCAAACCATAAAGGTAGAAATACAATCTTGAATATAGCTGTGGCCTACTCCTAGCAAACCATAAAGGTAGAAATACAATCTAGAATATAGCTGTGGCCTACTCCTAGCAAACCATAAAGGTAGAAATACAATCTAGAATATAGCTGTGGCCTGCTCCTAGCATACCATAAAGGTAGAAATACAATCTAGAATATAGCTGTGGCCTACTCCTAGCAAACCATAAAGGTAGAAATACAATCTAGAATATAGCTGTGGCCTACTCCTAGCAAACCATAAAGGTAGAAATACAATCTAGAATATAGCTGTGGCCTGCTCCTAGCAAACCATAAAGGTAGAAATACAATCTAGAATATAGCTGTGGCCTACTCCTAGCAAACCATAAAGGTAGAAATACAATCTAGAATATAGCTGTGGCCTAATCCTAGCAAACCATAAAGGTAGAAATACAATCTAGAATATAGCTGTGGCCCACTCCTAGCAAACCATAAAGGTAGAAATATAATCTAGAATACACCTCTCTATGCTCAAAACCTTAGATTAGTGTCCAATGGTAATTTAGGGCCTTGACTCAGTGAGATGAATTACCCATAAACCATGCATTAATAGACACAGCAATGGCATATTTGGCAAATTACACTTTATTCAAACAAATGTATAAAACTATATATATATATATTCTGAGATATATCTGGATCGCTAATAAATGGATTCGATTGATTGTCACTCTTCAACAAGACGTGAACCACAGGACAGATGTCGAACTGAAACAGGGAAAGATGTCGAACTGAAACAGGGAAAGATGTCAAACTGAAACAGGAAAGATGTCAAACTGAAACAGGAAAGATGTCAAACAAACAGGGAAAGATGTCAAACTGAAACAGGGAAAGATGTTGAACTGAATCAGGGAAAGATGTCAAACTGAAACAGGAAAGATGTCAAACTGAAACAGGGAAAGATGTTGAACTGAAACAGGGAAAGATGTCAAACTGAAACAGGAAAGATGTCAAACTGAAACAGGGAAAGATGTTGAACTGAAACAGGGAAAGATGTCAAACTGAATCAGGGAAAGATGTCAAACTGAAACAGGAAAGATGTCAAACTGAAACAGGGAAAGATGTTGAACTGAAACAGGGAAAGATGTCAAACTGAAACAGGAAAGATGTCAAACTGAAACAGGAAAGATGTCAAACAAACAGGGAAAGATGTCAAACTGAAACAGGAAAGATGTCAAACTGAAACAGGAAAAGATGTCGAATTGAAACAGGGAAAGATGTCAAACTGAAACAGGAAAAGATGACAAACAAACAGGGAAAGATGTCAAACTGAAACAGGGAAAGATGTCAAACTGAAACAGGAAAAGATGACAAACAAACAGGGAAAGATGACAAACAAACAGGGAAAGATGTCGAACTGACACATCAGTGAATAATAATTTTTTAGAACCACATTAACAAGAAGGAGGACAATAATTCACATTGTTGTTGTCATGAAACATGAAACACCATGACTAGTTAAATAAAGGTTAAATACAACAACAAAAAACGTCACCCTACACCCTATATAGTCCTCTACTTTCCCTATGTAGTGCAAAACTGACCAGAGCCCTATTCTCTACAGGCCCTCGGCAAAAGTTGTGCGCCATATAGGGAATAGTGTGCCATTTGGGAAGCATGAAACCTTGAGGTCAACAGAAGAGTTCAGTCTGAAGAGTCCAACGACAGGTCATGACAGGTTACAACCTCTTCGTAGCAGGAGACTTCACCAGGTGGGAGCCAGCCAATTTAGACACTCTAACGCCAATTCGTACCCTAGAAAACAGGCCTGAGGGAGACAGAGAGGACATCAGAGCAGAAATAACCCTAGAAAACAGGCCTGAGGGAGACAGAGAGGACATCAGAGCAGAAAGAACCCTAGAAAACAGGCCTGAGGGAGACAGAGAGGACATCAGAGCAGAAAGAACCATAGAAAACAGGCCTGAGGGAGACAGAGAGGACATCAGAGCAGAAAGAACCATAGAAAACAGGCCTGAGGGAGACAGAGAGGACATCAGAGCAGAAAGAACCCTAGAAAACAGGCCTGAGGGAGACAGAGAGGACATCAGAGCAGAAAGAACCATAGAAAACAGGCCTGAGGGAGACAGAGAGGACATCAGAGCAGAAAGAACCATAGAAAACAGGCCTGAGGGAGACAGAGAGGACATCAGAGCAGAAAGAACCATAGAAAACAGGCCTGAGGGAGACAGAGAGGACATCAGAGCAGAAAGAACCATAGAAAGAAAATGCTGGGTTATGGATGCTGATAGGTGGGTTGGTGTGGTGCTAAATGCTGATTGGTGTGGTGGTGTGGTGCTAAATGCTGATTGGTGTGGTGGTGTGGTGCTAAATGCTGATTGGTGGGGTGGTGTGGTACTAGATGCTGATTGGTGGGGTGGTGTGGTACTAGATGCTGATAGGTGGGTTGGTGTGGTACTAAATGCTGATTGGTGGGTTGGTGTGGTGCTAAATGCTGATTGGTGGGGTGGTGTGGTACTAGATGCTGATTGGTGGGGTGGTGTGGTACTAGATGCTGATAGGTGGGTTGGTGTGGTACTAGATGCTGATTGGTGGGGTGGTGTGGTACTAAATGCTGATTGGTGGGGTGGTGTGGTACTAGATGCTGATAGGTGGGTTGGTGTGGTGCTGGATGCTGATAGGTGGGTTGGTGTGGTACTAGATGCTGATTGGTGGGTTGGTGTGGTGCTAGATGCTGATAGGTGGGTTGGTGTGGTGCTAGATGCTGATTAGTGGGTTGGTGTGGTACTAGATGCTGATTGGTGGGTTGGTGTGGTACTAGATGCTGATTGGTGGGTTGGTGTGGTGCTAGATGCTGATAGGTGGGTTGGTGTGGTGCTAGATGCTGATTAGTGGGTTGGTGTGGTACTAGATGCTGATTGGTGGGTTGGTGTGGTGCTAAATGCTGATTGGTGTGGTGGTGTGGTGCTAAATGCTGATTGGTGTGGTGGTGTGGTGCTAAATGCTGATTGGTGGGGTGGTGTGGTACTAGATGCTGATTGGTGGGGTGGTGTGGTACTAGATGCTGATAGGTGGGTTGGTGTGGTACTAAATGCTGATTGGTGGGTTGGTGTGGTGCTAAATGCTGATTGGTGGGGTGGTGTGGTACTAGATGCTGATTGGTGGGGTGGTGTGGTACTAGATGCTGATAGGTGGGTTGGTGTGGTGCTAGATGCTGATAGGTGGGTTGGTGTGGTGCTAGATGCTGATAGGTGGGTTGGTGTGGTGCTAGATGCTGATTGGTGGGGTGGTGTGGTACTAGATGCTGATTGGTGGGGTGGTGTGGTACTAGATGCTGATTGGTGGGTTGGTGTGGTACTAGATGCTGATAGGTGGGTTGGTGTGGTGCTAGATGCTGATAGGTGGGTTGGTGTGGTGCTAGATGCTGATTGGTGGGGTGGTGTGGTACTAGATGCAGATTGGTGGGTTGGTGTGGTACTAGATGCTGATAGGTGGGTTGGTGTGGTACTAGATGCTGATAGGTGGGTTGGTGTGGTACTAGATGCTGATAGGTGGGTTGGTGTGGTGCTAAATGCTGATAGGTGGGTTGGTGTGGTGCTAAATGCTGATTGGTGGGTTGGTGTGGTGCTAGATGCTGATTGGTGGGTTGGTGTGGTACTAAATGCTGATAGGTGGGTTGGTGTGGTACTAGATGCTGATAGGTGGGTTGGTGTGGTACTAGATGCTGATAGGTGGGTTGGTGTGGTACTAGATGCTGATAGGTGGGTTGGTGTGGTGCTAAATGCTGATAGGTGGGGTGGTGTGGTACTAGATGCTGATTGGTGGGTTGGTGTGGTACTAGATGCTGGTAGGTGGGTTGGTGTGGTACTAGATGCTGATAGGTGGGTTGGTGTGGTGCTAAATGCTGATAGGTGGGTTGGTGTGGTGCTAAATGCTGATTGGTGGGTTGGTGTGGTGCTAGATGCTGATTGGTGGGTTGGTGTGGTACTAAATGCTGATAGGTGGGTTGGTGTGGTACTAGATGCTGATAGGTGGGTTGGTGTGTTACTAGATGCTGATAGGTGGGTTGGTGTGGTACTAAATGCTGATAGGTGGGTTGGTGTGGTACTAGATGCTGATAGGTGGGGTGGTGTGGTACTAGATGCTGATAGGTGGGTTGGTGTGGTACTAGATGCTGATAGGTGGGTTGGTGTGGTACTAGATGCTGATAGGTGGGTTGGTGTGGTGCTAGATGCTGATAGGTGGGGTGGTGTGGTACTAGATGCTGATAGGTGGGTTGGTGTGGTACTAAATGTTGATTAGTGGGGTGGTGTGGTACTAAATGCTGATTGGTGGGTTGGTGTGGTGCTAGATGCTGATTGGTGGGGTGGTGTGGCTGTAGGTCTTGTAATAGGTTGTCTACCGCGTTGGCAGGGAAGGCTCTGAGGAACACGGCGTTGAATCCTTTATAGAGTGCTCTGGGCCCCTCGTCACGAAGCAGCTCCTTCAGTACATCGACCAGACCTGTTCCCCTGTACCGCCCGTCTGGAGCTACACACACACACACACACACACACACACACACACACACACACACACACACACACACACACACACACACACACACACACACACACACACACACACACACACACACACATAGTAAGAAAAAACGTATTTTCATTTTAATCTAAATGTTTAGTTATAGTTCCCCCAGTTCATTTTAATCTAAATGTTTAGTTATAGGCCCCCCAGGTCTTCACATAGGTATTCATTCAGTGATCCTTCTCTGTACCTTCCTCTGTTACTCTGGAGCGGGTTGAGGACTGAGAATCTGGCTGTTTTGGTTAGAGATTATTGTCTTATTTCACTGTAGAGCCTCCAGCCCTGCTCAATATGCCTTAGCTAACCCATTTGTTCCACCTCCCACACATGCGGTGACCTCACCTGGTTTAAATGGTGTCTCTAGAGACAATACCTCTCTCATCGTCACTCAATGCCTAGGTTTACCGCCACTGTATTCACATCCTACCATACCTTTGTCTGTACATTATGCCCTAAATCTATTCTACCGCACGCAGAAACCTGCTCCTTTTACTCTCTGTTCCGAACGCACTAGACGACCAGTTCTTATGGCCGTTAGCCGTACCCTTATCCTACTCCTCCTCTGTTCCTCTGGCGATGTAGAAGTTAATCCAGGCTCTGCAGTGCCTAGCTCCACTTCCATTCCCCAGGTGTTGTCATTTGTTGACTTGACTTTGTTGAATTACAGAGTTCTGTTTTACTATCCAGGTCTGTGCCCAAACAATTTGAGCTTCTATTTTTAAAAATCCACCTTTCAAGAAACAACGGTCTCTCACCATTGCCGCTTGCTTTAGACCGCCTTCTGCCCCCAGCTCTGCTCTGGACACCATATGTGAATTGATTGCCCCCCATCTATCTTCAAAGCTTGTGCTGTTAGGTGACCTAAACTGGGACATGCTTAACACCCCGGCCATCCTACAATCTAAGCTTGATGCCCTCAATCTCACACAAATTATCAATTAACCTACCAGATACAACCCCAAAACCGTAAACACGGGCACCCTCATAGATATAATCCTAACCAACCTGCCCTCCAAATACACCTCTGCTGTCTTCAACCAGGATCTCAGCGATCACTGCCTCATTGCCTGCGTCCGTAATGCGTCTGCGGTCAAACGACCACCCCTCAATCACTGTCAAACGCTACCTAAACACTTCAGCGAGCAGGCCTTTCTAATCGACCTGGCCCGGGTATCCTGGAAGGATATTGACCTCATTCCGTCAGTAGAGGATGCCTTGAATGATAGATGTGCAGAAGAGGAATGTGCAAGTAGAGATACTGGGGTGCAAAGGAGCAAGATAAATAAATAAATACAGTATGGAGATGAGGTAGTTGGAGGGGCGATTTACAGATGGGCTGTGTACAGGTGCAGTGATCTGTGAGCTTCTCTGACAGCTGGTGCTTAAAGCTAGTGAGGGAAATATGAGTCTCCAGCTTCAGTGATTTTTGCAGTTTGTTCCAGTCATTGGCAGCAGAGAAATGTAAGGAAAGGCGGCCAAAGGAAGTGTTGGCTTTGGGGGTGACCAGTGAAATATACCTGCTGGAGCGCGTGCTACGGGTGGGTGTTGCTATGGTGACCAGTGAGCTGAGATAAGGCGGGGCTTTACCTAGCAAATACTTGTAGATGACCTGGAGACAGTGGGTTTGGCGACGAGCATGAAGTGAGGGCCAGCCAACGAGAGCATACAGGTCGCAGTGGTGGGTAGCATATGGGGCTTTGGTGACAAAACGGATGGCACTGTGATAGACTGCATCCAATTTGTTGAGTAGAGTGTTTGAGGCTATTTTGTAGATGACATCACCGAAGTCGAGGATTGGTAGGATGGTCAGTTTTACAAGGGTATGTTTGGCAGCATGAGTGAAGGATGCTTT